>NW_026067899.1:4296950-4300385 GCF_014885135.2 Alexandromys fortis
TTTTTTTTTTTTTTTTTTTTTTTTTTTGGTTTTTCGAGACAGGGTTTCTCTGTGGTTTTGGAGCCTGTCCTGGAATAGCTCTTGTAGACCAGGCTGGTCTCGAACTCACAGAGATCCGCCTGCCTCTGCCTCCCAAGTGCTGGGATTAAAGGCGTGCGCCACCACCGCCCGGCTCAGATCGTACTTCTAACCAGGTCTTGCTCTGACTCCTCTTCAACGCTACCATGTGGTCACGTGGTCATGAGTGCATTCATTTCTAAAAGCTTTCTGCGGATGAGTTCAGAGGTCAAGCTCAGATTTACTGGAGGAGCCCGAATTGGGGGAACATCTTGTATCTCCATCTCGTCTAAATAACTCCCATCCCAGTCTAGGTTCTTCTGATCTTTCCAAAATAACAGATCAGGAAGTTGCCAGAGGTCCTCCTGGCACCGGTATAGCAAATGGGAAACGCAGTCTTAACCAGGTTGTAACTCTACAGAGCAGATACTCTTAGCCGAAGACTAAGCAGATGCCTTCAGCCACAGGGCAGGTCTGTTCCCTGAGACTCCTAGCCACAGCCGTCCTGATTCACATTAATGTGCTAAGAGGCAAAGTCTGGAGCGGTTTAGGCAAAACTAAATCCACTCTTCTAATCATTGGGTTCTCTGGCTACAGGAAGTGTCCCACACACTGCTATTACAGCCCACGGAGCTCCAGAGATCTGGACCATGGGTGCCTATAGAACAAGCACCAATATTTATGTTCTGCAGCCTCAGTTTTATTTCCCCAAATTAAATCACCAAATGTTGCAGCCATGTAGTAATTTGCTTTCTCATCTTTCTCCGCTTCTTTCTAACTCCTCCCATTCCTATCCCCAGCATGCAATCCAGAAGTTTTGTTCAAGAAATAAAACATATATGTTCTCACTTCTGCTTTCCATACAACCTCTGTAAGAAGCCATTGCTAGTAAAAGTGATTTGAATTTCATGGGTTGTTGCATATACACCTCCAAAAAGTTGGAAAGGGAACCACCACCAGATACAGTGTCTTTTAAGAAGAGACTAATTCTGAGCTGTGCATGGGAGTACGTGTTTGTAATCTTAGCGTTCAGGGGCTTGAGACTTAGGTTATCCTGGAGATAATAATAATGAGAAACTGCATTATCCCTGTTAAAAAAATGAAAGTTTTAAATCTATTGCATCAGTTGATGGCATAAGATGTCAAACATGGAATAATGGCTTAGAAGAATCTATGTCACCTGTATGCTGCCTAAAACGTTGCTAGCAATCCCCCATTCAGTATCACAACCTCTTTGATTTTGTTTCTAGCTGATCCTTACTCCACCTAATTTGCCGCTTGATTGAACACCAGCCCTCCCCTGTTGTTCTAAAGCCTGTCTTCCCAGCCCTTTTCTGGTTTCAGTGATTTCTATTCTGATACTCACCCAGTAGCCACCCCCACAAGTGCCCAGCTCCTGGCCATCTTTTTGGGTGAGTGTTATCTAGTCTGGAATTGATGCTACATTTACAGAATCATGCTAGTGATTGTGTCTACCCTCCCTTGTTGACCTCACCTTCCTTCAGCACCTTCCTCTCTCAGCACTCTTTCACAGGCAAAGAATCTCAAGAGGTTTAATCAGCTTGTTTAAACAACTGGAAGTGATACAACTAGAATTGGAAAGCATGCCTTCACTCCTACTCTTTAGTCGGTTAATCTACCGTGGACTACACTCTGTACAGTGTAAATTATCGGGAGCTAGCGAGTACCAGCCTCAGCACTCTCTCAGGGTTCAAAACAGGACTTCTACAACAAGCGAAACTGACTTGTGAAGATCTGAGGGGTAGAACTAACTGACTGATTCAGGCACATTTTTCCCTGCATGTTTCTTTATTCCTTGTGGGAAGATTCAAGAGAGAGAGAAAGATAGAGGGGGAGGGTGGTAAGGGCAAGGCATCAGGCATAAAGGTAAGGGTAAAGCAAAAGGGTTTAAAAAAAAAAGGGTAAAAAGGGGGATTATCTCCACAAAGCTTTCAGTTTATATAGGCATACAGACAAGTTAACAATCCCCTAAATGGTAACAATACTATCAAGCATGTCTTTTCACAGAGTCACAAACAAACAAACAAACAAACAAACAAACAAAAACCAGTGGATCTGGCTAGGAGGCTTCTTACAGCTCAGAGGGGTGTGGCTCCCCTGCGACTGGGAACGTAAGTCGGTCGCTATACAGACCTGTGGGCTTGCTTTGCATTAGCATCTAGCTGGTTGACTTAAAAGGAATCTCTTCTGGAGACTCTCACCTGGGTGCCCAGGTGAGAATTTTTCTCACTGAAGCTAGTTTTAGTGACTCAGGCCTTTTTCCTATATAACCAGTTAATTTCCTGGGCTATGATCCCATGTTAGATGAAACCAAGGTGAAGGCTAATACAGAATATGAGTAGCCTATTAAGTCACAGTAGACCCATAGATTACACCTTCCTGCATCAGCTGTCAGAGCAGACATATCACCTCCTGTACGAGGCTCCTTTCTTATCAGTGACTACGGTCAATAAAGAAAGTTTATGGGGAATTATTTTTATGTAGATTTTGGTTGTGAGAACAAAGGCTTGACTGAATCCTTTTCACACCATGGTTTCATGGTGTGAGGGAAGGTATCCAGTTGCCCTATAGGAAAAGTGAGGTTTATACACTGCTGGGGGGCGGGTACTATAGAAAGGAGACATGCCATGATTTCACAAGATTTCTATAGAATTGACAGGTGTGCATGTAGCTCTGCACAAACAGGTTCTCCACACAGAGTGTACGTATACACTTCCTGTGGACAGTCCAACAGATTTGTCAGCTGTACATTTACTGTATAATATTTGCGTGCTCAGCACAGTAAATATGTGTTACTCTCATTGGTTAATAAAAAAGCTGACTGGTCAATAGCTGAACAGGTAGAGGTTAGGCGGGAGAGCCTAACGGAGAGGATGCTGGGAAGAAGATCAGAGCCTAGGGAGTCTCTAGGAGATGGAGAGGAAGCAGGGGATGAACCTGCCATACTGAGAAAATGTACTGAGCCATGTGGCAGAGCATAGATAAGACATATGGGTTAATTTAAGTTATAAGAGCTAGTTAGTGACAAGCTTAAATAATGGCCAACTATTTATAATTAATAGGAAGTCTCTGTGTGGTTATTTGGGAGCCAATGGTCCTGATGATAACTCTGAATCCATTAATCTAGTGTGATGGAGGAAGGACATTGGTTAATTATAATAAAGAAACTGCCTTGGCCCATTTTATTGGTTAGAACATAGGTGGGTGGAGTAAACAGAGAGAATGCTGGGAGAAAGAAGCTGAGTCAAGGAGTCGCCATGGTTCTCCCACTCCAGACAGACGCAGGTTAAGATCCTCCCTGGTAAGCCACCTCGTGGGCTACACAGAATATTAGAAATGGGTTAGAACAATATGTAA
>NW_026067899.1:4302000-4307558 GCF_014885135.2 Alexandromys fortis
CTCTCTCTCTCTCTGTGTGTGTGTGTGTGTGTGTGTGTATGTGTGTATCTTCCAGGCTGGCTGTGTTCTGCCCTTCTATAGGCCAAAAAAAAAATCTTCTTTTATTAACCGATGGTAATAAAACATGTTCACAGCACACAGAGGGGAATCCCATATCAATTGCCAGTTCCACACCATGGGAAGATAGCATAAGGAAATGGGATAGCCAGCTTCAGAGGCAGGATATGTCCTGACCCAGTGTGCAACTTGAGTATCTCTCCCACTTGCTTTGCCTTTTCTTTCTGTCGATTATGCTTTGATGAGCCTCAAGAGACACTGGGTACAGAGACCTTGGAGACTACAGAAGACCATCTACATTCAAGAGTTGAGGGAAACTCAGCATCCTGATGACACGCACGAGACTCGGACTTTATGACCAAGTCATGAAACATAGACTATTGTACTTGTTCTCAGAAGGGTAACATCTCAATTTAATGGAATTGAAATACATTTAAAACTTTTCAGCTAGAAACAAAAAGAAATATGTAAGAGAGTTTTCACATAGATGTGTAGGCCAGCCAAGATACCACATATACACAGGATAATGAACATTGTTATTTTAAAGGACTGTAACGATGGCTAATCTTGTTTGTTGACTTGACAGTTTCTGGAGTCAACTAACATCTAAGCTGATGGGCACTCCTGTGAGTGCTTTCCTTGATTAGATTACTTAGAGCAGGAAGATCCACCCTGAATCTAGGCTACGTATTCTGGAGGCATCCCAGATACAAAAACAGGAAAGAAGAAAACTATATTTTGCCTGTTTGCCCTCACTCTGTCTGGAAAGTTCATCCAGTCCATTGCTCAAGCATTCCTTTGCTGCTCTCAGAACCAGCACTTCTTTTGGGTTTCAGTGTAGACTGGAAATCAGCAACTCTCCAGGAATCTGCCAGGATTCCAGCACCAGATTGGGACTGCTGAGACATCCCATCTTTGGGACTGAACAGCAAGATTCTCAGCCAAATATAAGGCAGTCATTGTTGGACCTTCTAGCCTTCATCCTACAAGCCAACCTAATGAATATCCTTTTAATACATATATGTATGTATGTATGTATGTATCTATCTATCTATCTATCTATCTATCTATATATCCTATAAGTTCTGTTCCTTTAGTAAACCCTGACTAATGCAATAGTTACAATAGTCATTTACAAGAAAGCAAATATCGCAACACAGACAATGAGTAAGAATAAATTTAATGATAATTTCTTCCCATAAACTGTATTTCAATTGCCTTCCCGTAAGAAAAACCCAATATCCCTGGTTGGTGACTCTTTTCCATTAATGGTTTATGTGACTTAAAATTAAATTGTTTTCATTCCATTGATACTATTGATGTTTGGGAAATATAATAAAAGTTCGAGAAGATTTAAAACCATTTAAAGCAAAATAGACCAGATAATCCCACTTTTGCTTTGCTTGCAAATTATTTGTGAAATTCAAAAATATATTTTAGGACAAACCACAAGTTTAGAGCAATTAATTCTCTTAGACATAAAAAAGTGAGAATATAATCCATTTGTGTTTTAAACTTTAAACACCATAGTTACTAAAGAGGCAATCCTACAGCTAATCCAGGCTGGTTTTTAAGATCTGGCCTCACAGTAAATTCAGCTTCTGGTTCTCATCTTGGTCTATTTCTTCCCATTCTAAAACTTTCTATGACAAACAAGAGATTTACTGATTGCCATTAGTGTCTTAGATGAGTTTTGCTGAGGTGGCAAAAGCAAGGCTTGGGTTTGCCATACACCAGCAACAAGTGGCAAAACTGTCAGAGCCCGGTAGGGCATGTTCCTACTGGCTGTCTACCTGTCTTCCTACAAATACCAGCAAAAGGTCTATCCCAGGTAAGGAGGCACGTAAAGGGAGCTGAAGCACCCTTCATCTGTACCTTGTGCTCCTGGTTTCCACACTACTTTCTGCCCAAAGCAGCTCAAGCAAAGGCCACACAGGTGCCTATGGCGTGAGACACAGAGTCTGAGCAAACTGACTGAGCACTAGTTACAAGCGAGCACCAAGAGCGTGGCCTTCATCCGAACAGAGCCCAGCTGTTTACTACATACAAGTCCAACCTTGCCTGCATTTGTTTCCTTCTGGTGAATCTCGTGGCTCATCCAGGTTTCAGGAGCATCTCTTGGACATTTATTTTACTTCTTATACGTAACTATTTGGAAGGGCGCCGGAGGCCAGTGCTTGCCGTGATGTACACGTAGAAGTTGGAAGACAGCTTGCAGGAGGCAGTTCTCTCCCTCCCACCATGTGTGTCCTAGAGCTCAGACCTGTAGGCCTTAGTCTCCTCCGAGTCCTCTTTGCCTGCCTTGGATTGCTTTATACAAAATATCTAAATATTACAAACAGGTCAGTTTAACTGTGAGCTGAAGTTTGCTTGGTAAAGAAGTACTTGAATCTTAGGGTTTTTTTTCTTTCTTTTCTTTTTTCTTTCTTTCTTTCTTTCTTCCTTTCTTTCTTTTTTTCTTTCTTTTTTTTTGGCAAAGCTTAAGGAAATCTTTCCCTATGCTGAGAGGAAAAAAAAAAAAAAAAAAACACCAGAAGCTGAACGTGGAAAAAGGAATGAAAACAAGCATGAACCAGGGCATTCTGCTTCACCCATGACCTTCCCCACCATGAGCCTCGATGTCAGCTTTTGTGTTTACCTCATATATAAGACTAGTTTCCACACAGTTTCAAATATAAGACTAGTTCAACATCTCCCATGCCCTCTCCTATCAGCACGGGCCAGGTAAGCACACCTGCTCAGTCCTAATGTCTGCTTAGGGGAAGTGTTCTTAAAAGGGTTTGTTTTTTCCTTTCACTCATAGCATTATGAGGACTCCACAGTGTTAGGAGGAGAATAATGAAAAACAAAACAAAACAAAACAAAACAAAACAAAATGAAAAGGACCAACTTAGGAAATAACATATGAACATTGTTATCCTATGCTTTTGTGATCTACTTGGAGTCATTTATATGAAAGAAATTACATTATTGACAGTATTAAATTTTTGTATAGACACTTAACAAAGCTTGTGGTCAGGAAAGGGTTCCAGGACTTCCTTGTTCAATTGGGTCTGTAGGGAGAACACACTTACATAGCGTGTAAGTGTTATATACAAAAATGTTGTTGATTTTTATATACGTGTGTGTGTTGGTGTTTTTTTTCTGCATGTATGTCTGTGAAACAGTTGTGTACCTGGTACCTGGGGAGGTCAGATAAGAATGGCAGGTCTCCTGGAGCTGGAGTTGCCACATGGGAGCTGGGAATCAGACCAGTCTTTTGCAAGAAAAGCCAGTGATCTTAATGGCTGAGCCATCTGTCCAGTCCCTGTTGTTGGTTTGATGTAAATTAGAGAATTTTGTGTTTAGGTTTTCTGTTTTGCTTTGTTTTGCGAGACAGGATTTCTCTTTGTAGCCCTGGTTGTTCTGGAACTTGCTTTGTAGACCAAGCAGACCTCAAACTCACAGAGATCCACCTGCCTCTGCCTCCCCAAGTCCTATGATTAAAGGCGTGTGCCACCACTGTCTGGTGAGAATCACATTTTATTACCAATATACTTACACTGACATTGAATGTTATTAAATCCTGAGGGATAAAGAAAGGGTATTATTTATATGACTCTGATTAGCATTTCCAGACACGTATTTTAAAGAAAATTACATATGATATGCCCAGGTTAAAATTCAAAAGGTGAATACCCTTCAGCAATTTAAGAGTGACTTAGAAAACACAGGTTCAATCCCGAGCTGAAAGGACTGCTGGGTAAGTCTTAACTCCCTCAGGTTTCAGTTGCAGCACACCTCCTCACTCAAGACAGGCATGAATTCAGCCATCCTTAGTTAGCCACTCCCTAAGCCAGTACACCTCGCTGTGTTACAAACAATGAGAACCTTAAAGGGACACTTGAATATTGCAAGGGCTCAATTCAATAATGTAATAATAGTTATATGAGACCCATCACAGGCACACATCCGGGCATGGCAAATGCTTTACCAGCTCAATCAAATGTTTTACCAGCTCAATCATTTCATCTTCCCAGTTGAAAGCAAAACCACACTTTAAGAATCTCCAGCGTAGCTGGTTGAAAGCCCTCTCTGATCTAGGTCTGCAACACTCTATTCCCTCCCCCACTCCATCCAGGCACTCTGTGACGTGCCTCCTGTAAGAACATTCCTTACCCAGAGCCTTTGAATTTATTATTTTCGCCTACAAAGTTCACACTGCTTGTTCTCTGACATTCTTACTAGCTCACTGTATTTGAAAGGCTCTGCCGGGCCCTCTGACCTAAACCTGCACTTGCCTGACCCAGCAACTCTCTGTCCTTCAAGGCAATGTTCCGGCTAATACTCTGTTGCTGTGGCATTTCTGCTTCCTGTCCTCCTCTCCCTCTAGAATGCGGTGTCAGGGAACTGCACTCGTGGGTGGGGAAGTATTAGATGACGATGATGATGCTTTTTCTCTGAAAGATCAGAGTTGCACCATATCGAAGTGTGTTATATAGAAGGAGACAGCAACAACACTCCCTCTATAAGCACTAATCACCAGCTGCATGAGTAGAGGCCCTTGAATTAATTGTGCCACTGACCCTTAGTGCCTGGCTTTCCTCATTTTTTCTTGTGTGTGTGTGTGTGTATGTTTAAATTTATTTGGCTTCAACACAACTCATTTAAATGTAATGCGGAAAATAATTGCATTGCTTCTTGGTGTATGCCCCACCAAGCCACATCTCAGTGCTATTCCCTAATTTCTTGTCTATCAGGTTCAGTATATCTAATTTTATGTTGAGGTCTTGGATACACTTGGGCTTGAATTTTATGCAGAGTGATAAATATGACTCTATTTACATTCTTCTACATGTTGACATCCAGTTTGACCAGCACCATTTGTGGGAGATGCTGTCTTTTTTCTAGTGTCTATTTCTGGGTTCTCTATCAAAAATCAGGTGTCTATAGGTGTGTGGATTTACATCTGGGTCTTTGATCTGACTCCATTAATCAACGTGTCTGTTTTTATGACAACTATAGTTGTGTAGTTACAGCTTAAAGTTGGGGATGGTGGGACATCCCGCAGTCCTGTTATTGTTCAGGAATGTTTGAACTAACCTGGGTTATTTTATTTTTCCATATAAAGTTGAGTATTGTCCACTCGAGGTCTGTAAAGAATTATGTTGAGGTTTTGATGGGATTGCACTGAATCTGTAGATTGCTTTAGGTAAGATGGTTATTTTTATTATATTAATCCTACCAATCCATGAGCATGGGAGATCTTTCCATCTTCTAACATCATCTTCAATTTCTTTCTTCAAAAACCCGAAGTTTTTATGATATAAGTCTTCCACTTGCTTGGTTAGAGTTACCCAAGATAACCTGTATTATTTGAGACTACTGTGAAAGGTGTTATTTCCCTGATTTCTTTTTCAGTCTGTCATTTGTATATAGGGAGAGACTGATTTTTTTTCTCATTAATCTTGTATCCAGCCACTTCACTGAAAGTGTTTATCAGTTGTAAGAGTTTCCTGGTG
>NW_026067899.1:4307823-4518159 GCF_014885135.2 Alexandromys fortis
TGTGGGCGCATATTCTGATATGCCACAAAAGCCATTGCCCCGGTTTGAGCTGATACATAGCTCTGCAGACAAGCTGTCTGCCCTTAACAAAAGCCAGGATGCCTTGCTCCTAGCTTCCTTTGTTAAAGTGTGGATTACCTGAGAAGAGGTGTTGACTGGAACTGGTCAGGATGTTTGGGGTCTCTTTCCTTATGCAATTTGAAGGTTATCTTATAGAGATGCTAATTCAGGGCCTACCTGACTGCTAGACGTGACTAAAGCCCAGGCACCTGGTTGCGTAGGCAACAGCCTTTGTGTGTTCCCGCTCATTTGGGATGGATATATAAGATGTTGGGACAATAAACAGGGATTCTGGCCTTTTCCAAGATGACCGTGTAAGTTGTGTCTGATTATTCCTCGCGACTCCGTTCCAGCCAAGTTAGGAAGTTTGTGTTGGACCCAAACGGGCTCCGACACCCAAGTCCTATGATTAAAGGCGTGTGCCACCACTGTCTGGTGAGAATCACATTTTATTACCAATATACTTACACTGACATTGAATGTTATTAAATCCTGAGGGATAAAGAAAGGGTATTATTTATATGACTCTGATTAGCATTTCCAGACACGTATTTTAAAGAAAATTACATATGATATGCCCAGGTTAAAATTCAAAAGGTGAATACCCTTCAGCAATTTAAGAGTGACTTAGAAAACACAGGTTCAATCCCGAGCTGAAAGGACTGCTGGGTAAGTCTTAACTCCCTCAGGTTTCAGTTGCAGCACACCTCCTCACTCAAGACAGGCAAGAATTCAGCCATCCTTAGTTAGCCACTCCCTAAGCCAGTACACCTCGCTGTGTTACAAACAATGAGAACCTTAAAGGGACACTTGAATATTGCAAGGGCTCAATTCAATAATGTAATAATAGTTATATGAGACCCATCACAGGCACACATCAGGGCATGGCAAATGCTTTACCAGCTCAATCAAATGTTTTACCAGCTCAATCATTTCATCTTCCCAGTTGAAAGCAAAACCACACTTTAAGAATCTCCAGCGTAGCTGGTTGAAAGCCCTCTCTGATCTAGGTCTGCAACACTCTATTCCCTCCCCCACTCCATCCAGGCACTCTGTGACGTGCCTCCTGTAAGAACATTCCTTACCCAGAGCCTTTGAATTTATTATTTTCGCCTACAAAGTTCACACTGCTTGTTCTCTGACATTCTTACTAGCTCACTGTATTTGAAAGGCTCTGCCGGGCCCTCTGACCTAAACCTGCACTTGCCTGACCCAGCAACTCTCTGTCCTTCAAGGGCAATGTTCCGGCTAATACTCTGTTGCTGTGGCATTTCTGCTTCCTGTCCTCCTCTCCCTCTAGAATGCGGTGTCAGGGAACTGCACTCGTGGGTGGGGAAGTATTCGATGACGATGATGATGCTTTTTCTCTGAAAGATCAGAGTTGCACCATATCGAAGTGTGTTATATAGAAGGAGACAGCAACAACACTCCCTCTATAAGCACTAATCACCAGCTGCATGAGTAGAGGCCCTTGAATTAATTGTGCCACTGACCCTTAGTGCCTGGCTTTCCTCATTTTTTCTTGTGTGTGTGTGTGTGTATGTTTAAATTTATTTGGCTTCAACACAACTCATTTAAATGTAATGCGGAAAATAATTGCATTGCTTCTTGGTGTATGCCCCACCAAGCCACATCTCAGTGCTATTCCCTAATTTCTTGTCTATCAGGTTCAGTATATCTAATTTTATGTTGAGGTCTTGGATACACTTGGGCTTGAATTTTATGCAGAGTGATAAATATGACTCTATTTACATTCTTCTACATGTTGACATCCAGTTTGACCAGCACCATTTGTGGGAGATGCTGTCTTTTTTCTAGTGTCTATTTCTGGGTTCTCTATCAAAAATCAGGTGTCTATAGGTGTGTGGATTTACATCTGGGTCTTTGATCTGACTCCATTAATCAACGTGTCTGTTTTTATGACAACTATAGTTGTGTAGTTACAGCTTAAAGTTGGGGATGGTGGGACATCCCGCAGTCCTGTTATTGTTCAGGAATGTTTGAACTAACCTGGGTTATTTTATTTTTCCATATAAAGTTGAGTATTGTCCACTCGAGGTCTGTAAAGAATTATGTTGAGGTTTTGATGGGATTGCACTGAATCTGTAGATTGCTTTAGGTAAGATGGTTATTTTTATTATATTAATCCTACCAATCCATGAGCATGGGAGATCTTTCCATCTTCTAACATCATCTTCAATTTCTTTCTTCAAAAACCCGAAGTTTTTATGATATAAGTCTTCCACTTGCTTGGTTAGAGTTACCCAAGATAACCTGTATTATTTGAGACTACTGTGAAAGGTGTTATTTCCCTGATTTCTTTTTCAGTCTGTCATTTGTATATAGGGAGAGACTGATTTTTTTTCTCATTAATCTTGTATCCAGCCACTTCACTGAAAGTGTTTATCAGTTGTAAGAGTTTCCTGGTGAAATTTTTAGGGTCACTTATGTACACCATCATATCATCTACAAATAAAGATACTTTGACTTCTTTTCAATTTTTACCCTCTTGTTCTCCTTCAGTTGTCTTATTACTCTGGTTAAAACTTCAAGTACTATATCACATAGATATGGAGAGAGTTGACAACCTTATCTTGTTCCTGATTTTTAGTGGCTTTGATTTGAGTTTCTCTCCATTTAATTTGTTGACTATAAGCTTGCTGTAAATTGCCTTTATTATGTTTAGATATATCCCTTGTAGCCATAATGGTCTGTGGAATCCACAGGAGATGTGGGCGGGGGACGAGGAAGGATATAACTGATGATCTTTTGCAGCTCTAGGGAGGAGCCTCACCACCTCTGTTAATTAGAATTGGCATATCATCCTCATACATTCACAGAAATTAACTTAAGGGTAGGGATGTTCCCGGCAATCAGTATGCACAAGTACATGTTCCATATTGTCATTAACTATTACTCCCCTATGGGAATCATTTGAAAATGCAAAAGTTCTTAAGTGCACGATACCCCTTGTGGTAGGGACCAGACCTCACTTATAAAACAGCTGACTTTATATCTGGGGGTTCTGAACTACGAGAAGGGCATTATGCCATGCATGACTAGGCAAGACCTCTTCCTCAACACATTCTGCAAGGACCCTGTCCCATCCCCAGAATCCAAAGATGAAGATGGCCTTCCGGGACAGTGTTCCAGCCTTGGACACACAAGCTGCCTAGTCTCCTCTTGGGCAATCGGGGCAGTGACCAGGGACAAGGATTTGCAAGAAAGAAGCAGTTTTGGAAACAAAACAAATCAGGAAGATATTTGCAGGGAGGTGACCAGTGATGACTACAGGCATCATGATCCGGGTCCTGAAAGACTCCTTAAGAGGCTGGTACGTCTTCAACATGGCCTTCCCTCTCCACGCCTTGCTTGCTAGCTAGCAGTTCTTTTATTCCCCTCAGATGCATCGTGCTAACAACCATTCTGGAGCAGCGATTAGTAAGTGAGTGGTGTGTGTACTGCACCGAGGCAAAAATAAAGGCTCTTGTCAGGTATTAATGGTGCATCACTACAGAAATGAGTGCATACCCGATTTAAGGACTGGCCTTCAGAGTTCCTCCCAGGACATGCTCCTTTCCTAAGTGAGCACATATGACACCGGGCGCACACAGGGAATAAGAAGCAGCCCCTGTTTCTTTTATAATGATACAAACTACAAAACATCTATGTTTAACTTATTCCTTCTCCGGAGCACTTCTAATGAACCCCAAACCTGTATATTTCATATCCAAGCGTCCATATTGTTCTTTGGCAATGAATAAAAATGGACTTCATTAGGCTGACTCATTGCTCAAGTCATAACTTGGGTCACAGTAACAATATGATGTAGTTATCAATAAATACCTACCCAACCTTGACTTGACCTTACTCCTCCCAGTCCTATCTATAACCCCACTTGCTACCCTTGCACAGCTAGAGTTCAGAAATTCAAAAGCAAAATACAACAGGGAAGAATGGGGGAGTGGGAGCGTCATTTCCTCTAATGCACAAGGCAATTGGTCCATATTCTGTTAACTGAAAGATGACTCTAAGGCCTCCTCTTCAGCTCAACATCTCAGCCCATTGCAACGAGGTACCCATTTCAACTAGTTCCAAATCAATTCCCTGCTGTCCCAAACACCTGTTAACTCCAAAACACCATTGTTGCCTTCTGCCCTTGTTCCCCTCCAGTGGTGTCTCTTGGTCTTTTCTGATCTGTCAGTAAACCTCCCCTTTTCTTTCCCACTTCCCTCTACAGCCCACCCATGACTGCCACTGCTGTCCCAACTTGCCATACTCCACTCCCAGCTACCCTTCATCTCAGATGCTTGTGGGGTGAGTTGCCTACTCTTGCTTTAAGGGCATCCAGAATCTCTCTGAGTTGACTTTGCAGAATTGCTCCTTGCATAGTCCTGCCCAGCCTAAGCCCACTACTTGCAATGCCTTGATTCTTATTTGTTGTGGAATAGAGTAATTGTTTAACTATGTAAAGCTGTGTTGCATTTGATTGTGTTGCAGAACAATTGTTTAACTATGTCAAGATGTGTTGCATTTGTTAATACTGCATTGGTTTAACTGTGTGAAGATGTGCAGCTATTTCACCTTGCCTACCTAAGGCGCCTGATTGGACTAATGAAAAGCTGAATGATCAATAGCTAGGCAGAGGAGGGATCGACAGGGCTGGTGGGCAAGAGAAAAGGGGAGTCAGCCAGCCAGGAACCAACCATCAGACATAGAGGAAGCAGGAAAGCAGAGGGAAAATATTTGGATGAATTAAATGAGCCTCAGGCAGCCTATAGATGAATAGAAATGGTTAAGTTAAGAAGGGGAGGGGCCAGATAGAAAGAAGCCTAAGCTGAGGCAGAGCATTCATAATTAATCAGGAGTCTCTGTGTCATGACTCCGCGGCTAGCAGTCCAAAAAAGTCTGCTACTCTTATTTTCCCTGACATGTACCTGGGCTCATGGAGAAGAGGAAATGTACAGAGAACTATAGGCATTCTTCTCCAACATTTTCTCCATATAGCTATAGGCAGTGAGAATCCCGTATTGGTAGTAGTTACATGGGGAGAAAGATAATTGAGTGGCGGAAACCAAATCTACATGAGACGAATGATGAGAACAACAACGAAAGCAGCTCCTGGCAGCTTGATCTGAACATTTGCTGTGTGCCAGGTTCCCTACGTGTACCACCAGCCTTTACATAAAGCTGTGTTTCAATGCATAGCACTTTTGCATGTATCCAATTTGCATGCAACTCTCTAAGTGCTTTCTATAAATTTGCTCATTGATTTTTCTTGATTAGTAGTATCCAAAGCTGAGACCAGTAGGTTTCTGTGTAAAACCCACCACTACCATCTATCACCCTCTCCGGGTAAGTGTAGAGCATGATTTCACATCAGACTAGCTCCAACTTCCTGTCTTAAGCATGCCTTTGCAGCTACAAATAGTTCAATCTGAAGGAGTTGATGATTGATTGATCTGTAGGTGGGAGGGAGGATTAACTGATTAACTGGCTGAGGCTGAGGCTTGGACATTAGAACCTAAAACAACAACAACAACAAAAACAGGTTCCAATTTGCAGCCAGCATTTAGATTCCCTAACGTATATCCATTGTAACCACAGCTCTTATCCCCAAATGCATACCCAGGGTTATTTAACTTCAGTTCCTACAAGGATAACTGTACATTCTCTCCCTAGCTGGTAGTTGTTACCCTAGATTCCACCTCAGAAGCCCCAAGGTATATATGAACTCCTTGTACTCATTTAGGGGCACACTTTGAAGGATTTATCCCACTGCCAAATCTGAGAACTGACTCAGCTCCTTCAAGCCGAGGGTACATGTCCTTGCTTTTCATCCGGATTCTCTAACGTGGAACAGTGAGGCGAGAATTCTCTTGCTGTGAACTGGACATTTCCTCATGATGTATTTGGTCATTTAACAGGATAATTAAACCCTGACAAGAGCTACAATCCCTCAAATTGTCCACGTTGGAGCCAAGGCGATCTAAAATTTGTGAATGTCTGTAACTAAAAGGTTAAAATACGGCAGAACATTCCATTCACGTCTGAAAAGCCACTAAGCCGGTGGTAATAGAAACACCATCTATCAGTGGGATCCCCAAAGCCGGCCTGCATTTCAGTCACGCTCCCAGCTGCCCCTGCCAAGTAACGCCCTGTCTGCAGGAAGAAACACACACATGAAGACACCTTCAATGTCTCCTTCCTTGAGGGACATTAGAAAGACAACACACTCGAAGTCAACACATTTGACCTAGCTTCCCAGTAAGCCCTTGGTTTTGTGCCTTCGTTTGACACACTCTGAAGTGAAATTACTTTCAGTACACGCTATGCGATTTACATAAAGCAGGACAAAAGAATAAAAGTAGTCCCTGTGTCTTGAGAGAAGCCAGAGAGACCCAGGGAGAGGCTCGGAAGATGACACAGTGGTCAAGAGTGTTCTCTGCTCTGTCTTGAGGGCAGTACTGTGGGTGCTTAGTCATGCTACATTCTCAGGCTCTTGTTTGGAGGTTCACAGCTACTCATACATGCTTGACTAAAGAATGGCCCTCTGTCTGGAAAAGTTGTTCCTGCCCAGAGAGCCTGGAACTATGCGAGAGAAGATGGAGTGATGAGGTAAGAAGCCGACACTTGCCCAGCTAGCCAGGTCAAAGCAACCCTGAAGATTAGTGGGAGCCAGATTGCTCCCACACCCTCATGTGGCTTTCTTAGGCAAAGCAATTGATGGATTTAATCATGATATGTCCACCATGTTCTTGAGGCCCCGATCCCTAAATAGGAGACCGGACCTATCTGTCAGAGGTCCAGCTTCACTCCACTGCATTCCAGCAGGCTTTAGGGGCCCAGGACAATTCCTCTTGCCCAGCTCTGCAGAAATCGAACATTCTCTTCTGTGGAAAGCCTGGAACAGATGCTGTAAATGAGTTTGAAAGGGCCTCTGGTGACCTTCCTCTACATCGTGTGTCACCCTGCATTACTTTACTCCTGAGCTGTAAGTCTCAAATATACATGTCCTCAAACAGCTCCCTGAATATGGACAAGTCCCGTATTCTTTCGTCTGTTTGAGAAATGCCGAGGGCTCGAACCCAAGGTTTCATGATTTGTACCATGGAGCTGAGACCCAGAAGATGAATGGGATAGCAGGACGATGGCCACTTACGAGATAAAAGCATTAGTGCATATCACTCCCTATGGTCTCCCCACAGCCCTTAGTGGGCACTCTCCTGCCCTCTTCCCTCAGTCATTGCCTACTCTCTTGCCCTCTCCCCCATCACTGCTCACCCTCCTTATTGTATGTGTTAGCCATCGCCCTTCAATTTATCCTAACGAGTTCTTTAGATACTCGGCTTGTAAACAGGAAAGGCATTTTTGTAGTTTTCAATCCAATATAGGTTTGCTTTTTTCTTAGGAGAATATTGTGTTAGGATCACTTGCAGGAACAAGTCCCCTCACCTGCAGCCATCCAGCAAAAAGGTGTCGTTTCTGTTCCCACAGGCAGGGGCAACTTCCAATGACCTCCCGGATTCCCTTGGGCTCTCTGTCTTAATAGGGCTTCATAGGCAACAAACCTTTACCACGTGAACTTTGGGGAACATTCAAAACCAAATGAGAATATATCATATTAGACTTCATTTAGATTTCGTTTCACTTCAGCCACGACTTGATTATAATGTCTATTGGCTTTATTTGGTATATATGGCTATAACCCTCATGCAACGCAAAACGTAAACATTTTCTTTGCATCTACAAAGCTATTCCTGAAGCCGGCCTGTTGTATAATTTGCAACTGAGCAATTTTATGGTGCACCATCGAACTTTTTAAATCTCTTCCAGTGGAATTGGATCATAGATAAATTGGGGGCCGAAAGCTGATAGACATGATGTAGCACTCATAGCTGCTATTAATGTTGTCAGCAACTTTATTTCTAGTGAGAGCGACTGAGTCGCCAGGTTTCTAAATCGTGTTCCTTTCAAGTCTGTAGCCATCTGGGAATACCATCAGTTGTGCCCACAAATCCATGTGCAATTTCATGTCTAGCCACGTAGACTTCTGAACAGAGCGCAGGGACAGGTGCATTGCCCCAGCTTCTTCCCATGGTAAAGATGCTCCTTCCTCACTGTCCTTCAGGAATGCCCCGCTGCACAGACTGTAGCGCTGTAGCTGCCTGCTTTGGGGAGGTGTCTGTGTGATGTGCAGAACCGTCTGGAGATCAGGCCCAGATGGGCTCTTCATCCACCATCTGATCATAGCATACTCCCTAAGAAGCTGTAGTTGCAGATTGGCAAAGAGAAGGCATACAGTGGGAGGGGGTACCATGGGTTCATGCGTGCCCTTTTGCATCCAGTTTTCCTTTGCCTTCAAGACCTGCAATTGCTTCAGCATACATGTATGTCTTCATGTTGATGACATAGCATTTCTGTCAATGTCCAGCTTTTGGCCAGGTAGGTCAGATAGCACCTCGCTTATGGTAGACAGTTCTGGTTACATGGTAACTTGGCGGTCCATGATCTCATAGTTTTCTTTCTTCCCGTTTTCCCCAGTGTTAGAACTGCACCACTGAGCTGCACCCGTCTTCCTAGGTGGACGCAACTCTACTGGCTTACTTTTGCCTTTCTCACCACGCCTCTCCTGGCTCCACGGCTTTGGGAACCAATATGGCGATTCTGTCAGTTGCCGGCTATATTGAGTCCAATTACGTATTCTGAAACAGGATATGATCTGGGACTGACTTCACCGCTGTTGGTTGCCCCTAAGGAAGGTGGTAGGGTGGGCAAATGAGGAGAATTGCCATTGTCTTGATTGGAGGTTGCCTAAGGAGAGGCTATTGTTCTCACCTGCAGGAGGTGGACAGGCTGTGATCATTAGGTTAGCTATTTCTTGTTATGACAAATGACTGAGAAAAATCACTTACATCCTTGAGAGGATTTTCAATTTGGATGATGCAAACGTCACGCAAAGTTATTAGTTTTAACAAATGTACCACTCTGGAGGATGGGAGAGACCTTGTAAGCAGGGTAAAGGAATATACAAAAAAAACAAAAAACAAAAAATAAAACACCCAGACCTTCTTCTTAATTTTGATATGAACTTCCCCAAAGTATTTTTAAAAATTTTATTATGACATTTTTAATTGAACATAAATTTTTTAACACAATGTATTCTGATTACTGTTTCCTCTTCCCCCAACTCCTCCCAGATCCTCCCCCACCTATGCAAACCCACCTTCTTTTTGCTCTCTTTCTCATTAGGAAACAAACATGCACCTAAAATAATAATGTAAAATAATATAAAAACAAACTAGAATAGAAAAAAACAAACATTAAAAAGAGCCAAAGAAAAAGGACAAGAAAGACATACACACAGAGATGCATACATTCTTAACACACAGAAGAACCATAAAAACACAAAACCAGAGACCATAATAAGAAAGCATTACAAGGGGCTGGAGAGATGGCTCAGTGGTTAAGAGCACTGTCTGCTCTTCCAGAGGTCCTGAGTTCAATTCCCAGCAACCACATGGTGGCTCCAAACCATCTGTAAAGAGATCTGGCGCCGTACTCTGGCGTGTGGGTATAAATGGAGGCAGAAAGTTGTATACATAATAAATAAATCTTTAAAAAAAAAAAGAAAGCATTACAAGTAGCTCTTATTTCAAATCTCTTAGCTCAAAAAGATATTGTTCCCTCGTTTTCTATTTTGCTGTATGTATCTATCAATCCTATGTCTATTTCACGAAGGTCATCCTTGAACAGAGTCTTGGAAAGTTGCTCCGGGGATGGGGATGAGCTATCCTTAGTTTTCTGGTTAGTGTGGCCTTTCTGTGTCATATCCTAGCAGTCTTCTTTGGGTTGCCACATTTTTAAACTCTGGTTGTACACCACAGCCATACGATAACTAATTTTTCCCTGTAGAATCAGACCCGGGGATTCCGTTTGTCTTCAGTGCTGGCGAAGAACCCAGGGGCTCCTGCATTCCTGGCAAGTGCTCTGCTCACTGGGCCACACCGTCAGCACAGCCCCTTATTCCTTTCTTTCTTGAGATGGTTTCTGCTGTACTGCTTGGGCTGGCTTCCAATTCATGCGTTCAAGCTTCTCACTTTTCTGAGGAGTTAGAACTATGAACAAGTAAGTTTGTGTACAGTTAGCATGAGGACGCTTTCCTTTTTTTTTTTTTAGCAAGCTGAATAAGTCCTTGAGATGCCCATACAGGCGGCAAACCCTTTATATCCCACAGACCTTGCTTGGGTAGCAATCAAAGGATTTTTTCACTCTGGTCTGATCTCAGCCTGAGCCCTGTGGCCATGCAAGAATACTGCCGAAAGGCTGGAAGCGGCTCTGCAGTAGAATGATGTGGATGCCAGCGTTTCATTGGACCTGCAAGTGCTCTTGTTTTTAAATTGTAAGACTGATATTTCAAATATACAGAACAGCATGGGCAATAGTGTAATAAAACCCCACAAACCTACCACACAGCCTAACAATCCGATCGTGTTGCCGTATTTATTACAGACTTTTATTAAAGTCGTAAAACATCACAGATGGAACAGAAACCCCTTGGGTGCCCTTCCTCTCTCTTCACCAATCCTTTCATCTCTCGGGCTAACAACTAGATTTAGGGTTTACCATTTTAAATCCATATTTCACTAAATATGTATCCATTCAAACATTGTACTTAATATTATTTTTAAACACCATATATATACATATATATGTATATATGTACATCAGAATTTGTATGGTATTTTATAAACTTGGACAAGTATTTAAAAACTGGGAAGTTTCACACAGAATCAGTTCTTGGCTTCTCTTGGAACAACGTGAAGTTCTGGCAATATTGGACTGGCTTTCTGGCATGACAGTGCGGGGTGCTGAGCCAGCGTCTTTGGCATGATGTGGTCCCTCAGCTCTCTCACTGTGAAGACATATGCGCATGCACCTGGACGGCTCCTTGGATATGGGCCTGGCCGCCGGCTCCCAGTCTTCTTCTGTCAGAGTTCTTCCTGCTCTCCAGGGTCGTTTCTGCTCTCCTCTGGTCGAATGCTCGCGGCTCTTGATGGGGATCTCGCTGCCTCCCTGCTGTGACCCTCGCCCCAGCTTCAATTTCGGTTTTTAGTTTTAGTTTTTTGGTAGTGCTGGAATGACAGCCCAGGCCCTCGTGTACCTCTGAGCAACCCCAGCCCTCCTTTCTTTTCTTGCTATTCCTGCAATTTCTCTTGGAAATATTGACTTTTCATTAGAAGAAAACAATGTTATTGTTTTTCCTTATCTATCTATCTATCTATCTATCTATCTATCTATCTATCTACAGTGAGAGAGAGAGAGAGGGAGAGACTTAGAAATTGCTCAGCTGTTAAGAGCGTTCATTGCTTTCCAGAGGACCCGAGTTTGGTTCTCAGCACCCACGTCAGGCAGCTCACCACGGCCTTTTTTTCCAGGTCTGGAGAATTTGACACCCTTTTTTGGTCTTCATCAGCACCCACACACACATACACATGCACACAAGTCTTTTTATAAAGATTTTGGCAGCCAGTAGTAAAAGCAATTATTTATTTGGATGGCAGATGGCCTAATAATATTACCCTTCAATGCAGGCTTTGGTTATGTAATCCAGACCTGCTTTGAGCTCAGGGGCATCTCAAGTGCAAGGGTTATAGGTGTGAGTTTTTATTTCTTTTCCAGACTTATCTCTTAAAAACACTTTCTATTGTTTTTTTTTTTTATTTTATACATCTACCCGGCATTTATTTATTCTTGAACATGTTTTTCCAAATGGACATGTGACCTATGGTTTTAATTATTATTTTTCCTAACTTACGTATTGTTTAGATATTCTAGCAGCTTTTAAGGGGTTTCCAGAATTCCAGAAGTATGGACACTGAGTAAAGTGAATCAAATTGTCTCATTTTATTCTTTTGTTTTGGTTTTGGTACAGGATCTCACTACATAGCTCTGGCTATCCTGGAACTACTCTGGCTAGCCATAGCCAGGCTTGCTTCAATCTCTGGGATTGAAGATGTGCAGTACCGCATCCAGAAATGCTTTAATTCTTAAGAGCTAAACCAACTTTTTCTTCTATTTTCCCATGGCAACTAGCAAAACCACTTAGACTTCCATAGTTCTGAAAAGCATATTTACTGAATGAGCAGCAGAGGCTATAACTCAGTGGTAGAGTGCTTGCCTGGAATCTATGATGCCCTGGGATTTGGTCCTCAGCATTCCTTGTCAAAAGGATGTTGTTCAGTTCAATCGTGTCTTACTTCATCTCCCTCCTCATAAGCGAGTTCAACCCTTAGCCTACATGCAACCCACGCTGCCTCTCCCAGTGATTGCCAGGTCCAAAAGAAACTCCATGCTCTCTCAGCATTGGAAATACCTGTTATAGAGTCCATGCTGGCGTCCTGGCTCTTCTCAACCTGACCCCTACGTCTCCAACGCATGGGCTTTCCTTCCCCAAGTTTCTCATTTCTATACAGCCCTGTTATTTTGACCATGAGCTCTTTTGGTCCACCTTTCCCTTGATCCTCTGCTCCTTGTTTTCTCTCTTTTGCCCCCTCCCCCTTCTCAAGTTCTAGTTCACACTAGTTAGTTTACTACTTTCTCTCCCTGCTCTGAATTCTTCCAGAAGCTTCTGGTTGTACTCTCTCCCATATCTCCAATTAAAACCTTCTCTTCAACCATACCTTGGAGTGGTCACGTCCTCACTTTATACAACGATGAGCTGAGATCCTTGCAGGGAAGTCAGAACTGTAATGGCAGACAAAAGTTAATCAAGGTCAGCAAACACCTTTTTGTGAGTGTGTGTGTGTGTGTGAAAGTATTTTTGAATAGAGGTGAAGTAAAGGCCTTGGGACGTCTTCAGCATTTGGAAGATTCTTAAGATGGGAAGACCAGGCCACATAGCTCGAGAAAGCACTATTTTGGACTTAATGAATGGACTCGTGGTTTTGGTTCTCCAGAGAGGCAGCAGTGAGCAATCAAGTCTCCCAACTACATTTGGATGTTGTTCCACATGAGATGACGAGGTTTTAGGTAGATGGCACCATAAAAGTAATATGTATGCCCCAATCTTGTGCTTTAGCAGACAGCCTTGCTGCTAACTACAACTGCTGGTACGGCTTCTAGGGAGCTCGCTATACTAGAAGCTAAATTATGCCCAGAAACTTCTGTGATTAATGAGGAGGCATTAATTGTCACCTGAGCGATTTTGCGTATAATATAAAACCCAATAGAAAGTTGATTTCAGCAGTTTGGAAAACAAGCGAGAACGCATGCCTTGAAGCTATAATTCACATACATTTGTTTTCATAAATTACACGCGATGAATTGAAAAGTCAATGTCTTTGTAATAAATCAGCTTAAAATAGGCTGAAGCCTCTTTCCAGTTATTATTGGGAAACAAGCGCTCAGACACCTTAATACTACAGTGTGTTAAGCCTAAAAATCAAATCATACCTGCTTTGGACTTGGGGCAACCGTCAGCAGCAGGCGGCCTGTGAGAAGCAGGGACACTTCTGTCACTATGTTAACTGCAAGGTGGCTTGGCCTTCACAGCTGTTTGTTTGTTCGTTCGTTTGTTTTCTTCTCTGAGACAGGGTCTCACCGTGTAGCCCAGGCTTGCCTCTTGCTTCAGCCCCACCAGTCCTGGGGTTCCAGGTGAGCACGAGCATGCTCAGCTTTCATCCCTTCACAAATTCGACCTAAAAGTCAGTTCTACCTTGAAGCTTCATTCAGATACTATGTTTGTGTTTATAGGGTTTTGTTTTCCATTTAAAATAATACTATGTGTCCGGAGATGAGGCTCAGTGACAGAGCACAAGATTAACGTACTGATTGCTTGAAACTTTCACGCCACCAATAAAAAAAAAAGTAAACACATGTAAAATGATACTGAAAACAAGCGTATGAAATTTGGACTTCGGTACAGTTGTGGAGCTAAAATAAAGCCACGGGTCGTTTTCATTAGCACATACTGCTAAAGCCAGTCCAATTAAATCGCAGCTGGCTCAGTTTGTCTGGTAGCCCTTTCTTTGATTTGAAGAGAGGAAGTAGAAAGCCTCAGGAAGCGAAGGAAACTTACAAGGTCCTGGAGGCTCAGAAAGTCACAAGGCTAAATTATGAGTTAGTCCCGGGCCAAGTGTGCCATCTCTCACGATGAGAGAACTCTTGATTATCGATGTATTTCTAAAACATTATGTAAATTGTGTTGCACAGTGTGTTTTATCTAATGTACTGGGCCAATTTGGTCTTTAAAGTTCTCCTCCCTATATATCCCAGGCTGGTCTCCGATGTCATCTACACTCCCTGTCGTTCTCTGCAAAGGTGGCTGAGCTCACGTCAACATTTCTCTAACTTGAGGGTGGCCATGACGTCCCGGTAGGTCTTTCTACCTCCAGCATTCTTGTCGGAGTCTTCTTTGACATTGATTTATTCTGATTCTTAAAGGATGTTTTTGTGAATTCTTTATGGAAGCAGGGACTTTGTGTAGCCAGCCACAGCAGGCCTCGGGTTCTCTGTCCTCTTGACGAGTGCTGTGATTACCCATGGCTACACAATCCCTGGCTTCTACATCTTAAAAGTATTGCAAGGATGGAGAATGGTACAACCCTTGCCTAGCATGTGCAGAGACTTTGACTGCATCCACTCCATTGCAAATAAATTAACAGTTTCGAATAAAAGAGGATGGAACATGTTACCACCATTTACCTAATAATTACTGCTTGTGCTGGGTGCCAGATGTCAGTTTTGGCCTGGGCACCTATCGACATATGAAAGGAACAAAGATTCTTGTCCTTTGGGAGCTTATCTCTGTCATCATCACCAATGCAAGCATCTATTTCAACCCTACAGAATTTACTGCAATCTTGGCAGACATGCTAGTAACGGTGGTGGCCTCTGTCTTAGTCAGTGTTCTATTGCTATGAACAGACACCATGACCGCAGCAACTCTTATAAAGGAAAGCGTTTCATTGGGGTGGCTTACATTTTCAGAGGTTTAGTCCATTATTGTCATAGTGCGACATGGTGGTGTGCAGGCAGACATGGTGCTGGAGAAGGAACTGAGAATCCTACATGCTGACATGCAGGCAAGAGGAAGTGGTCTGAGACACTGGGCAGTATTTTGAGCAGATATGAGACCTCAAAGCCCACCCTATAGGGACACACTTCCTCCAGCAAGGCCAGACCTACTTCAACAAAGCCACGCCTCCTAATAGTATCACTTCCTTTGGGGCCATTTTCTTTCAAACCACCACAGTATTTAAAGTTCTTTTTTTTAATATCTACCATGCATCTGTCATTATACAAATTACACCCCAACAACTTGCATAGAAGATTTTAACCAGGCTGCCTCTACTCATGAGGAAACTGAAACTCAGATAGTTTTTTAAATTCCAAAATCAGAGATTCAAAAAATTATTGTATGCAAAATTTGAATCGACTGCATTTTGTCAAGGCTAGGGTCCGAGATTACCCATCCTCTCTTATGAATAAAGGACTGAACTCATAGACACTCTTTGCAAAGAGACAAACACTATAGTCTGTGCTTTCTTAGTTTACACAAGCAATGGGACACTTAGCAATAGTTGGAGACATTTCTGATAATCATATCAGGGACATTACGGATGAGGAGTGGACAAAGGCCAGAATCCCTTGACCTACTGACATTGCTGAAATGACTTAGACCGGGTAGCTTATAACAGTAGAAATTTATTCCTCGCTGTTGCGGATGCTTGACAGTCCAAATATAGGAGCTAGAAAATTGTGTTTCTTGTAAAAACTCAACTTCTACAGCTACTTCCTTCTAGTTTCTTATTTGAGGCTGGGAGTATAGTTCAGTGGCAGATAGAAACATGCGTTTTAAGATTTGATTTCCAAGTCTATACACACACAAATGCTCACACCACACACACACATGCACAGTTTAGGAAGCTAGGGGAAGAGAGCAAACATAGGCAGAAGCACACAGACATTGAGGATGTCTTTCTTTTTGAAACAAGGTCTCCCTGATATAACCCAGACTGATCTCAAACTAGTTATCCTAGCCTTAGCATCTCCCAAGTGCTGGGACTGCAGGTGTGTGCCACCATGCTTGGTTTTTCAGGTCTCTTTTATGGGGACTTTAATCCTTTAAAACAGGGACCTCTTTCTAAAGAAGCCATACCTATTCATGTCTTCAAAAGCTGCTCCCATTTTCCCCGGAGGAACTTTTCAGGAAAAAGAAAAAAATGATTAAATATATATGATCCGTATTTTGTCAGATGAATTTATATTTTTACTTTCAATCCATGGACTGAGATTATGAATGCCAGGGATGTTGGGGAGACGGGGGAGACAAATATGGAGTTGTTGAGATCAATCACAGGCTTGAATCAGACACAGATCATTTAGCTACCCACAAAGAATGACTGTTCCTGTCACAGACCAGCTGTCTGTCTCCTCCGGGGGCTTTCCTAAGGGTTTGCCAGAATGACAACATGCAAGAGTGGTCAGGAACCTACTACTTCCACAGGTAAGTAAGCTTAAAGAACATCTAGTCTTAGGGGCCTTTGTCACCAGGCTTAAATATGAGGAAGGGAACATGTTTTTTAAAATTATATTAAAAAAAAACCATGAGATTAAACTTGTAAGTTAATGTTTCCGAAAAAAAAAAAACAAAAAAACAAAAAAACAAGGAAATAGTGCTTGTACTTAACACTTGGGAATATAGGTATTTAAGAAACATTTAATTTTGCCTGGAAATTGATCACTAAATTGAAATTGTGTTTCTGGTCAAAGATGCCATGAAAATACAAACAAATCCTTTTTTAATGCACGTAGGATCCATTTATTCAGATACTTGAAAGCAGAAAGGGAAGCTAAGAAGAGCCCATTGTTTTCACATTTGCCTCCTTCTACTCCAGGGTTTTTGCACCTCAGTCCTGCTTTGGCCAGATGATGTTTGCTTGTTTGTTTGTTTGTTTGTATGTTTGTTTCTTTTGTGGTAAAGGTCCTTTTCCCAGCCTGATGTTGGAGCGCTCAGTCTCCTCTTGAAACCTAATCTTCAGTTTAAAAGCATTAGTAGCCCTGAGCTCACGACCAGATACCTGGTCTCTGACTAGGAAGCAGTTCTTTGTGTTTGACTCAGCTCTGGGAATCACGTTTTCCTATCCTGTCTTAAAGGTTTCCCGCAGCCAAAGTGAAGATATAACTTTGTACAACAAAGCAAGGGGGGGGCATGTTCATTTACTCTTTCTTATTTTCCTTTAAAAGCAGTCCTCAAGAGTTCTTAGGATAGAACGGGAGCAGCTCATGCCGTGGTAAACAGGGCAGGGATGGCTTGGGATAATGAACACCCCTGTTCATCAGAGGCCTAGAGTTTGTTTATGAAGCTGATTTCTTGGCCAAGATTAAAATGAATATATTTGATTTTTAATAATAATATATCTGCATAAAATATATCTTAGTTAATCGTGCGAGTTGCCGTTTCCTGATCCACACATACTGTTCTAAGGTGTTTAAGTAAATTCACCCATCAGTTAGCATTACTGTTTTCCCTAGACAACTGGTTTTTCTCCAAGCAAAAGTCTACGCTTCTCCCGAATTATCTTTTAAAAAGTTTAAGATCTTTACTCCTTTAAGAGTTTGATGGCGTTTACATGTGCGTTGTTCTTTCTCCAACCGTGCTGTGGTGCCTTGAGACCCCATCAGCCTAAAGTCGGCCACAGAACCAATCCCGCTATTGAGTCACAGGAGCCCTCCAGCCCCAGGCAAGGGTCATTTAATTAATCGTGGTCACCTCCGTGAGGGAACAGAGCTGCACATTCAAACGTGACACCTGCAATTAGAAAGAGCTCTGGTTTTACCACAGCTATTTTAAAGATGAGGTCATTTGGGGAGCGTCGAAAAGGCGGCATTTACTTAAAACTTTCTTTCCATTGCAGTTAATTTATGCCCCAGGAAGTTTCTTAGGTGCAGTCAAAAAAAACTTGCTGTCTGACCTCAGGGTCTTAAAGGGTTAATGCGACTGCCGATGTATTTATGATGTCTGTATTTGCACTTGGTATCGAACCTAGGAAGTTTATTAGGCAGGTACTAGACCACCGCGCAGGGTATTAAGCACATAAAAGCTGCTGGTGGGGGGTGGGGTGGGGTGTAGAACCAGGAGCCTTTACTGAGCAGGCTAGGCCAGCGCTCGGTCTCAGAGTTGTTACACTCCAAAGCCCCTCTCCATTCCGTGTAACTTCACAGTCCCTGACATCACCTTTCTGGGATCCGAGTGGGCTCTTTGAACAAAAGAGAAAGCCAGGGGACTTAGGGAGTCGGGTTTCCTTTGAGAGCAGCAGCGCGATTACTTTCGGCAAGGTGCGAAAGGGATACTGCCAGGTAAAGCACCGGAAAGTTACAAGCCGGGTTATTTTTTAACCGGCGTCCTACAAAACCGACGCCGTGGAGGTGTCTCTCACTCTCGCTAACTCGGAAAAAGAACTCCGGGTTCTTGAGCCGGGCGGGGAGAGTTAGCCGGCCGAGAACCGGGCAGCCGTTCAACGACCCCGCCCTCGGAGTCCCAGGGGGGCTTCTTCTGCAGAGCGCGATCGTCTAGGGCGGAGGCGCCCGGAGAGCGGGAAGGGAGCCCGGGTGAGCCCCGAAAGCACCCCCGAAGCCGCACGGCTCCACGCGCCTGGAAACTTCCCCCGGCTGAGGGGGCGGCGGTTCCCCACAGCGCCGAGAGCACCGCGCGCGCGAGGTTCGGGGCGCGCGGCGGGCGCGGCGGCCGCCGCCTCTTCCCGTCCCCGCCTCCGCCGCGCAGCCTCCTCCCTCCGCCCGGCTCGGCCTCCGGGCTCCCTCCCCTCGTGGCAGGCTCCGGCGGCGGCGGCGGCGGCGGCGGCTGCGGCGGACGGGGAGGGCGTGCGCCGGCCGAGAGGTGTGGGCGACGAGGCTAGGGAAGTTTCAAGTGGAAGGTCGTCCGTCCGCCCGCCGGCGCGACCCCTCACTCTCCTCCCGCAGCATCATGGCGGAGCCGAGCGGCTCGCCCGTGCACGTCCAGCTTCCTCAGCAGGCGGCCCCGGTGACAGCGGCGGCGGCGGCGGCCCCGGCCCCGGCGGCCGCGACATCAGCACCGGCCCCGGCCCCGGCGGCGCCCGCAGCTCCGGCCCCGGCTCCAGCTCCGGCTCCAGCCTCGGCCCCGGCAGCTCAGGCGGTCGGCTGGCCCATCTGCAGAGACGCGTACGAGCTTCAGGAGGTTATCGGTCAGTGCGGAGGGTGCTGCGGGGCCGGTCCAGGCCGGGCGCCGAGACTGGGCGGGAGTGGGTGCGGGATGCGGTTTTTCCTGCCTGCCTGCACGCCCGGAGGCAGAGCGGCCGGCTTCGGGGCCTACCGGTTCTAACAGTTATTTTATTGTATTTTTTTTTTAATTTTTAATTTATCCCTTCCTTCCCTGAGCGCGGCTGCTGCAGGAGGAGGTGGCGCGGCGGATGTGACTCGCACTGCAGACGAGCTGCATGCTGCAAACTTTTATCTCCGGGATCGCCGGGTTGGCGGAGCTGGGACCCGGTAACGCCGCATCCTCCTCCCTCCCCCGCCCGACCAGCGCGGGGGCCGCAGCCCGTGGCGGGTGACCACGCGGATGGGCTGCCGGGGCGGGGTTGGGGATGCGGGGGTGCCGCCCTGGGCTTCCTCGCCCCCGCGCCGCGCCGGGTGCAACGCGTCCTGAGAGACCCTGTGGGCGCAGCCGCGCCTGTGCCTCCTGCCGTGACCTCTCGGTGGGGAACCGGTCCACGTAGTAGCGGCGGAGGCCCAGGCTCCTGCCCAGGCCAGGGAGGATGCTGGCCTTCTTCTGACAGCCGCCGCATGCCCGCCCTGCGACCCGGCTCTGTGCGCGCTGCGCCCGGGGTACCTGCCTCCCTTCGAGCCGGCGCGCCGCCTGCCGCTAGCCCCGGGGCGGATCAGCGGGCGGGCGCGCTGGCCTTCTGCCCTGCGCCGGGCGGATTTACTGGGTGAAACTCGAGGCTGTCCGCGATCCTCGCCCAGCCTTTCGGTGTCTCCTAGGCAGCTCACTAATATCATCTTATCTTACATTTTTAAATACCTGGCAATGTCGAAAGGCAAGAAGCCGGCGTTCATTTCTTTGAGCCAAGCACGTGAAGGGCCAGGGGGATTGTGCTGTCCTCTAGCTTAGAACCTTACCTACAAGATCATTTAGTTAAAAGTTTTGTCCCTGAGCCATGTTGCCAGGCAAAGTGGGACCCCCCCCCCCATCATATGAACTCTGCACTCAGGCTGTTGTTGCCCCATAGTCCGGTGTCTATGGATGGAGGGGGGAGGGGATTTAAGTTATCTTAATTTTTTTTCTTGAACGTTAAAAGATTTCTCGATTTTTTTCTCCTTGAAAAAAAAATATGATTAATGTAATTTCACAGGACACTCAGAGGAGCCCTTTTTATCCTCTCTGTGAGTGAGGCTGCCAGCAATGCATACATATACACGTGTGTATACATATATATGTGTTTCACAGTCAGAAGTGTGCGTGTGTGTGCTCGTGTGTGTAGTGGTAGTGTGGGTTGGTGTGTAAAAGCTGTAAGTAGTCTTTATAGACGTTTGTAGCCAAAATTCTTGTAGTATACTTCATAACTTTTAGCAAAAGACTCTTTAGGAGTGAACCTTCACGACACTGTCAGGATTTAACAACCCCCAGTGCTTTCCAAGCCCAGAGTCCTCAGAGAAAACTGTTCTTGCTTGGCATATGAGCCTCTTCACCCAGAACTTCTTCGCTGCCTCCCATGGTCTTACATTCTCCCAGCGTTTATACTGGGTCCCTGCTGTCCTGCAAAGGCTCTGGTGTCCACCTGCCACCTTAGCAGGCTCTTTCCTTTGAAAGCCCACCACACACACAAACACGCACACACACACACACACACACACACACTTGCATACATAGTATGTATTGATGCTGAGGACTGACTCGGGACATTGCTGCTGAGGTCAGGCCTCTTGCGGCAGGGGTCTTCTTTGCCTGGAGAGCCTTGTTCCACTTCCAAGGCCAAAGTGTCTTCTGTGAAGCTTTGCTCTTCTCCCTGAACATAGTTTGGTGGCCCCTTTCTTCTGCCCCTTTTTATATCTTCCCTAATAGCTAGCCTTATCATTTTTAATCGCTCATCGAGGTCTTAAGGCCTTCCAAGTTCCCTGAATTTTGGTGGCTAGTAGCAATACAAGGATAAATAAACAATGGTCCCAGTCCTTACGGACTTCATGAGTTAGGAGACAAGGGTAAATGATCCTGTAGGGTGTGTTGAGTGAGCCTTGCGGGGTGAAGAGGCAGATGCTCTTCAGGGGAGAAACTGACCAGCATTGTGTACTGGTTTTGAAGTCTGAATAAGAGTTTGCTAAGGTGCTTAATTATTTAGGTCTCTGCTTTCCCTAAGCAACGGTGGATTCCCCTATTAAACCTCTGAGCTGGTTGGTCTCTTCTAACCACACAGATTTCCTAAGGAGGCAGAACAATTTACATACCACCAATTTATATTCTTATATTGTTAGTCATGAGGGTTAAAGTGTAAGCTGTGACTCTGGAAACAATATTTTGAGTTGGCCTCTTTTGTGAACTAAGGAACAATATCTTTATAGTTTAAGTAGGATTAGTTGCAAGGCCTTCTCTGCTTGTGGTAACGATGCTAATTTTGGTTGTTCGATTTTTAGTGAAGACGGAAGAGGGAAGAAAGGGGAATTTACCTGAGGAGTTCAAGAGATGAATCCCCTGCTTATTCTGTGTTGGTGTTACACATTTATGTTGTGAGAGGGCTTTTCTATGCTGAGTATTGATCTCATATTTTCCTATCTAAGAGATGGCTGTTTGGAAACCCCTATTCTTGAAAAAATGCTGGAAAAGGGTTTTTCAAGGGCTTAATGTTTACGAAGAAAGACAAACCCATTCCCAGTTAGCCTTTCCTGCCAGTTGAGTGATTCAGAGTGAGTTTGTGGTCGTGCACTTTGCCGTAAACGTTATATTCAAGAGGTTAGCCTTACAAACACCCAAGTCAGTTTGGCAGGCCCGCTGCCTCTCCCTGCCCTCCAGCAGGTGGCCTGTGCTGTGCCTCCAGCAGTGTGAGCCACCACCAGCAGGAGGCTCAGATGTGCCAGAGCCTAAAGCCCAGGAGGGAGGCAGGGTGCTTTAACTTCCAGCGTGGCACAAGGCACAAGCACTGTTTCTTCTGTTTCTTTCTGGGCACAGGACCTGGCCTGGGTGTTAGGAGAGGCTGAGTGTTCTAAAATCCAAACAGACCAGGGTCAGTTATTTAAGCCCTCCTGTTGTAGAGGAACAAACACAGGGCCCACCAACCCTAAACATAAAGTTTTGTGTATGTGGCACTGCCGGTCTATTGTAAGAGGCGTGGAGGAACTATAATGCTATTAGGGAGTAATCTGGTTCAGAAGTTCAGGCATGACCTAGAAATAATGTCAGCGCTCTCGGAGGGAGCTTTGTCGTTAAACAGCGGCGAGACACGTGGAGCAGTTGAGCTCCCATGTCAGGCAGGGCATTCGGGATCACTCCGTGTTCTGTACACACAGCCGTCCTCTGGAGAGAATTCCAGCTCTGTTTATCATCTCCCGCTTTATTCATCGCACCTCACCCTCGAGTTCCTTCCCCAAAAGCATGAAGGACACCTCGGCGGCGGCGGCGGCGTCGCCAGCTGAAAGCCGAGTGTGTTGGCAGTATTCACAGGCGCTCCTTGACTCTTTAAACAAAGAATAAAAGATGAGTTGTGTAAACATTGACTTGGACATCCGTCCTAGAAAGGACAACCTCGGTGAACTCTCTCCTTGACAGAGGTGCAGTCCTGGCAGGATCAGTTTCCGAACTGGGTTCAGGTAATTCCAGCAGTGCTCTTATCTCCCCTCCTTTTCCACCGGGGAGCAATAAATAGATCGCTGCTTTAGAATGTTTGGTCGTCTTCATTGTGGGAGGGGGGCTGTGGTGATCAGGAAAAGCCCTTTTTCTTCCTTTTTTTTTTAATTTTGCGTTTGATTTTCTACATGCTGCTTCATATTTTTACCCATGGAGGTCCTCGAGAGTGGTCTGAAAGGAACACTCTCCTGCCATCCGAGGCAACAGAAGAGAAATGGACCATTTTGACAGCGGGTCCCTCTGCTCATCTGCTTCCTCTTTAATGTGGCTTTGTTTGTCTGTCTAGGTAGGTCCACAGGCCTTTTGCAAAGACCTAGGTAACAAGGCTGCAGTCACTTGTAGGATCCTTAGCTTCTCCTAAATTGAGATCTGCAAACAGCCTAGGGTGTTCTCCCAGCTTCTGGGAGGTTCCAGGGTTTGGGGATTAGCAGTAGGTTGGTGATAGCCCGACCTAGAGGTAGTTGAGGACAATGGGTAGATCCCCTGTGTGTTTCTTGGGGGAGCTGAAGCACTGAGCATATCCTGATCTCTTGGCCTTCCTGCCAGCCCTGTTGGCATTTCCCATTGACTTCAGTTAGTTAGGCTTCCCCCATCTCCCTCCTTCCTTCCCTCTCTTTCTTCTGTCTTTCCCTCCATCTCTCCCTCTCTTCCCCTCCCCCTTTCTCTCTCTTCCTATAATAAAGAGGCCTGGGATAACCCAGTTGAGGCTGGGCCTTTGATTTGTAACTGCTTCACTTTTTTAAACTACCAAGAAAAATATACACAAAAACATTCACGTTGTGACCATTCTGCTAAGTGATACATAGACGTTTTCCCAGGTTAGCCTGTGGAGTGTGTGTGTATGTGACCTGATAGAAGGGCCCTCTGTCTCTAAGGTTCACCTCCAGCCTTTAGGCTTCTCAGTGCAGTTCTGTGGCATTGACCGTATTCCCAAGGAAAGAGTTCTTTTAACTCTGCTCATGAGATTAAGTGGAAAAGATCCCAAGGTTAAAAGAAACTTACGGAAGAGAGACTGCAATCTTTGCTTTTTTTTGTTGTATTTGATTCATGACCAATAATGTGCACCCTCCCCCCAACCCCGTCTGACTCTCACATCTTATCTTAACTACATTTTGGATGGGGTTTAAAAATAAACATCAGCCATTCTGTCTCTAGAGTCAGAAGCCCTGGGCCGTTTGTTCTGTGTCCTGCTATGGTAGTCACTGGCAGTTGTGACTGAGAACAAATTGCTTAGATGTGTCTGCACTCAGTTTCCACATTGGTAGCCTGAACAACAAAAGTAGGTTTGTGAGCATGTAAAACACTCAGGACAGTGCTTGGCACAGGGTACACTCAATTAGTTTTAGCCATAACTTCTATAAACTTTCTTTGCTAATCTGATTCAAGTTATCAGGACAGAACACAGCCCCGGCGTCTCGAGCCTTTGAAGTGGCTTCAAGAGTTATTCCACTTGGTTTCTGCCAAGGGAGGGTGCAAAGGAGTGAGGTCACCCTTAGACCTTCTTCTGGAAGCCATCTGGAAGGTGGCGTGCAGTGGAAATCAGAAGCCCAGGTAGGCTGGCTTGGCCTAGGCCTAGGCAGCTCCACACCCTTGAGATTTCATGGAGGAAGCTGGGGAGACCTGTGGAGCTCCTGGCGGTTTGGACAGCTCAGGGGTTTAGGTGCCAGATGGCTCTCTGACAAGCGGTGAGAGCATCCTGTGGGAAGGTTGCCGGGAGGAAGAGCCCATAATGGAAAAGCTCTGTGAACAACCTGCGTCTACCTCTGAGTCGGCCTTTGGAGGCTGCCATGCTGGCCGGAAGTGCTGCTGACTTCAAAGAAGTAGTCCCTGCTTCTCAGAGACTGGGAAAACTGGGCCCTTTGTTTTCAGATAGTCATCTCTTCTGTTTCTTTCCTCCCTCCTTCTCTCCTTCCCTCCCTCCCTCCTTCCTTCCCTCCCTCTCTCCCTCCTTCCCTCTTTCCCTCCCTTCCTCAGCTTAAAAATATTGAAGTCTTTCTCATCTTTTTCTTTTGTAGTGCTGTAGGTTGGGCCTCAGGTTGTCCACAACTGATCTACACCCCTGTTCCTCTCAACCTTTGTTTGTGGTGGTGGTAGTGTTTATTTAAAAACGGAGCCTCAAGAGGTCCAGGCTGGTATTGAGCTCACTGTGGTGGCAGAGGAAGGCTTGGACTCTTCTGCCCCTGCCTTCCAAGGGCCGAGTTCTAGGCTGGTCCCTCATGTACAATTGTTCTTGTCTTTCCTGTCCCTCCTCCTGTCCCAGCAGAGCTGACGAGAGAACCGCCCACTTCCTCTTTGCTTACTGTAATCTGGCTTCTGCTGTCTCTCAAAAACCAAGATCTGGTCTCTAAAATTGCCTTTGTCCATCTGTGGACAGAAGCCATGGGCACTGTGGGTTGTCTCAGTCTTCCCTGGCAGACAAGTTTGGACCCAGTTTTCAGTTTACAGTCTGGAATGGCCGTGACCTGGGCTTCTGTTTCCCTGCCTGCCACTACTTTACGGTCTGCATCTCCACGGCTGACCCAGAAATGCAGAGAGAGACCTTTCCTGACTTTGAACTAGTATTTGGACGACCTTTCTTCTTCCTTTGTGGTGCTGGGGTTCATGCCTAGGGCTTCACCTATATCAGGCAAGAGTCCACGTCCGGGCACCTCCCAGTTCTTCTGGAGCTTCCTAGTCCTTCATTAAGAATGTTGCTCCTTCCCTGTTCTCCATCTGAAAATCCCCAGTGCAAAACATGCTGATTATGCTGCTATCCCACCCTTACCGGCCTTCCGCAGTTCCAAGATCACCAAGTCCCAAGTGTTCTGTCTACATCATATGTGTATCATACATAGATATCACATTATCGTATATGTGTCTCTGAGTCCGAGTTTCTCACTCTTTTGGTCCTGGTCAGTGTTTTTGGAGATTATAGTAACATTTTTGTTTCTTGCTCTAGTAGGCTATGGTACCAAAATTGATACTGCTATATCAGAATGTCTGTTGCACTCCGAGGCATATCTCTATATCAGAATGTCTCTGGTGCTCCCAGGCCTACTGCTATATCAGAATGACTGTAGTGCTCCTAGGCCTACCTCTATATCAGAATGTCTATGATGCTCTCAGGCCTACTGCTGTATCTGAATGTCTATGATGCTCCCAGGCCTACTGCTATATCAGAATGTCTGTGGTGTTCCCAAGAATGCCCCTATATCAGAATGTCTATGGTACTCCCAGGCTTACTGCCATATCAGAATATCTCTGCTGCTCCCAGGCCCACCTCTGTATCAGAATGTCTGTGGTGCTCCCAGGCCTACCTCTATATCAGAACGTCTGTGGTGCTCCCAGGCCCACCTCTGTATCAGAATGTCTGTGGTGCTGTCAGGCTGTTTGGCTGTCCTTAGTCATTCTCAGGGTTCCTTCAAAACACAACATTTAAAGCTCTTGCTTCCTTTTCTGCTCTGTCTCTGCATTTCCATCTGCAGGATGGCATCGCCAGCCGGGGGGAACCTTGCACACGTGTGGAAAGGCTTCTCGCCTCCCTCGCCTGTACTGTGAAGTTTTCCTGTTTGACACACCATTCTGCCAGCTTCAGTTTGCCTCTGTACCATAGTCCTTTGCGTCTCTATTTTAGTTGTATTCATTTATAGTACAACATGCATGTTGAAAGTGTACCTATGCACTGAACACACTCAAAAGCTGTGCATGTGTAAGACATAAGTGTGTTGGCGCATGTTCCTACATTGACTAAACCCATTAACCACCACTCTGTTGTTTTTATACACGTTAACTCTGTTCTGGGTGCTTTTGAAATCAGGACTAAAGGATTTTCCTTCCCAGAAACAGTTTCTGTCCTTGGCTCTCCCGGCTCCCCTCTGCTTGTCCTGTGGTGCCCTTCACTGCGTTGCCCTCTGGAGGATGGTTTTCTGTGCGTCCATCCTGGCCCAGGATGGCCAGAGCTTCTTTGAGGACCATTTCCTGTTTCCATGCTTCCCACTTCTTATTCAGTATTTGATCATTGTGACAAATGTGAGTCTGAATTCGAGGGATGAATGAATGTCAATCGCCTGATATCTGAGTTTGTCTCCTTTGATCCCAAGGGTTTGATCTTGCCTCTGATGAGTCGTACTGAGTTGACTTTGGGCCAGTCAGCTCCAAGGGCTCTGTAGACCTGAACTCAGCCCTGCAGACCATTGGGGAGCACTTTCAGTGCTTCTGCCTGCCCCTGTTGGGGAGCACCGTGGAGGCTTTCCCTCCTGGATTCACGGAACTTGAACTTGGAAATGGCCCACTGGGTCTGAGGGCTTGAGAGCTGCCTGCTGTGGTTCTCCACCCTGTGCTTGGGCATCGTAGGAGATGTAAGGATATCTGTGCTGTTCCCCTTAGCGTCCCCAGTACTTAACCCGCACTTTTGGACACACCAGTGATCTCTTGCTGTGCGTGTGTTCAGATATAACCTTCACCTTGAAGCTCTTTGAAGTTGCTTACTGTGTAGAAATCAGAAATACCACAGATCAGAGTCGGATGAAACCCAGGAGTAGGATTGCAGGACGGTGAGATTCCAGAGTTTGTTATGCAGACAGGGGTTGCACTCTTATAAATTACAATGGACAGAGAGTGATGGGGTGGGAGTGGTCCATGCCAAGACCGTAGCAACTGTAGCACTCAACCTGATTTTTAAGTAAAATCTCATCTAATGCTTGTTATAGCTCTTCAGTGGTACATCTTTTGAAAAAAAAAAAAAAACTTTTTTTTTCCTCATTAAAGTAAAATTCCCCAAGTCATCATATGAGGATCTACATTCTCTTTCAGGACACTTCTGTTTAAGTTATACCAGATAGCCCCAAGATACTTGAAGAGATGTAAGCGTTCCAAGGTTTCTTTTTTCAAATCTGCTATTCACTGGTGGAATTTCTGGGACTAGAGAAGAATTCAGCGTATTAATTAAAAAGGCATTTCAGACTTGGCTTAACTGGAAAGCAGGAGGAAGAGAAATAGGCCTCTCCGACGATAGCCTGGCACAGCTCTCTCTAGAATTGATCGAGATACACACGTTGGAACCCAAGTGCAAGCAAGTGACGAAGTATTTCAAGTCTCTTCTCCTTTGCAAAACAGTTACTTGAGAATAAACTCGGGCATAGCTGTGAGAAACGTCTTGGGTACTGAGGGAGTAAGTGATGGATGCTCTGAGCTGATTGTGTGTTTATATATATGAAAATGCCTTTTAAGGTGGAGCTCACAGAGACCTCAACAAACATTTTATCTCCGCGTTCTTGGAGGCAGTTGACATTTAATATAATTTTTCAGAAGCCGAGAATCAGAAGTGCTCTGGGTAGTTATCCTCTCAGGTAGATACGGAAAATGTGGTGACATTTATGGGGTTTTAGGTGTCCAGCTTTAGTTGCTGTTGGAACTGTTGGCCAGCCTAACTGGATGGAAGCAGAGACGGATGCCTGCTGGGATAGCTGGGTCTTCCTTGGGAGGACTTTGGAAGCCGCTGACCTGTGACGGGTCGAGACCCACTCATAATTGCTCCGCTGATGGTGAAGGTCTTCGCTGAGTGGATGCTCTTGCTTTGAGCGGGAAGCATCCGTTAGTACCCGGTTTGTAATGAGGGGCACCGCACTCGCTCTTGTTCCTGCCGTGTTTACTTTGGCTCTTAGGTTGTCAGGGTGGTCTTTGTTGCCATCTCTCCCTGCCCCCCTCACTGGCTCTCTACCCTCCTCCCCTCCCTACTCACACCTTTCCTGTCCCCTTTCCTCTCTTCCCTGTTGTCTTCCTCCCCTTTGCCGCTGTCTGCTTTTGCATAATTAGAGGTGACTGAAACACCAGAAGGGGGTTCTTCTAGGGAAGGAGGTGCAGGTCACCGCCAACTGCGATGGGTTCCCAAGTGAGAGATGGCATGAACATGTGAGGAGAATAAGGAAATTCACGTTGGGAGGGGCTGAAGAAAATCCACCCCAGCACCTTTGCTCTACCACTCAAGACCCCAGAAGTCCAAGTGCATCATCACCTGCAGTCCTTTCCGTCCTTAGATACCCAGGCTCGCGGGTCCTAGGACCCCATGGATTTCAGCTGTCTTCGTTTACCTAGTGTTTTGTAGTAGGTTCTATTGAGTCGTTGGCTGTAACCTGTCAATGTGGTGGCCTGGCCTGTGTGTGTATAAAACACAAGTTTAAGAGCAGCAAGTATCTGGAATAGCTCAGCTTTCAGCTTACGGGCTGAGTCAAGTGGGCATGTTGTAGTTATTAGAGTAGCAGCAACATTCTAGGAGATAGATATGGCCACGGACTCAGTGTGGCATTTTCACTGACCTTAAATCAAGCTAAGGAGGGAAGCACAGAGTGGTCTGTGTGACTTCCCTCTGCATCACCATGACCCAGGTCTCACAGAAACGGCTGAAGGGAGGAAAAGTTTAGTTCATGCTTTCAGATGTCCAAGGTGGCAGTGAGGGTGTGGCCATGCTCACGGAGCAAGAGTGTGTGTCTATGACTTCTCATGTGTCTGTGGACCAGGAAACAGAGACAGCAAGGCTGGGCTTGGGGCATGTGTAACTAACCTTCACAGGCCTACTCCGGTGACATTTTTCTGCTTGCCAGATCTTACCTCCTTAAGGCTCCATGGACTTCAAAATTGTACCACAAGTTGAATACCCAGCGTTCAAAACATGCGCCTTTGTGGGCATTTCAGACTCCACCATGACACAGCACTTCAGTTATACTTCACATTTCAGAATCTCAGTAGCCAGTCATGGCTAGCGACTGCTTCATAGGACAGTACAAGTCTGGGTGTATCACCATCAGGCGTTTTGACAGGTGTGTTGGATGGTGTATTACCGCTTTACTGTTGCCTTCCTCCCTGTCATGACCAAATATCTGACAGGAAGCAAAAGGCAGGTCTCAATTTGGCCCACATTTAAGGAGATAGCCCAACCCGGTGCGGAAGGCTTGGCACTGGGAGACTCTCTGCTCACACCTGGGCTGGTCACGGAGCAGGCGGTGAATGCCGGCACTCACTATGGCTTGTCCCTTCTTACTCAGGCTGGGACTGTACCACCATGTGGACTATAGTCTGTGTGTCTTCTCGCCTCTGCTAGCCTTTTTGGAAACATACTCGCAGACACAACAGGAGGTTTGTCTGGCGGCGAGTTTCAGTCCAGTCTAGGTTGACAGTGGCCTTGAATCATCTTAGATGGGGGTTTCTTGGAACTGTGCTGAGACTGCTTCGCTGTCATTATGATGTCTCTGGCCGTGTAAGAGCAATTTCTAAGAGGCTGTTGAGGTTCCACCCTGACTTACAAAAGAAAGACAAGCATGAGTTTATTGTGTATCGACGTGTTTGACTTCCTTCATTTTGAAAGGTAGACCTCATATTTTGAGGAGAATCGTTTGCATCTTTGTGGTGAGACCTCTGCTGACTTGAGGTAATTTTAAGGTGTAACGTTTTTTGTTTGTTTGGTTAGTTGTTTTGAGACAGTCTCTCTAGGTATCCCTGGCTGTCCTGGAACTAGCTATGTTGTCCAGGCTGGTCTCGAACTCACAGAGATCCGCCTGCCTCTGCCTCTCAAGTGCTGGGATTAAAGGCATGCTTTACCATGCTTGGCTAAGGTGTAACCTGTTATCTTGCCTCTCTTAACTAATTTTGGATGTGTTTCCATGATTCTGTAAACACCGAAAGAAATGGTTTTGGGAAGCATTACTTTATTTGGAAACAAGTATATGTCTAAGAGTCAGGGTTGGTTATGAGAGACTGAATTGCTTCGTTTGGTTTCCTTTTGTCATGGAGAGAGGACTGACTAGTTTGTTTATTTAATCATCTGTTTATTTTTTGGTAGGTACTAGCAGATATTACTAAATTTAGAATTAGAGTTTCTGAAATTACCCACCCCCGGAGAAAATAATACCTTTGTTTATCTTTGGTGCTTATTGGGAATTAGAATCATAGTTTTTTTTTTTTTTTAATTAAGAAATGTTTTTGGAAGGGGGTGGCTGGAGATGCACTAATAACAAAAAGTTTTGGTGGTTAAAGGTTAGAGGCTTAGCCTCCATTCTAGATCACAAAGCAAATGACACCCACTGTCACCACCCCACAGGACAAATTCATATTCTCTGTCTCCTGTGTGGGGAGGGCACCTTCCTTGTTAGGAGAAGGGATTAGTGTGTAGGGTGTCAGAAGTCTGTGCAGGCAGGTGAAGGTTTAATTTGAGCTCACAGGAGTGATCTGTGGTTCCTTCGGAGTAGTGTCCCTTCAAGTGACCACGCCTGGGACAGAGAACGTTTTTTTCTCCGTAATCATTATCATTATTATATATTTTTTCCTAGCAATGCCCTTTCAAGTTTGTGGATTGAGAACCTCAGTGCCTGGCCTTTACTAACAACTGTTGTGGCAACAATTGTCACAAGGCTTCTTTCCTGTGTAGTGTGGAGGCCGGACTAGGGCGCGTGTTCTATGTAGCTTCACATGGTGCTCATCAGCATGGGTTTAAGACCAGGGCTGCTTTGGACATAAGTCAGGATGGGGTAAATACCCCTAGGCTGTTGAAAAAGGGACACTGTGATATTCAGCTTCAACTGCTGTTTTCTGTCACAGAAAAAGCAAATATGTTTTTTGTTTTTTGTTTTTTTTTTTTTTGGTTTTTCAAGACAGGGTTTCTCTGTGTAACAGCCCTAGCTGTTCTGGAACTTGATCTGTAGACCAGGCTGGTCTCGAACTCACAGAGATCCGCCTGCCTCTGCCTCCCGAGTGCTGGGATTAAAGGTGTGCGCCACCATCGCCCGGCCAAGCAGCACAACTTTTATCTGAATAGCATTTTATTGTGAATTATAGTTTTAGTTATTTTACTTCTTGTTGTTTATAGTGCTAGGAATGAAGGCTGGGAAGGCTCTGCTACTTCACAGAGACTGACAGACTAGGCACAAAGCTCCTGCATGAAAAACTCCCCAGCCTTAACTTTTATTCCTTCCTGGTGGGAGAGGTCTCTGTATAAACTGACCACATGACTGCTCTGTGGTTAAGGGGAAGGTTCTTTTTATTGTAGATAGGAGAGAGAGAGAGGGAGAGAAGAGCCAGAGGCATATGGAAGAGTCCAGAGCAGAGCGAGAAAGAGGGAGACAGAACGTGGCCAGCGGACTGAGAGAGGGGAGAATGAGCCGGGCAGGAGGGGTAGAGTTTAGAGAGCAGTGAGAGACGTGGAGGCACAGGAGAGGGAGGGGGCGAGGAAGAGAATGAACATGGATATGAATATGGAGCAACTGTGTGTGAGGGGAGTTTAGGGGTAGCTGTGGGGGGAACATAGGAAAGGAGAGAAGGGGAGGAGGAGAGCAGGGGAGGAGGGAAGGCGTGCTAAGGTGCCGGCCTGAATTTTGAAATGTGTCTCAGGTCCTTGTGATGCTGAAGGAGCCAGGCTCCACAGGTGTAATCGGATTTTTTTTTTTTGGACTGCCAGCTCACAAATAACGACAAGGAGACTTGTTATTAATTATGAAAGCTCGGCCTCAGCTTAGGCTTGTTCCACTAGCTCTTATAACTTTAATTAATCTGCTTTTATTAATCTACGTTGTACCATGTGGCTTTTACCTTTCTTTCATTCTGCATGTCTGACTCCCTCCCTGTCTCATTGGCGTCTCCTCCTGCGTCCTCTCTCCGCCCAGAAGCCCTGCCTGCACCTCCTGCCTAGCTGTTGAAGGGTCAGCTCTTTTTTTTACAGCCATCACAGCAGCTCATTTTCATGGTGTACAAATATCCCACAGCACACAGACAGCCATGGGCCCCTTAGGCCGTAGGTAAGGGAAGTGGAGGGGAGTCAGCTTCACAAACTCCTGAGGAACGCTGTCGCCTGTCTGTCACTCAGACATCCTCCCAGAGTCCGGGTTGGGCTGCCTTTTGAGATTTGGGGAAAAGGTATTTCATTTTGCCTTGACAGTCACCAGCTACTTGACCATACTCTCCCTGGTTCTATAGCCTTGGTGAATATAGGTTTTAAAGACTATTTGCTGTGTAACTAACGATCAGGGTGATTTTTGTAATAAAAGCAACTTTAGGAATACATGATTTACTAAAAAAAAAAAAAACAGACTTCTAGTGTGGCTTGTGTGAGCACGTGTGAACACATGCATTCGTCTGTGTGCGTGTGTGCGTGCATGTGTACTGGTCTTTTACCTTTCAGTGTTCCATTCTGCAGATTGAACAGCACATTAAACATATAGGTTATTTACGTGCACCTGCAGTCACTCCTCCTGCCACCCGGAAGTCAGCGAGCTCCGGCTATCACAGCTCTAAAAATAAACATGCCATCTACACTTCGCTTTATTTCAAGGCGAATCGCTGCTTAGATAATGAAGGACGTGCCTTTACTTTGAAGCCTCTCCAGGAGTGTTTTATTGCTTGGTTTGTAAAAGGGGCGGCCAGCCATCAGGTTCCAAAGCCTGGAAGCCTAGGCTATCCGGGCATTTTGGCAGTGACATCTGTTATGGGGCTAGTTTGGCTGATCTGGCTAGGCACCTGTCCCCTTCCTCAGCACTCCACGCGTCTGCCTCTCTCTGTCTTGGAGCTGAGGCCTGTCAGAGAAGAAGATCTTCCAGGAGAGAGGACGACCTGTCTTCTGTCAAGGTTACACAAGCAGCTGCTCTCACCCCTCCTGGCTGGAACTTGCAAACAAGCTCTTAAGATTAGAAAAGTAGAACTAGTTATTAATAGAATTTGTCCAATGCGCTTCCTTTATTGTGTGCCAGTGGCAGACATAGGACACGGAGAGTTTGATCTTTCATAGAATTTCAAGATTTTCCTTGTGAAAGACCGTCTCCTAAAGCATCATGTGTTTTTAGATGGGGGAAGAGGGCTCAGTGTCATCTTTATTAACTTAGAGACTTCAGTGCTAAGTGAATTCTCTTACAGAGAACAGACAGATCTGGTGTGGGGTTGGAACTGTGGGAGAACCCTTCATGGGCTGGTCCAGTTGCCCCTTTCCCACAGAAGGAGAAAGCTATGAGAAAGGGATATTTCCTGGGCCTCCGAGGCTATAAATAACTCCAAGTCAATTCTTTTAAAAGCCCGGAACACTCTCCTGGTCTCCATAGACGATCATTATGGAAACTTTGTATAACACAGATGAGCAAAAGTGCAGAACAGTCACCGGTCCCGTATCGCCCCAGACTAGAGGGGGCTGCTTGAGTTTTGGCATTGGCAAGATAGGTTCAGATCAGATACTGAAACTGGAAAAAGTATGAATTGGTATTTTTAGGAATTGCTATTTTTCCCACTTTTAGAACTATCGCAAATAATTTGTTTAGAGAGCAAAAAGAAAAGAAAATTAAATCAGTTTTAGAGCAACACTTTATTGCTCAAAGTGATTTGTTCTTTGAGCGCTCAGTGCACACTCAGCCAGGTACACTTTGTTACCACTGAAGTCACGGTGGAAATGTATTTTTTTTCCCCGGTTCAAAAGTGTTTTCAGGGTCATGGGATGTACTGGCTTAACCTTACTTTGATGTTATAATTTAATGTTTCTCAATTACTTGTTACAAACTTGGGTTTTTGTCCTCTGTGTACCAGTGGAGAATCCTTCTCGGACACTTGCTCCTTTGCTTAATGAGAGTTAAACAGTTTACAAGGGCAGCTTAGAGAAAAGTGCAGAGCGGGGTAACTTTTCAGGTTGCTGATGTAGCTAGGTGGTAGAGCACTTGGAGAGCTTGCAAAGACTTCCTCTGTATTTGAACTCAAGTGCCACCCCCTCCCCCCCACACTCAGCCCCAGCCCCCATACACGAATAGATGAAAAACATTGTCTGAACTGAGCAGGAAGTTTTGATTTCCCCACTGGCCTTTTGTCTAAACCTGGAAGTGCCATTTTTTCTTCCTAGATTGGTTAAATATGTGGGTTTTTTGTTTTTGTTTTTGTTTTGTTTTGTTTGAATTAGCTATCTGATTTTGTGGCCATGAAGAAAGAAAAAAAAGTGGATCTCTGGGAATTTAATGACATTATTGTTGAGTATTTTTGTCTTTTAAATTTCAAGGATTTTACGAGAGAATAAAACAGAAATAGCTATTGCCATGGTTAACCTTTACATTATTTAAGATAAGATTTGAGTTGTAGTGGTGTAGACTACCTCAGTATCTAATCAACAAAAACACTCCTTGATTTCCGTTCCCATAGATAGCCTCTATGGCTAGTCTTGTGGGTATTGTTTTTCTTTTTCTTGGTGAGCATATAGACATACACTTCCAAAATGTACTGATGGTGTGTGTAGCAGAGTGACTACACTTACTGTTAGACAGCTTATAAGCTTTGCTTTTATAAAGTTACATCCACACGTATATGTGGATATACACATACAGCTCCTCCTGCTATCTTCTCTGTGTATCTGCACTAAAGCATGCAGACTACAAATATTGACAGTGATCATTCTAGGTCATTCTTCATTGATCCATGTCTTCTTAAGTTACTTCCTATTCAAGAATCAGTTTTGTGCTAATAGACACACCTCAATTTATTCAGCCAGTTCCTTGATTGCTGAACTCACTAGACTGGTTCCAGGCTTTCAGGATTTCATGGGGTATGTATCCAGAATTGGGGTTTATACTTTGGATAGTGCTATGCAATTTCTCTGCAATTTTTTTTTGGTAATAATTGCCTGCTTATTTGTCAATTACTGGCTTTTCAAGTTAGAAGGGCGCTCGAATGAAAGGCATCCTGCTTTAATTCCTACTTTACTCTTAAGAGGGGAGCCACCTCTCCAGCCCCGGCCCCAAACCTTGGTCCTCTCCTTAGATGCCCCATCTCCACATGGGTGGTTAGTGCTTCGGCACTGGGCTTGCGTCCCTCTTCATCCGTCCACAGCATGAAGTTCGGGAGACGGAAGTGGCACAGGGACTCAGCACATCCTTCTCTGTGGAGAGAAGTGCCAGGCAGGGTGGTGGCACATTAGAAAAGACGAACATTGTCCCCTGAGGTTAGAGAGTGAAAGTTAGATACTTTGTGGACTGAAAAGGAAGTGTCACGAAAGTCATTTTTTATGGAGAAATTTATGGAAAGTTTTTCTGAGTTGTTGGGAAATCTGGATTACAGAATAAAACAATTGACTAACCTTGTCTTTTGATTGAGGAGGAGTAGAGACGTATTGAAATTTCCCAAGTGCTAGTATATTCTTTATGAGGACAGACGGTAGCTACCACTCTCTGCCCCAGGCTTTCAGGAGTCCAGGAAAAACTGAACTTCTGTTGGAGGCTGTGGGAATGGAATGCAGATGTTCGAGGTGGCCATGACCCCAGCTGAGGGAGTTCTGACATCCCCTCTCTTCTGGATCCTGTTTCCTACCAATTCTAAACTGGGCAGCCAGCACAAGTGTGCTTGCCCTTGCTCCTGCTGATCTGCTCCTGCCACCGTCCTCTTCTCTGGTACAACGTATCCTCTTAGTACAAGCTTTGACTCATTTGAGGCCCCATAGGGTGACTCGGTTTCCCCATTTGTTTTCCACTGAAGCCACATTAATAGTTGCTGGGGTTTCTTACCATTTCCCAGTCCTGTTCCCAGAGAAAAAGAGTCTGAGGATTTTTGTTTGTTTGTTTATGACTTTGATTTTTGGAGATAGGATTTTTCTGTATAGTCCTGGCTGTTCTAGAACAGCTTTGTGTAGACCAGACTGGCCTTGAACTCTCGGAAATCCACCTATCTCTGCCTCCTGAGCTGGACTAAAGGTGTGCACCACCACTGCCCTGCTAAGTCTGACAGTTTTCACCAATCATTTTGTGAGACTTCTGACTATCATACATGCAGACATGCCCCTCCCTGCTTGGATAATGGCATAGCTTCAGAAACCCCTGGCTGGCCAGGGACCTCAGGTACACCTTAGGTGACTAGACTAACAGATTGTCTATTTGAATTGGCTCTGAGGAATGGAGGGGGAAGGAAAGGATAGGGTGAGGGGAGAGACTGATATCACATGTAATCCACAAGATGTCATCCTGATCTAAGGCCCCCTTTGGATAAGAAGGTCTATGTGCTTATGATATGCTTAAAGTTTATATTTTATTTATTTTTTGAATTCTCTTTGTCACTAAATACTTTCCTTGGGATTAGCCTCCCCTTCTCTTCCCCATAAGGAGTATAAATCTGGGAAATGTTCACTCTACCTCAGTTGTGAACCATCTGAAACTCAGACATGCTGGTACCCAAATCCCCAGGTACCATTTGCCTTTTCTGCTTGGTTTGAGAGAGTGCGCAGTAGTTCATCCTGTCTGTGGAAGGACAGCGAGGTTCTGAAAGCGAATCCAGAACCTGATACTCCTGGAAGCTCCCATTTTCTGTGTCGGTCGTTCATCTGAGCCGTGTCTTCCCCACGGATATTGGGAAGAGAATCTGATACTTCCCAGTGTGGTGCTGACTCAGGTGATCTGGCCCATGGTCGGGGATAAAAGCTTGTTAAATGCTTTGGAAAAGTTTGCCTTCTCTTCCCGAGGGTCACTATCAAGCATCCCCTTTCTCTCTCCTCCTCCTTCACTTTGAAGCCATAGTCAGTACTGGCCATTGGAACGTTCCAGTCAGCAACCTTGTTCTTGACCTTGGTATGTACCCCTTAGGACCCAAGGGTAGCCTCCCTGTCAGTTCTTTGAGTGAGAACAAAGTTCATTAAACGCTGTTTTAGCTTGGTTTAGGATCACTTGAAATGTAATCTGATCTGAGAGGCAGCATTTAAGCTCCTGTTTATGGAAAGATTGTTTTGATTATCATTTGGTGGGGATTTTTGTTGGGTAAAATAAAGGCAATGTCAGCCCTACTTGGAAAGGAAAACTAAATGGTCTGATGGCGTTTTAGAATGTTCCCCCTGGTCGTTTAAATGCCTTTGAAAATCTGCTTTAACATGCAATTTTGGTTCACGAACAGAATTAAGCATTATTACTTTAATTAAAGATTTTGCAATGCTGCTTATTATTTAGGGGAAAAAAACCTTTGGAATCATTTTTGGTAAGAACAGGGGCGATTTCAAGCTTTTCCTTAGCTGTAGGTATGTTAATCCACATTTGATTGCCTCGCAGAGAGTTGACAGTCACCAGGAGCCCTGTTTAGAGTCTGTGTGTAAATGAGCTTTCTTTTAGTTATTATTTGGTGAAGACATAAGGAACTTTCTCACTGTTTTATTGTACATTTGACATTTGGTCTCTGTCCCTAGTTTACTGGTCCCTAGTGGCCAGTTCCCTTGTTAGCAAATAGCGTATATGCAGATTGCTCTTCATCAGTTCCCTTAGAGTTACTCATCCAAAGAATATTCCATTATTTCTTATTTTGGATTTAATTTTCCTTATACTCTCCTTTTTCTCCTTCAAAGGGCCCCAAGCGTGCATGAATGTGATTATGTAGAATATATGACTGGGTATTATCTTCGCTTCATTGGTGCGGAGGTAAAAGACATATTCATACATGTATATAAAATCACACAGTAGAAAGAAAACTGGGCATGTGACCTGACTCTTGTAGGACGTCATATTTTATAATACAATCAAGAAAATAGGCAGTAGATATTTGTCTGCTCCAGGACTTTTGAGAGAGATTGAAGCTGGCAAACTCATATCATCATCACCATCATCCTCATCATCATCACTATCAACACTATCGAGTCAGGGTCTTGCTATGTAGCCTTCTGTCATCTTCTCTTGTCCTTCTTTTCCCTCAGCTTCCAGAAGACCAATCCTCCAGTCAGGGATGATTCTGACAGATATTTGGGGAGCCCCCCAGTGCCCCAGACAGGACCAAGCCCTCACCATCCCTATGTCTGATGATGCTCACTCACCTAGGTCTTTCTGAGGGCTGTGGGAGTGTCCTGATTTTGTAAATTGTGAGCCCGACTCTGGTGGGCTGAGGAAGGTCACACAGCTGGATGTGAACTCAGCCCAGACTGGACCTTTGCTTTCATTCTCATCTGCTTTCCGAATTCTCAGATACTCAGAACAAAGCGTGACTTTATGGAAGCAAGGTTCTTATCGGTGTCGTTATTCATTTTGAGACAGGGTCTTACTGTGTAGTTCTGGCTAACCTGGAACTCACGGTATAGACCAGGTTGTCCTCAAACTCACACCTTTTGCCTCTGTCTAGCAAGACCTGGGATTAAAGACATGTACCACCATGCCAAGCAGGCCATTAATTTAAACTGCTATCCATGAGTATTCGCTCCACGCTTTATGTTTTAATATCTTTTAACATATTTGCCTCATATTTTAATACATTTTTTTGAGGAGGCTGAAAGAATCTTATGATAATTCAATAGATTAAATGTGTCACGAATAAAAACAGCGAGAATAGAATTGTCTAAATTTCGGACTAATTTTTATTTGACGTCAAGATAATTAAGCTACTACATTGGTGGTAAGAAACCTGACTATGATATGAGAAGGTACGTGATCTTTAAAAAGTTCTCCTGTATGCCTCTCCTTCTTTTTGCTGTCATTCTAAGTTCGTAAATAATTTGCATAAAGCAGAAACCCCCTGCCCTGTCATTTGCCTGAACCGTGATGGAGACATTGGGAAGTTTAATAAAAAAACAAAAGTGCAAAAGAAATGCTAGGATTAATATGAAAGTGTTGACAGCTTTAAAGAATTCAGAACCTTGGCAGTGGGAGTAAAGTTCATTTTAGAAGGGACTCTCTGCTCAGGTGAAGACGCCTTAGGGAACAGGTAGTTCCCAGCACTGAAACCGAGCTAAAGTCAGCACAGGCCACAGACTGTTAAAAACCTAAAAGGAAGGAAAATCAAAGATGCAGACCCATCCCTCTATAAATCCGCCTGTTGTCACCTGCCAGACAGTCCAGGATGCTGGCTGGGTTGAGAAGCTTCTGCCTTACATTTTCAAGAAAGTGCAATCATGTTTCCCAAATCACGAAAAGAGTCTGGGAAAGTGGTTGGCTTTCTTTTAGAACGACCTGTGCAGGAGGGGACCAGCTGAGGGGCAGAGATGTGGGTTATCCTTCATTGGTTTATTGGCTCTTCCTTGAGGTATTTCACCCCAATGATGTGAAGGAGTAGTTCTCTTTGGGTACTGACCTTGAAAAACTCGGAAAGTGTGAAGGAGGGGAACAGGCAGGGAGGTTCCAGGCTGGTGAGGTCATTCTCTAGTAGAGGTGTGTAACATTCAGAGCCAGACACCCATCTCAAAGTCCTTCTGTTTTCCCTGGACAACATGCCCTATGACTATTGTCCTGTCCTAAAGGAAGGGATTTCTAATCCACTTTGCTAAATCCTAGCCACTGTGTAAAAAGTTTGTACCAAGACAAAATTAGTGTGTGGGGCAGGACTGTTTCTTAAGCTTGGCAATTCTAATAAAAATAAAAAAAAATTCCTGAAGTTCGGTGCTTCCTGTACAAATGCATACGGCTCTCAGAGTGTGTGCATCTGTCTTTTGACATGCGTGGATAATACCAGCATGCTTTTATCTTATAAGCAAACCCTGAACTCTTTGAGACCATCATTGTTTAAACCTTCAACAAGGAAGAGCCATGATGAAAAGAAACAATGTTTTTGTGTTGTGCTCCTAGTCACTACATTTGCCATTGTTCTAAGGAACTCAACAAATGACCACAGGATGTGAAGGTAATGGACTTGTGCATTTGAACAAAGGTATGTTAGTTGTAGTGGAATTTTTCATTTCCCTTTATCCTGCTCAGTGGTGACTTTCCTGCCTGGGCAGAAATCAATAGCAGCTCATTATGATTTAATGAGGTAAATAATTCCAATGCAAAAGAAACAGACCCAGGAAGCAAAAGGCTTTACATCATTTCTGACTCTGTCTTCTAGACTGGTATTTGAAGTCAACCATTCTTAGCTTTTATTAGAAAAACAACATGCAAGGTAGTTTTTCCTTTTTATCTTCTTTGGAATGCTAGAGAATAACACTTAGCGCTTCAGCAGAATGCTAGGCAAGCACATTAGCACAGACCTTCATCTTCTGCCCAGGTAGCATGGGAAAAAAAAAAAAACTCAACGTGTATTGCAGCTTGACTTCAGTGTATGCATGCATGCCTACTGCATAAGCGGCAGGGAAGCTGTGTGTGTACTCTTACTAAATGCCTCAGTGTGACACGTGGAATTCCATTATATTGTTCTGTTAATACAAAAGCTTTTCTGAAACAGAGCAAAGTTACAGCAGAGAACTAGTGGGAACCAGAGTTTTCCTGGGAAATACTGGCCTGCCGTCATTTACTCATTTAGGACTGTTTTGTTTTGGTCTAGTTGGAGTGGCTCACCTCACCTTTGTGTTTGACTAACACAACATTTGCTTGGTGGAAAAAGTGCTGTGAATCTGCAGATGGAACCAAGGGCCTTGAACTTGGGAGACAAATGTTTACCCTTGAGCTGCAACTGCTGCCCCAGCCTCATGTTACTTAATACACAAACCAAGCCAGTGAGGAAAAGGAAGCCCACAGTCTAGCAAAAGTGGCTAGGGTCGGATTGAATTTGCGTTTCTTTCTCCTAAGTCCCTGTGGCTTCTGTCTGTATGAACCATCTTTCTATCTGTCTGTCTATCCATCCACCCATCATCCACCCATCCATCCATCCTTCTATCCATCCATCCATCCATCCATCCATCCATCCATCCATCCATCCATCATCCAGCCACCCAGCCTGTCTCCTGTCTGCCTGACTGTTTGCCTACCTATTTACCTATCTGGAGATCCTCTTGTCTCTGCCCAGTGTGAAGATTGCAGGTAAACACTGTTGCCCTGGGCCCTAAGTCTTTTCCTAACCATTTTTGCTATACTGCTTTGAGTTTTCTTTATTCTAGGAGACTCTTCACTCTGTAAGCCAACAGTGTCCCAGTGCTGTTTGGTATATACTGTCTTTTTCATTAAGATACTTGGAACCTTCATTGGTGGCTCCTGGTGCCTCACTGGTGCCCTTTCTTACCGTAATGTTAGGGAGGAAGACCCATTGAGTTTCTTTTACCTGATTTTTTTTTCCACTTGTACTGACTAGACTTTTCTTTCTTTTAATTTTTTTCTTCCATTGCTAGGAATTGAACCCAGGGCCTCACACAGCTAGCTACATGGGTGCTAGGGTAGCCGCTAACCACCGATTCTGCTAATCTGCTTCACAGATTTACTTTAAATTTTATCGTTCAAAGACTATTTGCTTATCTTTCTGTGGGCTGAATCTCCACACATAGCAGTATTGCCACCGGTGTCGGGGAGACACTGTCTAGTACTTCTGCCAGCAGAGAGAACGAGTTCTTTTTCCCCTTAGGGGCCTCCACTCAGGTGAAACTGGGTTCTTAACTGCTGCAGAAAAGAATTTCCCGGACAGCTAGAGTGAACCAAAGCTAGTGAACTTACTAATATGGGGAAAAGTAAATACTTAATCATGCAGAGAGGATGGACGTGGAAGGGTGGGATAGGAAGGGGGCTCTGATTTCACAGTATGTGTTTTAGATGCATTCAGGCTTCTCAAAGGCTCTGAGGTGCCTCTATAGTGACCGTACGTGTATGATCCTGTGTCTAAGTTATGTCAAGGGATCACTGATAACAAAGTTTGAAGATTTAAACAAGCTTAGACTTCAAATAAATCTTAAAACGGTAAGTAGAACTATATGTCTGGCTTTTACCTTTAAAACTTTTAATTTTCGTTAAAGTTTATTATTAAAAATCTTGAAAATGAACAAAAAAGTCACATACCAAAATTAACTGTATTCCAAGTCTATATAACGCAGGGAACTTCTCCACAGTTAGAATGGGCGTTCTGGAGCAGAAGCTGTAGGCTTCCCTTGTACTTTACATTTGCAATGTTTTCATGCATTTATGCACTTAGCTGCCACCCAAACCAAACAGTCCATGGCACAGTTAGAACTAGGAAAACAATCAGCTTTGTCTTCTCTTTAATAATCCATGTCCATCACCTGTATCCAGTCCTTCCTCCTCCCTCAGTGTTTACCCTTTTGTTCTCTTTGCTCCGTGTTACACTATATCCCCTCACGTGTTTGCTGCCATATACATATGTTGGCTGGATTCCACATATGAGAGAGAACATGTTTTGTTTTGGGTTTTCTTTCTGAGATTGTGTGAGACCTCATTCATTTTTCTACAAAAAAAAAATTAGCTTCATTTCACTTCAAAATTTCCTTCTGGAGATGAAATGTTAGGTGGTTCTGAGTGTATTGTTTACACTCAGATTTAGGGCCAAGGGGACACTAATATAGTAAAACAGAAGTAAATGCTGGCTCTAAGTAAGCATTGACTTCACATTTATCTAGCATGTGTGAGGTCCTGGGTTCGATTCTTAGCCCAGGAATAAGAAAGACTGCGCAAAAAAAAAAAATTTGTTGCTTTTATCAGTCTTGCTTAAGATGTCTTTAGGAAAATACTCTTTTTCTTTTGTTTTGTTGTTTTGCTTTCCTAGACAGGGCTTCCTCTGTGTAGACTTGGCTATCCTGGAACTCACTCTGTAGACCAGGCTGGCCTTGAACTCACAAATAAACTGCCTGTCTTTGCAGAAAAACACATATTTTTATCTGTGGGGATTTTCAGCTTTAGGAGTTGTGTTAAGTTTCTTGACTCAGCAAGAAAGGCAAATTTGATTCCAGTGTAGAGGGAGGTCTTTGTTCCCTCCCTGTGCCCCCTTAACTCTCCCTGGTTTCACAGGTTGCCTCAGTGTGCTCTCTCATTCTCTGAGGATGAGGAGGAGTTCCTCATGTTCAGGCTCATTATATTGCCCTCTCACGTTGAATTTCGCTAAGAGCTTACGTGGTTTATCATTATTTGGGTGCATTGTTCTTTTAAGTACAGATGCTAATCAGTGGCTTTCGAGTGTAAGCTCGGACCTGTAGATACCAGAGGGGTTGCCAGGCACGCATCTTTGAAAGATGCTCTTTTGCACGAAGACAGTGGATTGCTTTGCTGCATTACATTTGGAAAGAAGGTCAGTTGAGGAGGCCAATTTTCTTAGCTAAGGGCCTCCGCCTGGCTGGCGTGGGTGTGAGCAGTGTGGGCAGGATGGGGACCTACAAACGACTCTGTGATTTAGTAGGAGGGAAGTAAAAGCCTTTCCCTCCTCCAGAAAGGGAGCTGAGCTGGAGACCTTCGAGCTTGTCCCCGAAGCTGCTGATTTATCTGTTCTCTGCAAGACACTGACTGACAGAGTGAGAAGTGTGAAAGAGCTCCTTGATCAAGACAGGGTTATGTACTAATTAACCTATCACGTTGAAGATCTCACAAATCACGATGCATTTAGTGACCTCAGCCTGCTCTACATCATGGTCTAGCTACCCGGTGCATTGTGGCCTTGCTTGCCACCCTTATGATCACATGACCTGGCGGGAGCCAGGCTCTCCGCTACCGTCTAGCATTACAAGGAGGTACCGCGTATTGCTAGAGATAAGGGATGAAATAGAAATTCAAAAAAAATTGAGGCTGGAGAGATGGCTCAGTGGTTAAAGCTCTGGTTGCTCTTCGATAGGACCCTGGTTCAATCCCAGCACTCACAAGGGCAGCTCACAACTGTCTGTGACTCCAGTTCCAGGTGATCTGGTGCCTTCTGGAATGTACAGGCACTGCATAGGCATGATACACAGACGTACATGCAGGCAATACACCCACATAGAATAAAATAAATAAATGAAGACATTTAAGAAATTGCACAGTTTCTGATGTGTGGCTATCACTTTGAATGTAACAAAATAGGAAGATTGTCAAGTCTAGCCCCTTAAGTGACGGGCTATCTATATGGGAAGTCCTCGAACCTGCCTAAGACACTTCCTCACCTTCCCATTAGATATAAAAGACATGTCTGGGGCTCTGAAGTACTTTGAATACCACACAGGGCCGCTCAGAGATGTAAGATTCTGCTTGGATAATTTCATAGTTACTGCCTATCAACACGGCAGTGGCGTGCCGTATCACTTTCCTCAAATCTGCAGTTGCTGCCCATCTGGGAAACCATTGGGACCCTTCTCTCCCAAGTCAGGTACATTAATGGAAAAGGAGCAGGGAAGATCACCCCAGATGTTACGCTGTTCAATCACCTTTGCAATAAATAGGAAATCCCTGAGAAGGGCAGTCCTTGTTTGGCTTTTATCTCCTGGTAGGGACTGTATCCTGTAGTCTTCCTTTGTCGGCGTGCTTATATACTTATGGAAAAACAGGGAACTCTTACTTTTGATGCTTAGCCTTTCACATCTGCAGTCAGGAGTCTCTCTGTGGACGTCGTTCACACCTTGGGCAGCAGAGGAGCAGGTCCCTGCGTCCTTTGCCTGTTGCGCGCGGTGCTCCTGTGCCCACCTCTACTCCGATGGTTGGACTTCCTTTCCCCGGAAAAGCCTGGTGGTTTTCGTGAAAGGGAAATTTCTCAATATTCCGCTTTGGAATTTTTCTCGGCATTTGTGGTTGTGTACGGTTCTTTCTGCCGTGGACATCCACATTCGGCTGCTAGTACCTGCATATGGATGAGACAGTAGCTTCTGTCATCCTCCAGACCTCATGCAAGGGACAACAGCAGCAATCACTGACCACTGAGGATTCAGAAGGGAAGCTTTGTCACGCAGAACACAGGACCAGCAGTGACGTCCTCTTCCCATCTGTGTGGTCCTCTGCATCAGGGTTCCTGTGGGCAGATTCTTGTTGGTGACTTCCATGCCCTTAATGGCAGTGTGACAGGTGTGGTGGTGGCAGGTGTTTATTTGGCCCCCTATACCGAGAAGAGAGTTTAGGGGCTGGAGAGATGGCTCAGCAGTTAAAAGAGCACTGACTGTTCTTCCAGAGGATCCAGGTTCCATTCCCAGCACCAACATGGTCGCACCCCACTGTCTGAAACTCCAGTTCTAGGGGATCCAAGCCTTCACACAAATGCAACAGTGCACAGAAAAATTTAAAGATAAATATTTTTTCTTAAAAGAGGAGAGTTTAAAGGTTTGCTGCTAGTAAGCTACCTCCATCTAAATCATATGAACATGGATGCTACCTTGATATAAGTAGTTAGGTCTCCCCAGCTGGCTTTGATATATACAACACACACACACACACACACACACACACACACACTTATATTTTATGGTTAATAAGGCAAGTAAAAGGATAAGCTCTGCTCCTCATCCCAGAGGAGTGTTTGAAATGTGAGTTTATGTGACCTTGGATTATTTCTCTGGATCTGAGTTTCTGCTGCTTAGGAAGGTGGTAGCGATCTGTATAGTGAGTTAGAGAAACCAAGCAGGAACTCAGGCTGGGCAGGATCCTGGAGGCAGGAGCTGATGCCCCGGCCATGGAGCATTGCTGTGAACTGGCTCGTTTCCTATGACTTGCTCAACCTGTTCATTTATAGATCCCAGGACCACCAGCCCAGGCATGGCACCATTGACAATGCACTTGGCCCTCCCCCATCAATCACTAATTAAGGAAATGCCCTACAGGCTTGCCCACATTTCGATCTTATGAAGACATTTTCTTAGATGAGGTTCCCTCCCCTTGTATGACTTTGGCTTATGTCAGGTTGACATAAATGTTGCCAGCACAGCAAGAATGTGGGACTGGTGGACCAGTGATAGGAGGCATTGCCTGTGTGGTACAGCCATGGAACTCACTGCTTCTCCGGGATCCACCATCCCTCTTCAGGGACTTGGGAGAGCGGGATGGTTTTCAAGACAAGAAGAGCCGCACTGGGCACATCGTCACTGACTTGGATTTTGTGAGCTTATTCGGATGTTTTAGGTACTGTTTTGTGTGGAAATGCTGCCTGGCTGGCCTGGGAGGAGTGACTTTACCTGACAAAGGCTTCCTGTTGCCAGTGCGAGCTCAACCAGCCTTGTTCCCCACGTGCCACAGCTGATATGTGCCTTGGTCTGTCTCCCCCTCTCCTCCCACTCTCTTCCTTCTTTTCTCTGTGTGTTTGGGGTCGGTCGAACCCGGAGACTCATACAGAGGCAGTCACTACCAGGTGATGGGCACCTCTAGCCTTGGCTGACTTTGGCAAAGTTTGCTGGTCAAGGCCTCACTTCCTGTACCATGAGGCATGCTGGTCCTTACCAAGTCTGGGGATGTGTGGGGCTGATGTTGGCCTTCTGGGGAGATCAGAGTCCTAGGCTATTCCTGGAGTTATCTGGCCCCAAAGGGCCTGATGGGATCTGTGTGCCTTTGGAACACAGAGGCACACGAATGAATGACGGATTCTTTTGAAGGTGGCTTGTAGCACCCACTCCGAAGGTGGTGATTCACCGTTTTATTAGATGCCTCGCTTCACTGAAAAGGAAGGCATTTTGCCCTATTCTTTTGGACTACCAGACCTAGAAATTTCCTGTAGGAATTCCAAGGAGATCTTGAGACAGCCAAGCTCTGCTTTTGGTGTGCAGGCACACGTCTGTTTCTGTCAAAATAAATTAGGCCAGTAAGTTATAAATTAGGAAAATATTTCGTGGCTCGTGCTTAGTATTTAACAAACAGAATAAGCAGCTGGCCACAAACAGCATTAAGTACGAGGAAAACAGAGATAAAAGCCAGGCCATCCCTGAGACGGCTGGCAGAAGAATGCAACTTCTCTGCGTGGCTGAGCCCTCACCACTCGCAGTGACCCGGCTTTACCTACCCATCTGGTCGCCGTCCCTTTCCTCCTCTGTCCAGCAAATTGGCTCCAGGAAGAAGGAAGACCTTGGAAGCCATCTCCATATCAGAGCCCTGTTCCCCCTGTTCCTCCTCTGGACACAGTCTCCACCCACTTTGCTGATTTGATCCACTCTGAATGATCTTCTTTGTCAAGCTTATTGGAATCCCCTGTGGGTGGGATGCTGAGCAAAATAGCAAAATAATAAGTAATGGATGTAGTAGTAGTAGTAATAGTAGTAGTAATAATAATAATTGTGCTTCACAACTGCCCAGTTCTTAGAGGCACCAAGGTGCAGGGGAAGTACGTGGAGAGTGTACTCTGTCTCCACCCAGCTCTGTGGTCGTGACCCGTACCCCCACTATGACAAAAGCCTTGTTTTAGGTTTCTAAACTGAATATGAGTCCTTGCTTGGCTTAGAAGGGAGTGCTTCCCTGAACCCCCACTCCACTCCCCTGTGGGATACTTTCCAGCTGCTCTTTCTCCACAAATGTGATGTTTGCCTCCTCTGTCACCTCAAGGCAACTGACATTGGTGACGAATTATTTAAAAAGGGCAGCCTTTTAGTTTATCTTAAGGAAATGGAATCCCTGAGAGCTCAGTTAGGTACACTGCACTCGAGCAGGTGACATGTTGGTGTTCGGGGCTTGGAAAACAGACCCAGAAAAGTAGGGCTTTTAGCATGGTAGCTGGAAGCAGCCAGGAGCGTGAGGCCAGCCTCATGGGCTTATAATACTGGTACTGTGTGTGGGTCCTCTGAACCGACTCCAGGTCTTTAAACTTGATCCAGGCAGCCAAGCCAGGTGGTCACAGGGCCTAGGGAAGGTTCATCGTGATACAATGAACTCTTATCCAGCTAAATTTTTCCCCCTCCTGGTAAAAGTAAAGTTTTATAAACTCCAGTTTAGAGGATGGAGAAGTGGCATGAATATGTGCGTGCGTGTGTGTGTGTGTGTGTGTGTGTGTGTGTGTATGAATGAATGATTTGGTTATTTTTAGTGATTTGTGTGAAAGGTTTGGCTATGAGCGATTTATATATAAACAATAAACCTGTTTTAGCCTGGGGTTTTATTTTGGTGTAGATGATTGCATAATGTTCTGGCCATTATGAAATCTTTATGAACTGTCATATTGTGCATATAGATAAGTGCGGGACGCATAGGGAAGGAAGTTGAGAATGCAGATGCTGGGGCTTCCTTGGGGCTGCAGGGCGCTCTGATTCAGGATGCTCTGTACCGTGAATGAGGAGCGCGCCGTGTGAACACAGCAGTGATGTATACATTCAGGGGCAAGCTGAAGGGTGGCGTTGAGTGGTGCACACGTTTCTTTACTTTTTCAGGGCACTAAGCAGCAGCAGTTCCTTAGTCCTCCAGGCTGGAGAGTTCCAGCAGCTCCTGGCTACTTCATGGCTCACAGTTAACAGGGGCTGGTCAAGGCCCTTCTCAGACTTACAAGGAGACTTTTGGCTTTGTGACTTACTCTCCTTACTTCTTTCCCCTCTAGCCAACTATTTGCTGGTCTGCGTCCTTTGGTCTGTATTATATAAGTACTCTTATGACACCTGTTGCTTTACACGTATTTTTGCCTGAGGCAAAATCCACAGTAAAATTGTTCTTGTTCGATGGGACATCTGCGTGGCAGGTAGTAAATTCGCATGTTGTGTGACCACTATGCCTCTGTCCTTCCCAAACATTTGTTACCCTGCCCACCCATGCCTAGCAAACAATTTCTCACTATGCCTCCCTCTGCCAGAGTTTGGCAGTCACTGGTCTGCTTCTTGCTTCTGAGGATTGACCTCTTCCAGATATTTCATAGGAATAGACGCATACCGTAGTATATCCGTTTGGGTGTGCATGTTTTTATTTTCAAGGCATTGTGTGTGTGTGTGTGTGTGTGTGTGTGTGTGATGCAGGTGCATATTTATGTGCCTGGATTGTGTGTGAATACACGTGTTCACGTGCAGGTGGGTACCTCAGGTGGACTCTTCCTTGATCCCTCTCCCACCTGATTCCTTTTGAGACAGGATCTTTTCATCAAACCGAGAGCAGGCCGATACTAGCCTCACTTCCCAGCTTGCTCTGGGGATCCAGTGTCTCTCTTCCTTAATATAGGACTCTAGGTGGGCTGCAGTGCTCATCTAGTGCTATTGCGGGTTGGGAATTCCAATCTTTTTTTTGTTTGTTTTTTACAGCAACTGTTTTAACTGCCGAGCCTTTTCTCCAGCCTGCGTGCATATGTTTTAAAGTTAACTTGCTTAAGAAATAATTTATACAGATAAAACATATTCATTTTTATGTACATGTGTTTATGTATATGGGTGCATGTGTATGTTCATGTACTTATCCAAATGCGTATGGAGGGCAGAGGAATACCACTGTTTAAGTTATCTGCCACGTGGATTTTGTTTTTCTGTCTTATTGTTGGCTTTTTAAAAGATTTATTTATTTTTAGTTTAAAAATTGTGGTTGGGGTGTGAGTGCACGTACGTGCGCTCACATGTTATGTGCAAGGCACGGCTATGTGTGTGAGAGTGTGAGCACATGACTACAAGTGCCTGCAGAGTAAAGAGAGGGTGCTAGAGCCCCTAGAGCAGGAGTTATAGGCAGTTGTGAGCTCTCTAAGATGGGTGCTGGGAACCGAACTCGGATTCTCTGCAAGAGCAGTGTATACTTTTAACAGTCTTAACCTCTGAGCCATCTCCAGTGGCACCCTGCCACCTCCTCCTTGTTTTATTTCTTTAGATAAGGTTTCTCTGTATAGCCTGGAACTTATCAAAAAGCCAGGCTAGCTGGTCAGTGATCACCAAAGATCCTCATGTATTACCACACCAGGCCTTAAAAACCAAAACCAAACAACATTGTGCCCTGGGGTTGAACTCAGGCCCCTGTGCTTTCAAAGCAAGTGCTTACCCAACCTTACTGTGTCTGTCCCCATGGCTTCTTTGCTTGTTGCATGTGTAGTTTTGGTTCCTGCTTCCCCATATGACAGTGTGCTGTTTTCCTACCCGAAGGAAAATGGCTGCAGAATATTCTCTCACCTGTGCCGTAATGCAGTGTTCAGATCAACTTCCCCACCTGGTATCTTCCCTTCCACTCTCCCCTTGTTCTTTCTCTTCATGAAATCATTCTCCCTGAGAGTGAGGACCACACCCCAAACTTTTCACTCAGAACTATATGCTGAAGGACTTGCCTGTTTACTTGCGGTTATGCGAACATTTATTCTTGCCGTGGTTTTTTTTTTTTTTTTTTTTTTTTTTTTTTTTTTTTTTCCCTTCAGTTCCCACACAGCATTATAGAGAACATTCCTACATATGCCACCCTACATGGGATTTATTTACCGTCTCACAGGAGCGATGGCACATGGGGTGTTGTATAAACTTATCTCACTCCTGGTGGAGGCAGATCTTATCCAGAATGGCTGTGCTGGAATCTTTACTCCTATGAATACCTAGAAAAACAAAAAACAAAAACCAAGAAGACAAAGAAAAAAGCTGTACATTACACTGGAGAGATTGAGGCCATCTTCAAGCTGACCAGGCTAGGATGAGGCCCAGAGGGCACTTGAGCCCCAGCAGTCACAGTAAGATGCATTAGAAGGACACGGGCTTCCCATGCAGTTTGTCACTTTCAAAGCCCTCCCTGTGAGGCTCAGGGATCTCTGCAGGAAGGTAGAGAGAGACTTTAAGAGCCAGAGGTGGAGGAGATGACTCCAAAGTGTCATTGTCTCCCAGACACAGAAAGGATAAACTCACAGAGACTGTGAAAGCGTGACCAAGCCAGCACAGGTTCAAACCAGACAGAATCCCAGCAACAAAAAGGGTAAGGGAAGAGACAGTCCCACCCCTAACCTGGAAGCTGTTTGCTGTTGTTACCTACTAAGAAACAGAATATCAATTTTCTTCAGTGGCTATACCAACCACACTCCAGGGCAGGACCCAAGTCTAGGAGTAGTTGGCTAACAGACTCCATGGTTTGATTGTGGCAGTGGAATGAGCACACATACGCCTTTTTTTTGGGGGGGGAGGGGCTTATTGACGTCCTTTTTTATGTTTTTTTTTCCCCATTTGTTTGTTTGTTGTGTGTGGCGGGACGAGGGGGGGGGGAGAATTCATGAGAGCCTAAGAGAACAAACATGAAGTTGGGTGGGTAGGGAGTTGGGGATGACCTGGGAGAAGCTGGAGGGGAAAATATCAGAATCTGTTGTAGGAAACAAAACAAACAAGAGAACAAGTCTTTGGGCCGAGGAGATGACTCCGTGTAGCAGTGCTTGCTGGGACTCGAGTGTGAATACCCAGAACCCACATAAAAGTCAGATGCTGTGGTTTAGGTTAATGCCTGCCATCCTGGTGTGTCTAAGGAGAGATGGGAAGTAGAGATAGAACCCTTGGGAGCTTTTGGGCTACTTAGCCTGGCGTGTGCAGCACATAGCTAAAAACATCCAAAAGATACCCTGTCTCAAACACAGTAGAAGGCTAGTATTCTCTGACTGCTGCACGGGCACCATGGTGTACGCACGTGTACGCACACAGAAACACAAGCACACGCACTGTCTGGAAGCACGTCCTCTGTATGTTTGCAGTGGTGAGTGCATAGCTTCCTTTTATCCATGGTGCGTGCGTGGGATGAGTTCTTCTGAAGCTCTGGGTACTCTGCGGGGACCCTCCATCTGAGTGGTTACCACAAGTACTACAGGTAAGCCTGGCCGCGCATTTAACCTGTGTCCGTCACGTCTAGATGGCTTACAGAGGTTAAGTGCTTTCCTCTGTGGAGCTGTGTCAGGAGAATTGGCCCCGTGGGGAAGTCGAGACTGACGGCAGAGTGGAGAGCTGGCTGATTAGAGTAGTAGAGTTACAGAGATCAGTATTAACTTTTCCTCTTTTTATTTTTAAAAATTTTTCAAAGTAAGCCACTTTCCCCCAACTCTGACTGGTGATTTTCTCCTTCTGAGTCCTCTACCTGACTCTCTCCAGCCTTTCACTTAGGCCAGCACAGTCTTCTTCTCTTTGGGGGTCCCTCCTTGGTGAGAAGATCTCCCGATCAGAGGACAGTTCAAAGCTTGACTGCTGCTTCCGGTTTGATTTTTAAAACAATTCCGCTGGTTCTCATTTATTGAGCTATTGGGAAATTAAGTTTTGTCTTTTACTGAATTACATTTATTTTTTTAAAGTTCTTGGTCTGTTTATTCTGTGTGTGTGTGATGGAGACTGTGTGTGTGTGTGTGTGTGAGAGAGAGAGAGAGAGAGAGATAGAGAGAGAGAGAGAGAGAGAGAGAGAGAGAGAGAGACAGAGAGAGAGAGAGAGAGCGCACATGTGCCCTGCTTGCCGGTGTTGGGGGTAGGATAATGTCATGGCGTGTGTGGGAATTATATGGGTACAGCCTGAAAAATTGTTTATCTCTACCACATTTTTTTCCGTCTTGAATAACGTACCTCATTATGTATTCAAGTCGTCAAACCTTGCTTATATTCACCCCCCTTGCTACTTTGCCTCTTCCCCTCCTCCTCCCTTGCTGGTTTCTTTAATGTTGGGTAGGATGTCAGCGCAGTCATCTGTGTTTGCGGTGGAGGAGGTATGCCTAGGGACGGTTTTAGTGACTTGCCTAGGCAAACATTGCCTGGAATGAAAGGGTTAGTTCCCTGTGTTTCCCCAGCACAGTTATAGTGGTACTTCTCACCCTACAAGCTGCTTCTCGTCCTGTGAAAGCACAGTGTGTGGTCATCAGGTCATGCCTGAGCTTCCTTCTTTCAGCTCAGAGAAAGAAAAAAAGGTCCAATCTGAACTGTATAGTCTTTGTCAGTAATAGTTTCAGTGTGATGGCTTCTTTCTCTGGATCCCAGAGGAGCAGCCGTCACTCAGTCTTCTCAAGTAACTTCAGGAGCAGGCCCCGGAGTGGGAGTTCTCCCGTCTCCAGTCTTCTTTTTGCATTGCCTTGATTGCGGTGTCGCTTAGAGTAGCTCCGAGCCTGCTGCTGCAGCTGAGTGCAAGAACGCATAGCAGCGAAGGCAGAGGTGTTTGCGTTCAGACAGCACAGTGGGTTATTTTCCATTCCCGTACCACGATGAGTACAGGTTTCCTTTGATGAGCTACTTGAAGGCAGAAGACAGGAAGTTCACCAACCTTTATGAAGTAGGCACATGTTTGCCACTCACAGTGAAGTAAAGTTAAACCACAAAAAAATAAGAAAGAAAAAGAGAATCGACTGGGAAGCAGCTGCCAATATTAAGTCACATCTGGAAGGCACAAATAGTTCCTATCCCCAGATGTTACTCAGAAATCACTGGCTGCGAGGTTAAAGATGACTTAGAGGGCAGAACCTCCGGCCTCCCTCGCTGTTCCCAGGGTTGGTGAACTTTGCATAAATTAGAACAGAAGTGACTCTTGCTGACGGGTGTACTTGTGTGCTACGTGCGCAGTGGATGCGTGCTGACCAATAAACACTCAATGCTGGTTCCTCTCGACTCAGGTGACTGGAAGGAAGCACAGTCGCTGGCATGTAGATTGGTGTCTAGCAGGAGTGTTGAGCAATCTTACCATATTTAGTAACACTCTTGGGATGAGATAGGCAGGGCGGCGGTAGAGATAACAGTGTTTTGCTTTTGAATGAATTTAAATAAAAATGTTTTTATTGTAGTTATATGGCTACTCAATAATTGATTGTTTTTTTTCTTGGCCATAGCATATCAAAGGTGTGAGAGTTTTAAGTTGATGTAGAGGTACCAAAGTTTTAGTTTGTTCAATGTGGTTGCAAGAATAAAGAAAATGGGTTAGCACTTTGAGGATGTTTCTGCCTGACTCCAGAGAAAGACTGGCAGGCATTGTGTCATAGTGTCTTTGTGTAGCTGTTTTTCAGGTGGTAACCCTTCCTTTGCATTCCCACAGGAGACAAAAGGGAGATTAGAGGTGTCCAAGTTCAGATTTCAGATCCGTTATTTGAAGTGTGACATTTTGCTTAACTGATAGATAAATAAATCCGAGTGCATGCTTCCTTGTGCGCAGCCTGTGTGTTCTAGGGCGCTGGCAGTGAAATTAGCAGCACTGTAAGCCAGAGGGACCCAATAAAAGTAGTCATTTCTTTCGTAGCTGTTTCCTGAGGTGGTACCTGTAGGCCCCTTTCCTGGAAGGGTTAGAAAGAAAAGGTTGCCGGTGACCTTTGAGATGTGCTTTTGCTATTTGCATTATAATCCTCTGGGCTTATGCTTTTAACTTTTAAATTCACTGGTGATATTTGTGAAGAGTTCTAGTTTCCATTTTATTCCTGAGTAGTGGCAGTATGACCCTTTACAAGACGAAAGCAGGTGTGCATGCCCATGACGGCCACCCTGATGCCTTCGGAGTTAGAGCGTTCCTTTTTCAGGATGGCTGGGATTTGAGACACCCCTCCCCCTTCCCCAGTTTCATTAGTTATTCATCATAAGAGGAAGGCTTCAAAGTTGAATACCCAAGTCAATATTCGGCTTCATGAATAAGTAATTTCCCCCCTCTCAGGATGCTTTTTCTGGCGGTCTTTTTATGAATTCCTACAACTCTTTAAAAGTCTAACTTACTGGTAAATCTGTTTGACTTTTGCTTGGGACTTGCATCATATAAATGACAAGTCATTCATACATATCAGTGCATTGCTTCACATGGGCCTGGGGATGCAAAAAGGGGGTGAGCAGAACCTAAGATACAGAGGTTAATGAAAATAGCCTGTAGCTAGTTCCCTTTAGATTTAGGTGGAAGAAAGTGGAGGTGGCCTTAGATGCAGTTGTGATATGCCTGGGATGGCCACTAAGCCTGTTGTGCTGGCCAGGATAGGTCGTTTGCAGTGTGGTAGCAAATAGCCCTCTGTCACAGGTGGTAAGCGGACACAGGTCTGTGGACCTGGGAGACATCCTTCCTGCAGCCACTCAGACTGCTTCCCTCTGGTCTGTTGGCTTTCTGCTGACTCTCAGGACAGGACCAGTTGGGGCACTGGGCAGAGGAATGTACTCATTGCTCCTGTGTCATCAGCCAGAACCAGCCACATGCCTCTATACACAGGACAGAGATGCTGGCGAGGTCCAGTCATGCCTTCTCCATGTTCTGTTTGCTCTGATGCTGGCGATTGGCACACAATATTCACATTGCTGGTCTCCCAAAGTGCATGTGCACTTCATCATTTGAGGGTGGTACAAAGTTGTAAGTTAGCTGACTCTCAAGTCTTAATGATGATGGGTGTGGTTGGCCAGAGCTAGGGTGGTAGGTGAACAGACCAAATGCGAATTTTTTATAACAAGGGATTAGGTGGAGTTTGCTTATACGTTTCTCCATATCAAACATCCCAAAGATCTGTCGTCTCTTTTTAAAAGTATTTGTGCGTGTATATATGCATGATGTGTGTGTGCACGTGTGTGGGTGTGTGTGATACAGAGAAGAACTCTGTGAAGTCCGCTCCTTCCTTCCCCCTTCTGTGGGTTCTGGGGTTCGAACACAAGTCACCAGGCTTGCATGGCCAGCGCGCTTTTATTCCCTGAGCCATAGCCCTGGCTGCACTGTCTTTTCCCAGAATGCTCGGTCACTTGTCCTTGACATCAGGGCAGATGTGGGTCTGCTGCCACCCTAGGCACATCTGCAGAGACGAGACCTGCTGGGCCCTAGGCCAGGCCGGATTCTGTACTGTTTGCAGCCTTGCTTCTTCTGTCCCTGCCGTCTCACCGCTTCTTCCTCTTCCCCGGACTCTGCTGTTAAGGCGCAGCCTTTGGGGACAGGCCGGTTTTGGATCACATTCCTAGGGGCAGTTGTTTGAGACACAGGGCAATTCTTTCTTCAAGCCTTTGTTCTTATCTGTAACGTGGGGCTCAGGAGTTATCACAGGGTTTTTAGTACTGGCTGTGTATTCCTTATCTGAAACCTGTGGGAACAGAAGTGTTTCAGATTTTGAAATATTTGTGTAGCGTGTACCAGTCGAGTAAAGCTAATCTAGAGACCCATTTGGATGAAGTAACTCAGTAGCAACTTTTGCCAAACTTAGTAATGTATGCAAACCACTCCATACAGTAGCTGGTGAGTTTTCACCACTCAGTAAATGTTAATTGAAATAGATGTCCTTGCCTTGACTATTTTCTCACCAAATTCTTTTATCAAAGTTTGCTGTTGTTTCTTTTTTTATGGAACTAGGAGTCAAATCTGGGGCTTTGCACATGCTGCACACTTCAAAATCCATCTTTCTGGGTGTGAGGAGCAGTGGGAGGGAGCTCTGGATTTGAGTTCAACAATACATTTTTTTTAATCATACAGTTTTTGGATGCTAAAGCAACAAATGCTCATTAAAAAAAGATTAAAAATTTATGAATGCATGAAAAACAAAACTCACCTGTTATCCCAATTTCAAAAGATAATAATATTTTGGTGTTTATTATAGTCTCACAAATTTTGATATGTTCATAATATTTTATAACCTGTTATTTTTGTTTAATTATTATATTTTTCCTTGTGTACCATTCTAGGATAGAGTAATACTACTCAAAATTTGCATGGTGGTGTACACCTTTAATTCCAGCACTGGGGAGGCAGAAGTAGGTGGATCCCTGAGTTGGTGGCCAGCCTGGTCTACAGAGGGAGTTCCAGAAGGCTATGTAGAGAAGCCCTATCTCAGAAACAAAACAAACAAACAAACAAACAAAAAAACCAAGCAAACAAAACCCACAAACCCCCCCAATTTTGCTTTCAACATTTTTATATAAAAAATTCCAAATATGTGGTAAAATTGAAATAATGTAGAGAATATCCATGTCTGTCATCTATTTCTTTTTTTTCTTTTTGTGATGCCAGGGATTAAAAACTATGTCCCTATCTCCTAGACCCAAGGGCTCCTCCTGGGTCTCAGCTTCCCAAGTAGCGGGGACTGCAAGCACAGGCTGCTTGTCCAGCTCCTTTAGAGTCTCACCGCTTGGTGAAAGGGGTCGTGGCCTGGCTTCACAGTACAGGTGCTAGGTGCTGTTTCCATCTGCCTGTGGCTGGGCAGTTCTACCTTTCTTGCCTGCTTTAGCCTCTGGCTTCCTGGACAAAGGAATGAGGAACTCTAGCTCTTCTCTGGAACTTCCCACTCTTTTCTGGTGTCAAGGAACTTCCTGCCAGTTTACCTGATCCTCTTGTTTGAATGGCAGGTTCTTTACCTTAGTTTGGTCGTAATTGATAGAGGGCAGGAGGCAGTGTGGGGCAGGCAACCTTGGGGGACACCGAAAGTATCTCTTGCTTGTAATCACTCCCCTGCCAGTTTCAAAAGTTGCCTCAAAGCGCCTGCCTTGACCTCACTCAACAGGGTGAGGTAAGGTGTGGCAGCCTTACTTTGTATACAGTTCCCAGCACATCACCTGGGCCGTGCCCCTGGTGAAGTGGACTGTGCTTGTTAAACCCTCAGAACCTCCCGGCTGCTTCTACTCTGTGAGCACCTGGTTCCTTTCCCAAGCCTTTTCAGCACACACATCTGGCCTGCACTCTTTATGGCCTTTCACTATGCTTCAAGTGGCAGGAGGCCCCGGGTATAGAAGAGGCCCAGTGTTTTCAGTCTTCTCTCCCCACAGCTCGCATTCCCGGGTGTTTTGTCTCAGTATCACGTCAGCACAGTGATAGTGGCTCTGTCTGACACAGTTGACATCTCTGGCACGTTCTTTCTCATAGACTCAGCTTTGGACGAGCCAGGAGGCAAGGCTTTAGCTTTATATATAGCTGGGCCTCACAGGGCCAAACACCAGTTTAAATCCTTTTTTTTTCCTGCATCTTTTTTTGTTGTTGCCCTGAGTACTTTTGATTCTTAGCCACCTCAGGCAGCTGATCCAAGGTCTGGCTCATCCACAGTTGAATTTACCCCTAGGGTAATTTCAGTTTTCAGTGGCTGAGGCAGCTAGAATGTCTGATCATCTCTCTCCATTGCATCCCATTTCTTTTTCTCCTCCCTCTTTTGGGGAGCACCGCTAACCCCATGACCCCTGGCCCACAGTTGGAAGGGCATTCGTCCTGCCTGTTTTCCGCTAACTCCTGGTACCTTTCTCCATTTCAGGAGACACTTTTGGTTGTCACAAGGTGTCAGCAGCGAACCTGCTGCTGGCCTCTAGAGATAGAAACCAGTTGCCGTTACACATTCTCTGACACCCAGTGCAGTGCCCTACCATGACGAATTACCCATCTCATATGGCGGTAAGCCGGGTTGGTAAACTCACACTCCAGGTGATGGTCCCTTCGTGAAAATCTTCCTGGAAGTGGCATCACATCACACACGAACCAGAGCCACCCTGCTCCATCTCAGAAGGGCCATCAGCATGGCTAGCCGAGAGCCCATGCTCTCTGTGAGCTGTTTGGAAGCACGTATGGAAATGTGTGCTCACCGTCTTCTGTGTATGACCAAACACTCCTAGCTTCGTCTTGGTTAACTAATTAGATTTGTCTCCCAGCCTCCTCTCTCTTTTCTGTTGCTGTGTGCTGCAGGTGTTGATGCCAGGTCTTGCATTGCTGTCTAGACTGTTCCAAGTAATCCTTCTGCCTGAACTTGGGCCTTGTTCTGTCCGGCGTCCTAGGGTGGATGACTGGGCTAGAATGGGCTTCAGATCGTGCCTAGACCTGGTGTTTTTATTTGACTTCTGATGACGATAGCCATGACTTTGAGTGAAGGCAGTATTTCTGTCTGTGTTGGGTAGACGGGCCTCTGGGAGCTCGTTAAAATGCAAGTTGCTCTGACTCTAGTAAGACTCCCGAGAGCAAGTTTTGTCCTTCTTGGAACATGTCCCTTCCTCACTGAAAGCATAAAGCTATCAGCCAGTGACCAAGGCCAGGTTTCCTTGTGCTGGCTGGATCCCCAGAGACTGTTCGGGAAGTTCTACTGAGACTAAAATGGATTTTTCTCAGAAAGTCTGGTGGTCTTGGTGTAGGTGATCCACAGCTAACAAAGATGGACCAGAAGCCTAGCTCCCTGCCTCCCCAGTGAAGCAGAGGTCCTCCACCTGGTCAGGAGGCCTTGCCTCTTGCTAGTTTGTTTTCTGTTTCTTTGCTGTCATCTACAGAGGAATTTTTACAGCTGTTGTTGCAAGCATAAAAAGCCCACTGTTTGTCCTTACTTTTACCATCTTGAGATTTCTTACGATTGGTCTGCCTTGAATATAGTTTGCCTTGAATATAGTTTTGACTCCGTATCCTAAGGAAGCCTTTCCAGAATCTGAGCAGGAAGCCCAGCTAGTTAAAGGTCCTCCTTCACTGGCTTGCCGGCCTTGTGATTGAGGGTGAGGAAGCACAGGTTGCCAGGAGGTGAGCCCTGGGCAGGATTTCTCTCCGCTCCCAGCTGCATTCCTTTAGGACGGCAGCAAAAGCACTTATAGTCCACACACTGGTAAATGGTTTGCGCGCGGTTTGTCTCGTCCTTCCCTGAGTTACGCCCGCAGACCTAAGGATCTAAAACTGTCACAGACGGAGCGTCTCGAGAAGTCCCCTTTCACGTTTGTGGCTTACGGGCTGCAAGAAGACTGGCTTTCTGAGTGGACCCTTGATGACCAGAGCTTGCTGACTCTGAAATGAATGTTTGTAACTCTCTGACATAAGGACAAAACAAACAGTCCAGGCTTGCCTATAAATACACACCAGTGCCTCTCTGTGCTAGAACTCTGGGTCTTTGTGTGTCCTCAGAGGTCTCTTTTCATGGGACGTGTCCTGCCCACAGCTCTCTGTTAGACATGGCGTCTCCCTGCCAGCTACATCTTGGCCTCTGCAGTGTGGGCTGTGAGTCAGAAATATTTAAAGAGATACTCTAGGAAGGAGTGCCCATCATGCAGTTAAGAAATTAAAAGTCGACTGGGAAGTGTAGCTGGAAAACATAAACCATAGAAAGGGACCTTTAAATTTTAGCATCTTGTTGGACCCCCTCCCCTTCCCCACAGACTCTCTTTGAAGTCCCCCATTGGTTGACTTTAGTAAATTTTAAGCTGTTGAATACAAATCATAGAAATCTTAGATAAAATGTGTCCCCTGAAAGGGCACATACTGGGTTGTTGTTTGTTTCCATCCTTATATTTAAGGTGTCTGTCAGGTAATTCTTAATTTATCTGACTCAGTAAGAGATGTTCTGTCTGCTAATGCTAGGTGCCCGAGCTCTTTGAGCTTTGTAACAACAATAAAGCCAAGGAAAGGTCGTAAAATTCGGTGGAAGCTGGTAAAAGAAGACAGATGTTTAGTTTCAACCATCATGAACCAGAAGCATCTGTTTAACCGACTGGACCCTTTACTGCACTAAACTCGCGCATCCTTTGAGGATGTTAGTTTTACAGTTAAGAGTGAGTGGAGACGGTTATACAGGATATACATGTTTAATGCGTTTAACGTGTGCTCATCTCTAGGGCTAATGGCTGGTACACTACGGCCGTCACCATCCATTCCTACTTGATAGATATTTTGATGTGTAGCTTTGGTTCATGGATTTATGTGTTTATTTTTCCAGTGCTGGGGACCGATCCCAGGGCCTTCCCCTGGCTAGATAAGACATCTCTCACTGGCTTCAGCCATATTTCTATATGTATATTTTATGTGAAAATATTCACCAGAGAAACAAAGGGGGATAGAAAATGGGACGTTATTCGGTTGGTCCCTTTTGGTGTTGTGGTTCTTGCTGAAGATGGCTGAAAATAAATATGACTCAGGTCATGAAATTGATGATGACATTCAAATGCCCTTGTAGCCTAGCCTTGCCCAAGGCTCCGTTTACAGTTTAGTTATTTCTAAGGTTTCATACGGCAGGATTCTAGCTTTCTGAAGATTTTAATGTCCTTCGAGTTATTTGTTTCATGTAAGTCTTGTCAGAAGATGCGAAAATTGGAACCATCTTAAAATTAAAACAGGGTTTCCATTTCCTGTTGTGAGGGGTGCCGTCACTGCCCTCCTTTAGCTTGGCACCTCCTCCAGTGGCTTTGAAATGAATACAGTGTGCCAAGGAGCAGAACACAGCTCATCTGCCCGGGATAGAATCCGGGTCCTTCCGTGGTAGCAGCTGACTGGTTGATACCACTGTGTCCCCCTCCAGATGTTCTCCAGAAACAGCCTGACTCCCATGTTCAGATGAGCAGAGGCAAAGCAAGGGAGAGGTGACTTCCCAGGCTGCCTGCTGCTGTAGGCTTCCTTTCAAAGCTGGGAGCAGATGCCAAAGGTGTTCATTTCACATTCCCCGAGCGGTAGATCCCCTCGTGTTGCCAAGGCATCGAGAGGTGTAGCAGCTTCCTGAAAAGAGAGATCTCTGTTGCGTTCCATATTGCCCAGAACCCAGTGCCACAGGGAAGCATTTGGATGCTCCTGGGAAACCTAGGGACTAATGGAGCATGTGATTTGCAGGTGTGCCCTGAGGAGCTCGGAGACCTTGAAGGTCGCCTCTCTACCAGTGACATTTACTTGTGTGTTTTATATACAGTGCTGAGTTTATAAACTATGTGTTGGCATATCAGGAGCTAATCCAGACCTGTAGACTCTCACTGACATCTGGTGAATGTAGGCTGTGATGGAGTGACAGCCTTAGAGAACGAGGACTCCCTTCTCGGTTTGTGTCCCAACCTCCCACTAAAAAAAAAAAAAAAAAGTGCCTGATGTTTTCTGGTGACAGCAGGTGACTTCCTGCTGTGTTTCGTGAGTTATCGTTGGCTCCCTGGTGAATAATCTCTAAACAAAATTGACTGCCTTCTCTGTACTCACTTGGTTTGGCAAATCATTGACAGAGAAATGATTTTACAAGTGACTTGGTGACTCACCCAATGAGGCAACTGTGCAAAAGCCTTGAAGCGCATACACTCGGCATTGTTTGAGAATTTATTTGCATCAAAGGTGGGTTATCCCCTTTGCAGCATGATGTCACTGAGATAAAGGAGACTTCAAGGGCTCGCGGCAACAGTTTATGGCTTGATAGCACGTTGGGATGTTGCCCCTCAGCGTATGTAATTGCAGACACACATGACAAACATGGAAAGTATGACCTAAGGACAATCGCAGAAGACAGACTCATAATTGTGAATATATGTGTGAGTCTAGTCTGAGTAAGAGTATGTGCATGCATGAGTCAATAAGTATAGGCAAATAATACATCACCACGATGGGTTTTGGTCAATGAAATTTAAAAAAAAAGATGTAGTAACTGTCATTGCTTAATACAGTTTTGTTTTAGCAAAGGAAGGGAAGAAATGGCTTCCACTAACTATTTCCTTAAAGCATCACAAAGCAATCAATGGAAAGACACCTATACATCCAGAATATTTACATTTCATCTTTTGGCCTTCTGAAGGTTTCTTCTGAAGGCAGAGCACCTGTCTGAACACCCGTAGGAAAGATGGAGTGGTTTTCGCTGCAGGGACTCCTTACTGTGTGGAAACGCCTCCTTCTCTGCACCCCTCTTCTTACACCCTACTTGGGAGAGATTGGCAGCCTGGGTCCCAGAGAGACTCCGTCCTGCAACCTGCAGGCTTTCCTTTTCTTTCTCTTTTTTGGATGTGGTGTTGGAGGTCGAGCAAACAATGTGGGTAGCCAGTCCTTTAAGACTGTCAAGTGGAATAGGCTAGCCATACTTTGTTGCATGGGCCAGCACTGGTGCAGTTTGGGGAAGGCTGGAGAGAATAATGGATATTTGTACACTTAAAATACAGCGGTAGCCCATAGAAGCAGTGATTCTATGTTTTGTTTGAATCTCTGAGTGCTTTTGTCCTGCAATTGCCTTCGAGTCCACCATCAGCAAGTGCCGTGACTCTAGATACAGATACGTTGGCAGTCCAGCCACGCTCTTCTGCCAGGCTGCTGTTTGCACAAATGTAGCAACTCCTTATCATGCTTCATCATGCTCCATCAGCTGTATCATGTACAACTTTGCCTCCACACAGGACGCCCGAGTGACTGTTGTAAACCAGACCCTGCAGTTCCCTTTATATAAAGTTCCAAAACATTCGTCTTTGTTTATACGGCGCTGTGTGTGTTGTGTCCTGCCTACCCGCGTGGCCATCTTTTCCCCTTTGTCCTTTCCACCAAGAAGCTCCACACCACCTGAAATTTCTGTCCCCTGAAATTTCCAAACTCTTGTTTGCTGCAGACGAAGCCCTTGAGGATGCTCGTTCTGTACTCTCCTTTTGGTATACTCTGCCTGTATATTTTGGGGCAGTGATTCCTTTTAACCTCAGGTTACGAGCTCAAGACAGTTTGCCTGAGCACCATAAGTAGTTTAATGTTAACTGCAGTTAATGTCTGTTCTCACACTTAACTGCAGTCTAAAATTAATCTTGTTCGTGAATTTTGAAATCCTCATCACCTCCCACATTAAAATGTAAACTCTGGGAGGGCAGAAACTATATTCTGTGCTTCCTTCCCAGCCGCTTAAATAGTGCTTGACGCCTCATGGACACCCCATGCAGTTTATTGCCTAAATAAACAAGCAAGTGGTCTCTGTTATTTTTGTGTGAGATGTAAATTAAAGCTCTTTTCAACTCCAAGATAGAGTTCTTCCTTGTATTGTTAAAGTGTTGTTGTGACCGTTATACAGTCAATAGGGGACATGCTTTCGATCACTTTTCTGCTCCTGCCTCTTGTAATGAGGCCGGATTTGTCATAGCTGCTCATCACTTATATCGATCCCTCATGTCACTGGGACTGGATGCACTGAAGCTCTGGCTTTGCCACTTAACAAAGTGAAAAGAATTATAACATCAGGGTGCTCAATCTGTATCTTGAGTTTTTCTAGGATTTGGGTCCATATCCTATGTTAGTAGTTCATAGTTGAGAACCCAGAACTAAGAGCTTGCCCAAAGGCCTTTTGGGGTTGTCATGGTAGCAGGGTAAGTCACAGAGTAGTTACCGTCTTGAAAGCACTTGAAATTCAAGGTAGAAACATGCGTTAACAGAAAACCTGGCAGGCAGTGAGGACAAAAATCTTCAAAAGCTAAATACTTCTTTCTAAGTAGAATAAATGAAACGTAAAGGAAATACAGAAGTTTACCTATTATAAGGTCAATTTAACAAGTACTTATCAATCTAAATCAACATAGCTATTAGAAATAGTAGTAAATGAATAACTACCTGGTCACTGGAACACATCTCATCCTAACATCTCTTGACAGAACACAGCTGACTGCGTCTAGCTTAGAGGTACGCCACCACACATCTGGTACCGGGATGTACACTGTTAGAGTGGAGGGCTGGGGACATGGCCCAGTCTGTAAAGTACTTGCCATCTAGTCCTGAGAGCAGGAGTTCAGATCCCCAGCACCCATATGAGAATCAGGGTATGGGTGCTGGAGAGCTGGAGGGTGGCTCAGCAGTTAAGAGTGTTAGCTGCTGTTGCAGAGACCTGAGTTTGGTTCCCAGAACCTACACAGCACATGCATAATACCAGTGTCGATGATCTCTTCTGGCTTCTGTGATACAAGACACACTCAGGGTGCACATATATACTTAAAAACATTCATATTTATAAAATTGAATAAGTTAAGCTTTAAAAACTGTAATCCCAGTGCTGAGAGGCAGAGAAAGGAAGAACCAAAGGCTCTCTGTCCAGTCAATCAGGGAGCCCCAGTTTTAGTGATAAACACTGTCCTTTAAAACAAGGCTCTTCTGGTTTTCCATGCACGTACACACAGATGCACCCACAACCATACATGCACAAACACACGGAAATGCATACATATGCACATGTCCAGAAAGTAGTTTCAATAAAATGTATTTATAATGACATATTTTCTTAGACTACTGGGTAATTTACATATGTTGAACTTAGGCAACATTGCTATTAGGAAATTTATTTAATGTGTGGGTTACTGAGGGCTTAGTATATACTGAACAAAAGCAAATACGATTCTACCATCTTTACTGCGTAGCCTTAGATATTCATACTATTTGAGGCCCCATGTTTTCTAGATCAATAGAATAATTTCCAGAGAACAACTGTATCCATTGGTTTTCTCTTGCAGCTTAGAGAAGGAAGGCTTGCTTAGGTTCATGGTTCCCCAAGAGTAAGAGCCGACATGGACAGGAAGCACGCATGGCAACTAGTAGGCCAGAGCAGGACGCTGAAGGTTCGCATCTTGGACCACAAGCCAGACGCAGAATGAGTACACTGGGGATAGTGCCTGTCTTCGAACCCTTAAGGCCACCCTTTGTGACCTTCTTCCTCCATCAAGGCCACACCTCCCAAATCTTCCAATTAGCCACTGTCCACTAGAGACCAAGTGTTCAAATGCCGGAGACGATGAAGGACATTTCTCTCTCGCACCATCACAGAAGCCCAACTTCCAAGTTGCTGGAAATAATTCTAAAGTTTTATTATATTTGGTCCACTGAGACAGGAAGTAGATTTGTTCTTATCTTTTATCTATAGCTAGTTTTTCAAATTGCAATAGAAAAACAAGTCCTAAATGTCTGTAGGATAGTGCAGCATGAATAACTGTCAATTTTATAAAGCTCACTATGCATAAAAAGATCCTTAAATATGATTCTTCATAGTGAATCATTTTTCTTACTGAATTCTTTTTTGTTTGTTTGTTTTTCAAGAAAGGGTTTCTCTGTGTAGCTTTGGAGCCTGTCCTGGAACTAGCCCTTGTAGACCATAGCTGGCCTCAAACTCACAGAGATCCGCCTGCCTCTGCCTCCCGAGTGCTCGGATTAAGGTGTGAGCCATCATTCTTAAAAGCAGGAGAGCCTTTCTGCCTTGGTTGGCCATAGAAGCCAGGAGGTTGGCCAGTAGTCTCTAGGTTCTTTGCTTTCTTGGAAGGAAGTGAATGTCTGGAACCTTTGTGTTTATATAAAACTGGTGGGGGCTGGAGAGATGGCTCAGCGGTTAAGAGCACTGACTGCTCTTCCAAAGGACCTGAGTTCAATTCCCAGCAACCACATGGTGGCTCACAACCATCTGTAATGAGATCTGGTGCCCTCTTCTGGCCTGCAGGCATACACACAGACAGAATATTGTATACATAATAAATAAATAAATTAAAAAAAAAACTGGTGGCCCATGGACCAATAGCATCCCGTCACGGAGGGCAATATAGGAAAGTACAGCATAGACCCCACGGATTCCCCAGGTCAACTCCTGCACACCTTCATAGAAAGACATCCAGGCGACTCCTACAGCCATTGTGCAGACTCTCCACACGGTGGGCCCTGAGGCAGGACTGTGGGAAGAAGCGGTCTTCCCGTCTCACGCCAGGCTTTCACAGAGGTGACTGTGGGACCTGAGTCTGGCTTCCATCAGGAGGAAACTGAGGTTGAGACCAGTGGACACAGGGATTACAGCTTTTCCCAGGACGAATCTGTTGTCCTGGGCTCCTCCCCTGGGAGTTTCTCCTCTTCATTCCTACTCAGCTGTACTTTCAGCCTTCCAGGGCTGTTTGTGGGACATTGCTCTCCCCTGCAGTGTCATTTGTCCCTTTGTCCCTTAGAGCTCTGCTCAGCGGTCATCTCAGTTGCCTGGTTACCTGCTCTTGTTTGGAACTTTGGGAGAGAAACTCAGCTTGGCACGGGAGACCAGATGAGCAGCAATGCACTCTGATGCTGGGGTGAGGAAGGGTGAAGGCAGCTTTAGAATGAGTGGACTTCTCTTAAAAACAACAACAGCAAAGAAACCAAAAAAAAAAAAAAAATTTCAGCTCTGTCCTTGAGCTGGGGGAAACTTCGGTTATTAGCTGCTTTCAAGGCTGAAGTAGCTAGGGATGTTTAGTTATCTGAGAATTGGACATATTTTATTGTGAACAATGAATCTTTTCTCCACAAAGAAAGTTTTCTGTGTAACAGTTACTGTGTGGTCATCATAATGTTTGTTTTCAGGGTCATCTACCAGCGATAGGATTCACAGAGGGGCCATTAAAAGGAAACGAACAGGGAGTGGGCCCCGGGGGGGGGGGCGGAGATCAGAGGTTATTAAGTATTGTAAAGGCACTTTCTCAGGATGTAGTATTTGCTACCCCTTTCCTCTCTGTTCCCCGGCCATTCCTTGGTCAGACTGAGGATGTCTGCAGTCAGGTTGCTCTAAGCACGTTGTGGCTGCACCTGACTTCTCAATTATAAAAGGCAAGCAAAAGACAGTAGTTACCCACCTCTCTGCAAGGCTCTCAGTACTGACTGTCCTCATACATTCAAGGGTAATAATATAAACATTTGGGTTGGACGCATACTTGTTAAACAGTGTCCAGACTGTTGCTGTTACTGTGATTCTACTGGACACTTGGATGAAGATTATGGGCACACCCATGACCTTTGAAAAGAAGGCCTCCAGCGTTGAGCATTGTGCTTAGAGGCCGATGGTGAAATCCAGGCTTAGGCTATAGGGTCCAGTGCAATCAGCTGGGAAAATGATCCCCATCCCCCATTATCCATCATCCACTTTTGAGGCCCTGCATTCCCAACATTGTGTCCAGTCAGAGAGATGGTTTCTTCCTCTGAATACAAAACCAGCATGCGTGGAAGTGAGTACTCTTTTCATATGCACACCCTTCCCATTTCCAGATGGCTTGACGTTGGAACGGTACATGGAACTGGAGGTCACCGCCATGCTGTGCCCATTCAAAGTGGGACACTGGTGCCTTCTGGCTGTTGCCAGTGGGTGTATCTGTTTATCTGTGCGAATAGTAGTGGACATTCGTCTGTGGAATGTTGGCTTCCATTTGGCCGATTTAATCAGTAGAACTTGCTGGGAGGAGCTCCTGCCCCCTCAGAGCAGAACAGGGGCATTTTCAGTCTTGCCAGAGGTGGGTGAGGACTTCACAATGACCCTTTGCTGAGTGGAAAAGTCAGGCTTTTCTCTGTAGACTATTTCTCTGTAGTACCTGCACATTTTGTGGTTCAGGGCCTGATACAGTATATCCTGAGGCAGGGATGGAGGGAGGGTTGTCATGGCCTTCTGCCAGCCACCAGCTTCCCATTAGGAGTTTTCTACAGAAGTCTCTTGTTTATACTAATCTGACAGATTTTGTATGGTTCTCCCCTGCTGAATACTGGATCCATCTTTAAAGCGGGAGGTTCCCAGCCAATTCTGACAGAACCTGGCTCCTTGGAGTAAGTAGCACCATGACTCCAGAACTGAGTGGGATGCTTTGCAGATGAGAAGTGCTTTTAGGCAGGTGGCTTCCAAGGCTAGGTGCTCAGAGTCCCCTGCTACATCTTCCTCTCCTTGTGTGTACCCGGAATGGAACCCAGTTCTGCCTCCCTTGTCCACAAATGACCTCCGTGGCAGGATGCTATGTGTTTCACCGCCAACAGAACACTTAGGAGAGTCCACTGTTTGCTAAGCAGTGGCCGAGGGAACATCTTAGTGAGAGGGGCATCTCTGGGAGCCTTGAAGAAGCCTGAGGTTCTTCAAGAAGGCTTCAGCTCCTCATCAGCCCCTAGAGGATATCGTCTATACCTGCCTCCCTTTTAGCAAAACCGGGTGCTGTTTGCTAGTGAAGAGCTTGCGCGTTTTCCTGCAAGAAGCACTCTCAACTTCAGAGTCGAAGTTCTAGAAAACAGTTTTACTGTTGAGGGGCTAGACCTGCTTGAGTGCTTCAGACGGTTTCTGTTTTCTGGTGCCGCTGTACAGAAGCCTCTCACACACTATCGGATGCACTACCGCTGAGTGTTCAATGCATTTTTAATCGGCAGGTAATCATAGTCACAGAGTAGCGTAGATGTGTGTGCAGTGCCTTCCATATATTAGTTAAGAAAATGAAGCACCTGGGAATAATTCTTGCTCCTGATCTCACTGAGTCGGGTGCAGCGTAGCAGCACCATAACACATATTCAGCATCCCAAGTGTTTAACTCATGCTTAGCATTTACCTAGATGTCCCTAACAGTAGTGTTTATCATTGGAGACTGTTGAACTGTTACCCAGTTTTCTCTATGACAGATGCCCCAGTCCCCGTGCCTTCTGCAGGAGACTTGAGCATAGTTTACCCTTCCGGCTCTTCCCTGGTTGGGTTAGTGTAGCTGGAAACCTAAGGTAAGCTCTTTAACATTCTTTCTAGCTTGATTCCATCCCCTAGTCCCCTGCTATCTTACTTGACAATCAGACCCTGGGGCTACTTTTTGTTTTTCTGTGGCATTAATGAGGTGGTTTTTTTTTTTTTTTTTTGATGAGTTCCATACAAGGGCCACCTCTCTTGTTGAGGACTGTGACCTCTAAATGCTTTGCCAGGCTCACTTGCTCTGGAAGGTCAGAAGTGAAATGAAGGGTTATTTTACAGTTTCTGTCTAAATGCCTGTCTGCCTCAATCCTCCCCCCCCATCTTAACCCGTTTTATAAATTTGACAAAGGCAAAAGGGCCTGTATCAACTCTATGAGCTATGACATACAAGGTCGCTCATGTTTGTGGCTATATTGGAAAACGTTGCTTTGTGATGTCGGACTCCTCACAGCCTGCTGGTTTTGTACACTCACGTAGACAGAGCTCCCGTAGAATCTGTTTTGTACATTAATGCACAGATAGAGCGGCCGACGTGTGACACTTTCCTCCCAATTGCCCTTCTTCATGCGTGACCTGCGATGTCACTCATGTTCCTGTCACAGGGAACGAAGCCGGTGGCACAGGCATAGCTCTGTGAGGTTTGTTCTCTGTGTGGCCAAGTGGAGAGCAACATAGAGTAAACCAGTTTGGGCGGGTTCCTGAAGCATAACCACATTATGCCAAACCATTTGCAGTGTGATCATTTTTATTGGTATGTCTTATTTGTACACAGTGCTGGGGGTTATTATTTGTACATAGTGTATAGTATTTTCATGTCCGAACATAGTGCCTTTTGAGCGTGGTCCCTCTTACAAACCTCAGCATCCTTCATCTCCTCTCCTCTCTTCCTGTAAGTCCTCATCCCTCTAGTCTTCTGCTTTGCTTCTACGTTCACGTCCTACACATATGTGATTCTGCACATGTAAAACAAAGGCATGCTATCCATTTCACACGTGAAATCTATGATTGTACTTTCATGTCATTTATATATGATTTTTGTGTATCTGTATAAAATTCAGGATCCACGAATCAACAAAACTATGCAGTGTTTGTCTGAAATTAACTTAGTCCCATAATCTGAGTCTTCATTTCCATCTATTTTGTTGCAAAGAACCTTATTTCGGTATTTCTGACTGCCCTTGAAGTCTCAGACTAGCTTGTTCTGCATTCTGCCCAGACTGATTCCATACCCTCAGGTTCTTGCTTTCTTGCTTAAAATCACAACCTGGGCCTGCTTTTTTTTTGCTTTTCCTGTGGTATTAATTAAATGGTTCTTGGTGAGCTTAGTCCTGGTGAACAGTGCTTCAGTAAACACTGTGCGAGGACCTCTGTGACAGGCTGACTTGGCTCTTGGGTATAGATGAGTGGTAGGGTAAGTCTACTTTTAGTTTCTGGAGGGACCTAGTACCTGGACTGGTTCACATTCCCACCAGGGCTCGATGAGAGTTCCCGTCTGTCATGACCCTCTAACTGCCTTCTTCAGTGACTGCCCTCTGAGTCTGGAATTTCAGTGCCGCAGTAATGACCATTTCTCTGAGAGCTGATGCTGGTCGAACAATATTTTTTTTCATATTTTGATTGGTCAGCTGTCCGTCATGTTTTGTGTTTGTCTGTGTTTGTGTGCGCTTGTATGTTAAGACCCATGTCTTCCTCAGTTGCCGTCCACCTTAGTCTTCGAGACAGAGTGTCTCACAAAACCAGAGTTTATCTACTTAGCTAGATTTGCTCGTCAGCCGGATCAAGGGATCCTCTTGTCTCCTCGTTCACAGGGCTGGGATTATAGGCTCCTCTACATGAGGGATGGGGATCTAGACCCAGGCCTGCATTCATGTGTAGCAGGTGCTTCAGCAACTGAGCCGTCTCCATCATACTTCATCCCTAGCCAGCATGGTGACAGGTTTGCTTGGTTTTGGCTTTCTTAGTATTTTGAGTGCTTTGTGTATTCTACTTGTCCTCGGTCACACCTGTATTTAGCAAAGGTTTTCACCTGTTTAGGGGGATGTTTCTTCACTTGACTGTTTCCATTGCTGGGCAGAAGTGTTTTAATTTCATGAAGTCTGGTTTGTTGCTATTGTTTCCTGAGCAAATAGGTTTTTTTTTTTTTTTCTCTCAGAAATCCCCAGCTGCACCTTGAGTGTTTTCTCTACTTTTTTTTTCTCTCACATTTCAGAGTTTCACATCTTATACTCCGGTCTTTGATCCATCTGAAGTCGGTGTTTGTACAGGGTGAGAGATAAGGACCACATTTCACTTTTTTACATATGAATATTTAATTTTCCAGCACCATCAGACAAGTTATGTGATCATTTTTTCCATCTAGACAGATGATGGCTTTATGTGCATGACCTAAAAGATATTTTAAAATTTGGCCCATGAGGTAAGAATGGGTACAGCTGGGAAACCAAATGCCCATATTAGTTTTAAGCAAAATGCGGCCCCAGGAAAGCTTCTGCTTGACTCAATACTTTTGTGTTGAAGACAGCAACAACAAACTCATCACCAACCTGAACAGTTGGGGAGAGCTCCCACAGATCTGGCCTCACAGTTTTTTTTTTTTTTTTTTTTTTTTTTTTTTTTGCAAAATCCAGATACCCTTTCCAGGCCCAGTAGCTCTACCTCTGTAAATCTCACGTGTATCCATTCACCAGCGTCTCCCCTGGTCAGTTTCCGGCCGTCATGTGACTGGTTGGCTTTGTGGGCTGTAAGGTTGGATATAAATAGAACAGAGTAAGCTGGGGAAGGAGGGCTGGAAGAAAGCGCGTGAGCCAAAGCCATTTGTTTTGTGTACTATGTGCCACATGCCAACGCTTCTGTAAAGACAACCTGATATAGCTCTGGACTGTACTCATTGGCAGAGTGGGTCTATGGCTGATGAACATAATTAGAGCCCTGTGTGTGCTGGGAAAGGCCCTAGCCCTTATTAAAGTTTGGCTTGGTGTTCCTCATGTAAGTAGGGCGTGATGATAGACTTTGTCCCAGTGGCCATCGCGAATGTCAGAGGTTAATGCCACAACCAGCCCCAGCCTTGCAACTTGGGGAAGTTGTTACTGGGAAATCAAATACATCCTGACTTTAACATAAACTAACTCTGTTGTGGACTCAGTGTGTACATGTGTGTGTCTGTGTGTCTTTGTATGTGTGTAACATACTAGACTTTACGGTTATTAGAAGGAAAGATACTGCTTCTTATAAGAGAATATTCTTTTTAACCCAAGAGCTGAATAATTTAGGGTGCACTAATGGCATGGATTATTATACAGTATTAAAATGACAAGTTGATGGGATACCGCATAACCTGGAAAGATTTCCCTAAAGAGCAATGCTAGCTGTACTGGTTGGCTTTTGTGTTCCAACTTGACACAAGCTAAAGTCATCAGAGAAGGAGGAGCCCCAGGTGAGGAAATGCCTCCATGAGATACAGCTGTAAGGCATTTTCTCAATTAGTGGCCAGTGCAGGAGGTCCCAGCCCATGGTGAGCGGTACTACCCATGGGCTAGTGGTCTTGGGTTCTATAAGAAAGCAGGCTGAGCAAGCCAGTAAACATCATTCCTCCATGGCCTCTACATCAACTCCTGCATCCAGGATCCTACCCTGTTTGAGTTCATGTCCTGACTTCCTTCAGTGATGAACAGCAATGTAGAAGTGTAAATCAAATAAACCATTTTCTCCCCAACTTGTTTTTTTTTCAGTATTGGTGTTTTAGCAAAGCAACAGAAATCCTAACTAAGAAACTAGCTAAGTTTTAACTAGGACTTATTGTATACTGGACACCATTCTAAGAGTTTCCCACGAATTAATTTGCTAGGTCTTGACAACCCTCCTTTAAGCTGGGTATTCTGATCACCATCTAACAGATAAGAAACTGGGGCATGGAGAAGCTAAATAACCCATCCAAGGATGGACAGTTATGATGTGGCGGCATTAGGGTGTGAACCTGTGTAATCAGTGGTCAAAGGTGCTTTAAACTTGTGTCTTCTTAGGACAGATATTAAAATTGATTACATCAAGTCTTGCTATAGAATATTAATTCATCAATCACGGCTGCTGAATTCTCTGGGTGGTCTTTTACATTTTAGGTTCTTCTGTGTACCATGTTGTATCAGACCTGAAGAAGCTTTTAGCCTTTTGTTTCCAACTTTAGAGCTCTTTTCTTTACCTTCAAACCACCAGAACCTTCCCTATGCTAAGCTTTGGTTCTGGTCCCTTAGGTGCTATACACATACAGCCTGAAGTTGGTCTTCCTCACAGTTTGCAGGGAGCAGTGGATCCCAGCAGGAGTGCCTTATATTTACTGGACTGCCATTTTCCAGGGCTGGGAAACATATTATGCTATATTGAGTCGTACAAATAGATTTTATTAGTTCATTAAGGAAGCTGAAGATTATAGACATTAGGTCTAAAATCACAAAGGGGAGGGAATCCACATCTTTGATGAGTAGAATCTTCACAGTGGTGCTGCAAATGAGACTGGCCCCATAGGCTCCTAAGTTTGAATGCTTGGTCCCCAGTTAGTGGAACTGTTTCGGAAGGATTAGAAGGTGTGGCCTGTAGGAGCAGGTGTGGCCTTGATGGAGGAGGTGTGTCACTGGGGTGGGCTTTGAGGTTTCAAAATTGTATACTAGCCCAAGTATCTGTCTGCCTATTACCTGCAGATCACGATGTGACACTCTCAGCTACTGCTCCGTCTCGGTCATGGCGGTCAGTGTCCTGCCGTGATGTTCATGGGCTCACCCTTTAAAATAGTAAGCAGGCCTCCCGTGAAATGCTGTCTTAATAAGAATTGCCTTGGTTACGTGTCTCTTCACAGCACTAGCACCATGACGAAGACAGTCACCTCACCTCATTTTTAAAGACCTTGCTCACCTAAGATGTGGGAACTGCAGCGATTAACAGAAGGCCCTTCAGGTGATCTTAGCTCTGGTTTTTGACTTAATTGGCTCTGAACTGGTAATTAGTGTGGCATTCACCACAGGTATCAGTGGAAGAGTGGCTTCAAATAGATACTAAATGGCTCTGCGTCAGTCTTCTGGGGCTGCTATAACAAAACATCATAGGTCAAATGGCCTGAAACACAGACTAAGTTCAGTTCCATAGTTCAGAAGGCTGAAGGGTGTAGCTCAAGGTGCTGGCCAACTTGTTTTCTGCGAGTCCATCTTACTATTTGCAGGCCCAGTACCTTTCCTCTGGGTGGGGAGAGAGGGATGTGTATTCTTCCTTGTCGGTTACAGTACTGAGATGATACTGAAGAGCCTTTGTTTTCTGTGACCCCCAAAGCCCTCTTGCTAAGTTCATGGGGGAAGGCTTTTACCATATGTATTTTTAGTCTGTAGCGATAGCTCAGGTTACTGTAGCTGCCCAGCTTGTCTATTCCTCATAAGAAATGATCGTGTTGAAGGATTTATCCCTCTTGTGCCAGGAGCGGTCACTTTTGGACTTTCATTTTCTAGTGAATTACCTGCCGCATGGTAGGGCTTTAGTTACTCTTTGCTGATGAATTAATATCAGCGACGACTTCTCACTACCTTTTTGAGTCTGAGATTGTCTGGTGGCTGTTAAGTCTGTGCGTTCGAGTTAGGTAGCCAGGGAGTGCAGTTTCAGGGAGTTGTTACCGCGTTAGACTCTCTGAACACGGGTTTATACAAGGGAAATAAGTATGAAGTATGTGATAAGTTCTAAGTATGAAGGAATAAGGTGCTCGGTAGGGGCTGTGTGATGAGGAGGAGAAGGGGAAGTCACAGGAGACCCACACTAAGACATTTGCTTGTGGTTAAAGATGAAATTTACGTCTTTGTTTCTGATTTTCACAACAGAAAAGGAAAACACGATGCTGTGTGTTTCTTGTTTTCTCTTAAGTTATTTAGGAACAAGATATTTTTCTACCAGCACTACATACAGGGAGGAATTTGTCATTTGGGTCATAGAATTAAGAACTTTGACCATACTGTTTAGATACTTCTGGCAACACTGATAATGATTTCTCTCTCTCTCTCTCTCTCTCTCTCTCTCTCTCTCTCTCTATCTCTCTCTCTCTCTCTCTCTCTTAATAAAAGAGACACTGATGTCTTTGTTTCTTACGGACTTACTGAAATCTAAAGTTATGACGCTAAGTTACATATCCAGGAAGTATTTCTTTGCATAGCTCAAATGTGAGCTCAGATGTGCAGTTTTCTGGCGATCACCTCAGTTCAAGCCACAAAACAGATGGGGAAATTCATGCCCACCCAAAGTCAGACCTGAGCCTTGGTCATGAATTGAAGGAAACTGCCACTGTCTGCCATCAACGCAGTTTCTCTCTGAAACTTAGAAGCTGTTGTTTGCTTGGAACTAGCAAAGAAATGAGCAGAAATAGAGTGACTCAAAACTGCCTGGAAAGATGCAAGGTGTTTAGTCCGGCACACGGGCCACCATCCTATAGAGAGTTTCACTTCACTTTGGCCGGGAGTCTGGAATAAAACGAGAAATGCTCCAGGCTTCCTGGTCCAAGGATAATGGTTACTGGAAGCACACCATGCGATGTTAGAGAAGTGTGTTTCAGCATCAAAGACCATTGGCCATTTCACTATTCCATTTACTTTAGGTTGTGAACACTTGCTCGTTTCCTGGATTTCTGAGCCTACATTTTCAAGGCTGCCTTTTATTCTGCTCAGCAGAGTACATAAAGATCCTTAAAGCAGAACTGACTTATTCTTTCTGAAAGGCCCTTTGGAAAACTGAGAGATCACCTCTTCCTTTCATGTCAGCGTGTGGATTCCCTTTACCCGGGGAGTCTTCTCTCGAGTCCAGCAGGGTTCCAAGTAGGAATCAGGACTCACAGTAGAACACACACTTTGTACCTCAACTGCACAAAGCTGGTCTTAGCCGTCCCTGGCAAGCTGCATTCTGAAGCTGCATTCCAGAAGGTACTGGCCTCCACCCACCCACACCGAATTCATGACCACTGGTGTCTTGGCTGCAGCAATTTGGAACAAAACAAGCAAACAAAGAACACATACCAGCCAGCATGCCTTGTTCTGGAGTCCTAAGCCTATGTTTTCCAATTATTGCAGGAGGGAAAACAAAAATCCCTTCTCTTTTACCTCGCTGCGAGGGGGTAGAACTTGGTCTTTAGGATGCTCTTTTGTTCAGCTTTGTTCTTGATGCCTTTTGAAGTTAAAAGGATGCCTCTGGACTCAGAGCAAGAGCTCCTAGTGTTCGGTAGATGGCTATATCCTTTCTTGCAATTGCAGCGGGCTTGTGCCATATAGTTTCCTGTTCGCTGTGTAGAGATAAAAGTCGTGATTCTTTAGTTGGCTGTGATTCTAACTAAGGAAGAGTCTCCTAGAGCCAGAGATAACCCACTTCTGCTTTTGAGAATTTCTATTTGTGACTACATTCTTGAGTGTATTAGTGGCAGTCTGGGGTTGTAAGTCCAGGACATATGGGAAGGCCTGATGTTATATACCCCTGTTCAGTCCTTTCTGGGAGCTGGCCTGCTTTCTGTTCTTCAATTGCTCTGATTAGGAAACACTCGGGACTGTGTATTAAGGTTGGAAGAGAGAGATGGGGAAACTGATTGTAGAACGATATGGCATGCTGCCCGCAGCCAGTTAAAATGTTTCTTGATTTCTCTGCTGGGTCCCAGACCCACTGCTAACCAGCTACTTAGTGCTTTCTCTGTGCCTCCCTCACTGCGAGTCTCTTGTTCTGGGGACTGGAAAATACATTCTGCCAGCAGCAGGACTCTTTGTAGTGTTTGACTTGATATCTGGAACATTCTGGATTGAACCCAAATCTGTGGGCTGTGAGGCCACCCTGGTAAGACTGGGGCTGAAGGAGCGCCCTGAGGTTGGGAGAGGAAGGCCATGTCACGCGCCGGTACTCTTCCTGTTCCTGAAAGGGAGGCTCACTTGCACCTTCTCTCCAGGTTGGTTCTCTTTGGTGGAGCCTTTGAGTACTGAAGAAATATTTTCCTGGCAAGGCCGAGGCAAGCGAGGAAGGGCAGGCTGTGCTCTGGCTTGTGGGAAGTAGGCAAACATCACAGATGTGGGCGTTTGGCACACTGACTCAGATCCCAGCCCAGGTACTTACCTATTAGCTATGTGACCTTGGGCAATGTTGCCAGGTTCCCATATTCTCACATATAAAATGAGGCCGATAATGAAAACGTACAAGCGTTAACGGGAATTTTACAGCTATAGTGTTACTGTGCCGTGGGTGATCAGCACATGGGGTTCACACAGGTCGGGCTTCTGTGTGTGGACGCCTTGAAGGGAGAGGACTGGTTGACTTCCGGGTGTTAGAGTCACATCTGTCCCCCTTTGTACTGTCCCAGGCTCAGGCTGTGTTCCTTCATTGGACATCTAGGAGGGAATTTGGGCGATCGGGATGTCACTTTTTGGTTTCACCTGTGGAATTACGATGCCTCGCTCTGGGGGTCTTTTGCCCTGATGGCATATAAATCTCATTAGACGTTCTTGGTATTGTGCCACAAATCATGACTCCTCTGCCTCCCGTCCCTCTAAAGCATGGATAACAATGTGGCTCTGTCTTTTAGGAGTCTTGAGTGCATTAGCTAATGAACAAGAGGCCTTAAATATGAAATTTCCGTGAATGCCAAGGAGCTTCTGCAATGACACATTTGCATCGTTTTATTGGCATCCCCAAGAGCTGCATTTGAAACAAGAGACTCCTAGGACAGATTTCTGTTTTTCTAATTGTAGAGCAAGAGCTGAAGCCCTGGGAGTGTTCAGAATGCTAAATCTCAGGACATGGTGAAAGTCCTGAAGGAGCTCAGGAAGACCTGGGAATGGGTGCGAGTTGGAAGTGTAGTTCAAGTGAGGCAGGACCCAGGGGTCATAACAACTTGGAGCTCAAGTGGAGTTGTGCTCAACTTGCCTGCCTCTCTGTCCTCAGAGAGACACTGGGAACTTTACTTCTCTATATAGTCATTTTAAAACTGGAGGGGCTCTTTGAGGATGTCCCTGGTAATACTTTGAATATCTTCAGTCAGAGACTTAAAATAATAGACATTGTAAAAAAAGAGGTGCGTAAGTGCCAGTCAACTGGTGCCGTTTGATAGCGGATGTCTAATTTCTTTCAGGTAGCGGAGCAACGGCTGTGGTCCAGGCAGCCCTGTGCAAACCCAGGCAAGAACGCGTAGCCATCAAGCGGATCAACCTGGAAAAATGCCAGACGAGTATGGATGAACTGTTAGTGAGTATCAGGGGAGGGATGGCTGCTGCCACCTCTTCATGGTCCGGGGCTTGTGGACACGGTGAGAGAAGAACATGGTGTTGGTGGGTAGTGTTTCCCCGGAACTGGATGCACCCCTCTCAGGAGTAAGTGGCTTCGGTGTGTGGTATTCAGACTGCACAGCCCCGTGGTCTCAGTGTGGCATTCCATTTTAGACACGGAGAGCTCTGGCCTGAGGTCATGGATTTGTGACCCCAAAGTTCAGATGTCCACCTTCTCTTGGGTCTTTTCTGAATAGTTCATGACACAGCTATGAATTCCTCTAGAAGTGTATTTTGGGCATTTCTGCTTTTATAAGTCACAAAATCATATACAAATTGAGGTTTTGGGTCTCTCTCTCTCTCTCTTTCTTTTTTTTTTGTCATATACTATAGATTGCATTTGGGTCATGATCCAAGTTTGCTACCTTGAATTTCTTCTTTGAAATGAAGCACTTACATAAATACCTGGAGCATGTCTGTGTAGATCTGATTGTAGTAGCGTTGGTTGGTTGAAGGAACATTTGCTCTGGGCTTAACTGACTCATTATTAAATGAACAGCTTAGCAAATGGTTATTAGTTACCCAGCAAACTGTGAAGGATTTTAGACTTTAATCTCATAAATATGGTTGTTGTTCTGCCTGCCAGGATTTTTTCCCCCCTTTCCCTTTCGGCCATTTATTTCAGGACAAAACTGGAGTGGAGGAGTTAACTGATGGGTTATCCCAAACTAATCCCAGCACAAATATTAGTCCAGTAGCACCATGCAAGCGATGCAGTATAATGACAGTTGGCTCCACATGAAGAAGCCTTTTGTTTCATTCTACACTGGGAATGGAATGCTGTTAACAAGAGCTTTTTGTCTCCTCCCAGAATATAGCTTTTCTTTCGGGCTTAATTACAGTACGCTATAGTATAAATTAAGTTCACGGGTAGAGCTGTACTTTTCCAGACCTGTTTGGCCTTTCATTTTAAATCGGGTTACACAGTGCAGAGATCTCACTGGGATTGAAGCAAAGGACTGCCAGCTGAAGCCCAGATTAAAGCAGGGGCTTCTGTAACTAAATGTTAATTTAAAAAAGTCATTCATTTATGTCTTCCCCCCCCCCTCTCAGAATTTCAGCTATGCATTGCTTCTGTGGGCATTGCTGCTGCAGAGGACTTAATCTGTTTCTGACTGGGTAGTAACCAGCACAGTTGGGCCTTTGTCATCTACCAGCCCTCAAGGTCACCTTCCCCCGAGTGGAAAAAAGCATTGAATAAACTGTGGGGAGAGCTGGGTCCCGCTTTGGCCACTAACTTGTTTTTAACTTCAGTTGCATTGCCTAATAGCATCGGGTCATTTGAAGAGAGAGCTGAATTGGAAAATCCCTGAGGTCTCTTGGGAGTCTTCGAATCCTGTGTCTGTGCATAGGATTTTTTTTTTAAACATGAACTGTACATTAACATTTATGCATTGTTTGAAACATCCCGTAAGAGCCTGCCTATGGTGTTTGTGTTTCACAGTGGTGCTCTGTTGGAGCCCCAGCCACCTTCTGACTACCAGCCAAGTAGCACGTGTACTTTGAGTGTCCTTGTGCTGCAGTCTTGGACGCAGCTTTTGGGCTGCACTGGTGCTGTGATCTGGGCTCTTTCAAGCTTCTAGTTGCCCTAGGCCATTGGTAACTTTTTGTCACAGTTGGCAAACAAGCATGATGGCCAGTTAGAGCCAGACTGAGGGCCAGAGGAGACCTCCTCACTCCAGTCCCTTTCTTCCACTTCCTAGGACAGTAAGCATTCCATCTCAGACTGTAGGCAGTCTGGCTGTCTGCTCAAGGGCTGGGCTCTTTATTCCTTTGTGCTTGGCACCATCAGTCTTTATGAGTTGTCTGTTAGCAGTGCTCAATTTATTTTTCTGACCCCGTTTCCCTCATTGTAATGCCCAAGCTGTATAGAATATACGCATACCTACTTACCATAAGGATAATAAAATAAATGTAAAAAATACATATAACAAAATAAAATGGTGAAAATTTCCGTTTAACAGATGCTAAATTCTTAAGTATATTGCTTTGGTCTCAACTTTGCACCTCTGCTCTTTTATGCTTTGGTATGTTTAGAGACGGTGAGAGGAAGGGCGCTGGTCCTTCAGGGTATACTACGATTCCTAATTTCACATAAAAATAATTAAGGATTCTGAGTATAGCCTGCCCAAGGTCATTAGTAGAGCCTTCCTTTGTGGTCCAGGTGATTGACACAGGCGCATTGTGTGGAGCAGAGTTCCTGTGCCCTTTCGACCTCCTGCCCTGCTGTGGCATGCACTTTTATTATTCCTGTGGTTTCACATTTTGGCAGCATTTGGACATCCGGTATCCTATTAATCCTTTAATTCCATGAATGTGTAGTATCTCCAGGTTGGGGGACTGCATCATCTCACAGAGGGTGCCATGTGTTAACTGGAAACCACTGTTCTTAGAAGAAACAATGGCCACTGGGGTCTTTATCTTGCAAGAACATCATGTCATAGAAGTCACAATTATCAACTCTGTACTAGCTCTCGGAATATCTGCCTCCCCCAAGGAATTTTTCACCCAGGACCCATTCTCCTCTCTCTGTTCCCAAACCTAAGTTCTCTCCTGGGCTTCATGGCCTTTGCCCCTTGATGTGGGGAATTGACATGCAGAACCAGATGTGGTGATACCCAGCAGTTTTGGACAGTTGACCAAACAGACTCACTGTACCTTCGGCTGCGGCCATGGCTTTCGCTCCAGGTTTTGCTGCAGAAGGAGACACGTTGTTAAAAGTGTTAATCCCTGTGCCAGCTCCTCCAAGAATATAAGGACGAAAGGAAATGCCAGCTGAGCTCCTCGGCACCGAATGACTGCCCATCTAAACTTACCCGTTGAAATGAGTTCTGCTAAACTTCTTCAAGGTTAAGCTTGTTGAAGGTAGAGGAATGCATTTGTCTGTTTACTTGATAGTACTTCAACATCATTTCTATAGTGTGCTTAGTCTACGAGAAGCTTAAACTGCTGCTCACGCGCAACCTTGTTTTATTTAACTCAGCAGTAACTAGAGGCGAGCCCTCCACAGTGAACGGTTTCATTCAAGGGCTGCTGACATTTTCCTACTCTAAACGTGTGCTTTCTCTCTGTATCCCTTGTCACTGAGGAGTGTCCCGTGACTGACTAGCCTGTCAGGATGACATGCCTGTGGTGGGTAGGGCCTGTTGCTGTCAGCTTCATGTCTTTCTGTTTTCAGGAGGCACGCTTCTCGTGCTCTGATTATTTCTCAGCTTTGCTGATCCCACGCTTGCTGTTAGCCCGTGTTCGTCCCCTCCGCAGTGATACTGGAATAAATGGAAATTTCAAGTAGCATATCACTTCCGGAAGACATTATTTTAGTCGTGAAGCAGACATTTGTCCACTTCACCTTTACCAGCTGCGTTCGGAGCCTCCCAGGGGTTCCTGTCCTGTGGGAAACGCTGGGCTAGTAAGTTGTCTCTTTGTTTAGGAGGAGGAGAGGAGAGATTGCTGAGCAGCGGTCGCTTCAGCAGGTTGATAGACAGATTGCCGGCTGTGAGGTGGGAACTTAAGACTTGCTGAGTCCTGTGGACTGATAGCTCCTGGGGAGAGAGCGCTGAGCTTCTTGAAAGTGCTTGCTTGCTTCCCCAGTCTGTGGTCAGCCTCAAGGTTAGTATCACTATCCTAGGGTTCCTTATTAGAGTTTTCTTATTATCCATTATCTAAGTGGAGAATTCATGGTCTTTTTTTTGAAAGCATTTATCTTTTCAGACCTTCATCCGATGATAAAATAAATTCCATAAACATCCCATTCATTTTTCTTTACCTTACAGTTCAGCGCTTTTCCAGCCATCGGGATGCTGTCCTTTACTTCATTCATAGGCTGCTGAACATGTTTGACTCAGTAGTTAATTTGGCTGTTTTGTTTTTGTTTGCTTTGTTTTGCTTTGACAGGATCTCACCATGCAGCTCATATTTGCCTCACGCTTTATTTCTCCTGCCTCAGCTTCCCAAGTGCTGGGATTATCGACGCGTTGTCCAGCATCTTCTTGAATCCTAGGCTTTAACCATACTTACTCCTCGTATCTTTTCCTCTGTCTGGAGTTCCTCTGTTTCCAGGCCATCTTTGGTTTAGTTATGGGCAGTTTGGCTTCATCTCCTCATCCACCAGCGTGCAGCAATTCCATTGAACATACAGTTTAATCATTAAGTTATACCTTGTCAGGGAGACCCTCACCCAGGAGCTGAAGTGCTTGTTTCTTTAAGAGAGCAAGGCAGTGGGAGCAGGAGAGAAAAGAAAAGGAAAAGGGAAAAAAATTGCTCGGGGATTACATTATGAAATCATGTAATGGTTTTAGTTTGTGATGGATGACAGGTGTGTCAAAGTCACTGGGAAGGAAACAGTGACGACATGAAGTGATGGCTGCTGAACCCCGTGGCAGAGGACAGAAGGCAGAGCCAGAGGACTTGCCTGCTTCCCACCTTCCCGCAAGCACTGCCCCCTCGAACTCTGTAGTCATCCAAACCAGGCCATGCAGAGAGATGCAGAGAGAGGAAGAAGAGGTAGAAGTAGGCAGAGTCCCGCCTTTTAAAGGGACAGGGTATCACCTGCCCTGCATGTATGTGTGTGTGGTGCCCTCTGCCAGGTCCCCAAGGGGCAGGGCCAGGTGTGCCTGGATGCTTACAAACTCACTTTCACCTAGTGCCGCAGTCTCTTTCATTCAAAGAGAGTCATACTAGATGGCAAAAGTCGTGGCTATTTTAAACCTTAGTTCTTTAAGGACGTACTCTTCGAAGAGCCACTTAAACGATAATACAAATTACTAGCAAGTCGGGCTTACATTGACCGTAGTTACTGTGCTGTAGCTATGAAAGTCTGTTGGAAAGTTCTCGTTGAGGGCATGCAATGTGCCCTCGTTGTCCCTGTGTATAGAAGGAACGTCTTTCCGTCTCTCCCTTCCTTCAGTTGTCAGAGTTCTGGCTTTTGCCCTTCTCTTTCTCCATCATCCTTGCAAAGGCCATCTGCTCTGTCACTGACAAGAGTCATCTATTAATCAAGACTTTTTTTTTTCCTCCTCAGCAAAAGACATTGCTTTCTGCTGCTGGGTTGTGTTGTTGTTTTTTCTTTTCTCTTCATCTTCCATTCCCTCTCTCCCTCCCGCCCTCTTCTCTCCTCCTCCTTAGAATAATAAATTAGCTCTGAATTATAGAGTGTTTTGGAGAAGCAAAAGCTTTGGAGGGTTCCCTGCTTGATGATTTTGAGAGGACTGGTTAACCTCTAACCGTAACGAGATGCAGGTTTCACCATCTCTTTATTGCAGGGGTGTGATCTGAGGCCCTCTGAGCGCAAGTTCTCTCCTTTATTTGAGGCTTAAAGAAAACAAACAAGCACCCCCCCAAAAAAACCCAAACAAACCTTGACTGTGTTGTATTAACAAGGTTGATCCTTTTTCAAGGCATGTTTATTTTTTATTGTGGGAAGATTATTCTGCTTAGAACGCTTCCAGCTTCGCGAGTTGGCCTCTAAACAGTACAGTTTCTGCGTGTTTTCTTCATTGCATCTATGAAAGTAGTTTTTGATTCCCTTTGGTTGTATTGATTTTCTAATTAGTTGTGTCTATCCATATTCCAGCTCATTCCTCCTCATCTATGGGACAGATTGCATGTGACTGTTCCTTGTAGTCTTTTACACTACGTCCTTAAATTAAAAAAAAAAAAGTGCAAGCCTACTTCACTGCGTGCAACACCATTTGAACATTTTAGGTTTCAACCACAAGTTTTCTACCTTGTTGCCATTCAGCTTTGTAATTCTTTTCATATGTTTCAGTGTTTGAGTGTTTTTTCAAGTATTGTCCCGTTGGAGGCAGGATTCTAAGTGCAGTGTGGAGGAGGCTGTTTGGAAGATAGGGAAGTTTAAAGAAATTAAAAAATAATTACTTATATGCAAATCAAATTCATTTCTGTGGTTCTGGGCTTGGATTATTAGCTTACAAATATGTATAATTTGGTTGGAAAAGTAGTTTTCAGTTTTAGAATATTATATTTAAAAGTTATGTCATAGTTTCTTCAGATACTAATTAAATAATACTAATTGAATTTGCATTTAAATGTATGTAAATAAGGTTGTTAGAAAAGTTTGCCAACATGGTTAAGAATCATCTTCAAAAAGTCAATAAAAATGAACACTGCAGAAGAGAATTCTATGGGTTTCTACTTGTCAGGGACAAAGACCCATCTAGTGTGTGTTCATGTGCACAGGAGGAGCAGACCTGCCTAGTGTGTGTTCATGGGCACAGGAGGGGCAGAGATCTATCTAGTGTGTGTTCATGTGCACAGGAGGAGCTGAGACCTACCTAGTGTGTGTTCGTATGCACAGGAGGAGCTGAGACCTATGTTCATGTGAAGAGGTACCTAGCATATGCTCATACACAGGAGGAAGTGCGGAAGGCACTTCAGCTGGAATGTCTTTTTGGTCGTGTGTCTTTTTCTGAAGCTGACAACTGAACCTGGAGTCTCACACATGCTGGGCAGTACTCTACCACCAAACCACACCCTACTCTCTCACTGTTTTGCACCTTTTGATTGCTTCATCCTTCCCTTAAGGAAGTTTCCTTTTTCTTTCTGTTATCAAAGTATCTAGACCTTCTCACTTGTTATCTTTTTTTTTTTTGGGGGGGGGGCTGCAGTTTGGAGGCAGGGTTTCTCTGTAGCTTTGGAGTCTATCCTGGAACTAGCTCTTGTAGACCAGGCTGGCCTCGAACTCACAGAGATCCATCTGCCTCTGACTCTGCCTCCCGAGTGCAGGAATTAAAGGCGTGCACCCGTGGCCCGGCTCCCCACCTGTAATCTTGCTGTCAATTAGAATGTACTCCCATAAACTCAGATACCAAACACAGGAAAATAGTGGCAGAGCACAGTCTTTGGTTCTTTTGTAACACTATAAACTAGGATGTTCAGCTTCCTCCTTAAATTGGGTTGTCACTGTTGATACTTCCCCCCTAAAAGATGCAAGCATTTGCCTCATAAGAGTATGTCATTTTTATAGTTTGAAAAAAATCGATGTGACACTTTTATAATTGAAAGTGACAGCCAGAAGAATACTTTGCCCTTGTAAAAGCTTTGTTAATCTTCTGATTCTGATTTTTGGCCAACATTAAAAATTGCTTGTTTATTATTATTCACTTGCTTTGAAATTAATTCACTAATCTGTTCTTGAGTTTTAGTCTCACGTTTGCCCAGGCTGGCGCCAAGTTCTGTATGTAGCCATGAATGTTAAGCTCCGACCTTCTGCCTCCAGTCAGTAGGTGGAGCGGGCACCCCCATGTTCAGCTTTTTATGGTGCTGAGGATGGAAGCCCAGGATTCCTGCTTCATGGGCAAGCAGGCTACAGATTGAGCTACATCTCAGCCCTTATTCTTGCTTCCTTTAAGCCCTGCTGTTCATGATATATGGTTAGTTAAAAGCAGTGGTTACATTACCCTTCCTGATCATGCAGTTACTGAGGAAATAAAAAATGGACCCTTACCTTCTGAAGTGCCTTTATTAACTTGGTTATCCCCATATCATTTAAGGGATTATTTAAGTACTTGGAGAATATCACATATGTTTCAAAGATAATTTTTTGCTATTATTTGCATTTGGATGAGAAATTTATAAATATCATACACTTTATATTTTTCCTATTTCTTCTATCTTCAAATTTGTAGTTGTCTTTTTCTTTTTCACTCTTTGCATGTGTGTATATTAGACTTTTTTCTGTAACACTTTGAGAAAACTTACCGGGATTCATAGAGTTTACCTGTGGGTTATAAGGGAACCATGTTGAATAGCTAGGGAACACAGAGGGCAGAGATGCAGCGGCTGTGGTAAGGCTGGCTACTGACTCCCCATTTTCACCACCTGTGGTTATCTCAGTGGCCTAACCTGCATTACAGGAAACCCTATGATCCATCAGGGCCAGGAATAGGCGAACAAGCTTCTGGGGTCAACTCTATGCCTTTAAGGCTGAGCCTCATGCTAACCCTTGTAGTGAGTGACCAATATGTGGATCCTCCCCTGCAGACAAGGAACTGAGACACTGACCAATAAGTACCCCAGGTTACTTTTAGTATAATGTTACATCCTAGACCTGTAGTGGGGTGGGTAAATTCCCTTTCCTTTCCCCATACTGTTCCTAAGTAGAGAGTAGTATTGATGACATTTTACAGGAAAGTGAGGCCCCCAAAAAGGCTGAATACCCTGCCAGGGTAATCAGGGAGGTAAAGGGTAGAGCTAGGGAGATGAGAGAGAGAGAGAGAGAGAGAGAGAGAGAGAGAGAGAGAGAGAGAGAGAGAGAGCCCAGACTGACTTCATAGCCGGGAGCTGAGATCCTCCTGCTCCAATTAGCTGCAATTACAGCTGCAATTATGGGAATGTATCAGTATGCCAGGACAGAAGGTACCAGAAGGTACAGTTCTTACAGTTTTTTGACAATCAGATTCTCATAGCTATAGTTCCTCTTTGTATAGTATTATTTATAGGAGAGAGAATTTGGAAGTGTATGGTGGGGGGAGAATAAATATCATGTATCAGTACATCACAATCCCTCATAAATACTGCATTAATCTTTCCATTTGGCACTGGGAGACATCCCCCTCTAACGCCTTTGTGAACTTTATACACATTTTTTGTTTTTCCCGAGTTTAAGGGGCTTGTGTCAGGTTGGCAGTGTAGCTCAGTTGCTAGAGTGTTTGTCTAGCATGTACAGGCAACTATCACTGTAATATAGTAAGTTTGAGGCCAGCCTTGACTGTGTTAGACCCTGTCTAAGAGAGAAGGGTGAAGAGGAGAGACCAAGACCTATGCCTCATTCTGTTTGCAAAACGTGCTTCAGCCATGAGGTTTTCCTGTGTTGGGTTGTCCTTCGATCTGTTCCCATAGGGCCCTGGCAGAGGGTTGTTGCTATGTCAGCTGCTTCAGGGTTGCCCTGTCTTAGGTTGGGTTTACTCCTTAGAAACTTGGCCTGTGATTGATGCATTTCCACTGAAGCTGTGTTAGCAGATTTGAGCCTGTGCCACGGCTTGATTTGCACTTGAGGACACATGTAAGTCTTTGCCACCGCCTCCGGGGAGCTGCTGGGATTGCCCTTACCTACAACTGTGGCTCGAGCTGCCCAGGTTTGACCTCTGTTATTTTTTCTTCACCCAACTTTGACACCCTGTTCTCCATCCCTGCGGATGACTTTTGCTTTTGCCCGTCCGTGTGAATGTTAAAATCTCTCCTCCTTCCATCTCTGCTCCCTGTTCCTCTCCTCAGTTTGGGCTCAGCTGGTGAGCCTCTCTTCTACCTGGCCCTCACGGCAGTATCTGTGTTTGCTCCCGCCCTCGCTTTGCCTTGTGACGCTTTGCCTTGTGACGCTTTGCTGGCCTCCAACCTCAGTCTGAAGTTCTGCCACGTAAGGCTGGGCTCCTGGTGTCAGAGCATAAACACTGCTTGGAAGCCTGCTAGAAGGAACGCTAGGCCTCTCCCTGGACCGGCCCCGTGGAACCTGGGTTTTTCCACATTGGGCGTGTAACCCCATGTACAGGTTACAGTTTCAGAAGCCTGGCCCCAAACTACACTTCTGCATAGGCTATGACTCAGTTAAGGGAATCAGAACTGGATCTTTCTGTGGGAAGAATTGGATACAAAGTTTTCATTATGTTAGTTTGTCCATCCTTGGGCAATGCATTACTTATCTTTTGAGAAAAGAACAAATGACTGTTTTTTTGATAAATGTCTTTCTTAATTATGTGAATGAACTTGGGGCATTGTGGAAAGATTGGATAATTTAACTTGTAAGACTGTTAGGAGGAAATTCAAATAGTGGTCTCACCACTCTTCTGATGAGTAGACTCTCTTCCCTTTCCCTCCCTCCCTCCCTCCCTCCCTCCCTCCCTCCCTCCCTCCCTCCCTTTCCTCCTTCCTTTTGGTGCTGATGGTCCTACCTGTATACTGTGGAGCTATACACCAGCTCTAAAGGGGGACAAATTTTTGTACAGAATATTTGATTCAGCAAATACAAGTTTTCAATTTTTCCTGTTTGGTACCTTGCTAGAAGGCAGCTAAAGCAAATGCTGATCTATAAATGAAGGTACAGATAGGCCTGGCGAGGACCTCATTCTTCCTGTAAATGTATTTCTGTCTCCGTTTAGCCTCCTTGATGGTGTAGGGAGCAACTGGTAATTCCGTCGCCTGTGTTGTCTCAGGCCCTTAGGCCTTTGAGGCCCCGTTACACGGGGGAACTATGAGGTAACCCAGATGAGACAGGAGTATGGGGAGTACGGGGGCATGAGGTATGCACTACAAAACTGAACGGTGGATGGCTCTGGTGCTGCATGGTAGAAGCACACGAGGCTGTGATGCACAGACTGATGGAAATCTTCCACCAGCTCCCCACCCCTTGTTTGATCTGCCTTTATACTGCCCCTGTGGTTGTGTTGGGAGGAGCCTGATCTGTGAAGGGTGCTACCCAAGCTTTAGAGCTCTGTAATTGATACAGATACACACATACTCACAGAGACGAGGGAGAGAGAGAGAGAGATTGCTCTTCAGCATGAGAGCCCCTGGTATGAGCGATATCACGTCCATTTATGTACAGAGGGCTAAACATCATACTTTTCTTCAAGGTAAACAACTTCCTTACTTGTGAACATTAATTATTCATTGTGCATTTTGGTTGATAATCTGAAAGACTGGTGATAGGAACCCAGGATGGCATTAATTTGCGTGGATGTGTGGTTGTAGTTCGGACTGTGTCTGCAGCCAAGATACTCTTTTTCTGTGCTGTATCAACTGGACCTGACCTTGTGCTTCAGGCTGAGTTGGGGAGGTATCCTATTGCCCATCAGATGCTGTTGACTTGGAAAAGGAGTGCCCAGGGATGTGTTCAATTTTTCCTTTGGAAGCATCTCACGGCAAAAGAACCTGATACCAGAAAGAGTAACCCTGGGCCTCAGATCTTGGTCCAAATTGTCAGACCTAGAAAATGAACTAGCTGATTGAGGGCCCTGAGGAAGGATAAAAAGAAAATAGAGAACTCAATGAGTTTCTTAGGATCTTGCTCCAGGAAGAACTTTTAATGTATGTAGGAATTAGCTGGACAGTATTGGTGTACACCTTTAATCCCAGCACTTGGGAGGCAGAGGCAGGTGGATCTCTGTGAGTTTGAGGCCAGCCTGATCTACAAGAGTGAGTTCCAAGGCAGACACCAAAACTATAGAGAAACTCTGTCTCAAAAAAAAAAAAAACAAAAAAGAAAAAAATACATTTAATATATATATATTGAATTTGTACATATGTACATATGTATATACATATATATGTAGGAATTAAAGTATATGCTGGTGTTACATATTGCTGTGTTTTGGCTGAGTAATTAGGGTACAGTTCTTTGAGGATTAGGTAATATTATCAGGTATGTATGTAATATTAGCTATGTATAATAGTAGTCCAAACTGTAAAGTGCTAGTTGGGCACTGAGTTCACTTTAAAGTTAACTAGAAGTGCATGATAGAATATCTGTGCGGTCGAGTGCCTAGATGCTTCTTCCTTCCTTCCTTCCTTCCTTCCTTCCTTCCTTCCTTCCTTCCTTCCTTCCTTTCTTTCTTTCTTTCTTTCTTTCTTTCACAATTGAGTGTGCAACAGCATGTGTGAGGCCGCTGCGGTGACCAGGGATGTACTTTTGCTATTGGACAGCACCGTGCACCGAATGGCCCTTCAGCTTATGGTCTGTGCGCTTACGGCCATGACTTTAATAAACGCTGAAACAAAACCCACCCGGACTGGAGTGATGCAGGGAAATGAGCTTTACTGGCGTTTTCTGTGTGTGTTATTTGTAAGCCTCGCCACTTTTTTGCCATCACGTAAGCTGTGTTCTCCATAGCGGTCTGGCCACCTGAACCGCAAAGTATTGCTCCTCTGCAGTTTTTACCTGAGTGGACAGGTAAGGTACCGCGTAGGCCTTCTCCGGATCCTCCACAATGCTCCCATTGCCAGTATCTCTTTCAGAGTGAGACTTTTGTGTCCGATGTTTCCCAAGCTTGTATTACTTCGCCCCAGCCCACCCCCTTCTTTGCTGGAGGAATATCAACCGAGGCGTCGTTTGTGAAACGATAGGCTGGCGTTTCCTCTTAGCACAGTGTAGCTCACAGGCAGTTTTGTCTTCATCTGGATGAGGATGGAGGTGTGACCCACTAGGGTTGATGCTGGCCAGCGGGTCCCAGCTCTCCTTGTAGCTTACCCAGGCTAGTCTCTCTCTCTCTCATGGGGCCTTTAGTTCAGGCAAGGAGCATTTAGTTCCATGTTGCAGGGCTCTTGGCTGGCAGCATGAGGGTCATCTGGGTAACACACTGGGCTGAAGTTCCTCTGTCCAGTGACTGGCAAGAGAAACACATAACTCTATAGTCTGCCCCAAGTGTGCTCCTCCGTCTGTCCACCACTTGTCTCAGCTCCAGTCCCTCCTGCAAGGTCTTCTGAAAAGCTGCAAATTGTAATCTGGGGACACACCCCTCCTTGCCCAGGGTTCGCAGGCCTTTTCTTCTCCGAGGAGGAGATTGCCGGGAGAACTATAATTTCTTGGGCGCCATTGTATCAGTAGCCTGACAACCAAAGGGAGGGACGCAGGGCAGGCTGTCTACAGTTCTGTATCATGTCTCTCTCTCTTTCTTCTTTTTTATTTATTACAGAAAGAAATTCAGGCGATGAGTCAGTGCAGCCACCCCAACGTAGTGACTTATTACACTTCCTTTGTGGTCAAAGATGAACTTTGGCTGGTCATGAAATTACTAAGCGGAGGTAAGTGAGTTTCGTGGCTGCTTGCTTTTGTTTTCCCTTGTCTGGTGGGAGCCATCATACTGAATAAGATTTTAGACTTTGTGCCCCTCAGTCCTTGGTTTTGAAAGACCAGATTTCTTTTTCTTTTGTTTTTTAATTTGGCTTTTGAGACAGAGTTCTTCTGTGAAGCTGTCCTGGAACTCATTCTGTAGACCAGGTTAGCCTCAGACTCATGGAAATTCTCCTGTCTCTGCTGGGATTAAAGGTGTGCACCACCGCCGCCTGGCAAGGGGCCAGATTTCTTAATAATTCTAAGCCTTTCATAATTGGATTGAATGTCCTTGAGTTGCTGTGTCCCCTTCTCCACGTAGCAAGTATCCCCACCTTCTTGGTTAGTTGATGTCCATTGCCCTAGCTGGAATATGTTCTCAGAGAACTCCAGCCCTTCTGTGTCCTGTGCCTAGATCCTTAGATGTTTCCTTTTCCCACACACAATCACATTCTCTCTGTAACCTCCATGTACTCTTTTCGGTATCACTGACCAGTGTTTTGTGTGTGTGTGTGTGTGTGTGTGTGTGTGTGTGTGTGGTGTTGAGGATCCAACCCAGGACCTTCCACATGTCAGACAAGTACCCTAGCACTAAGATATACCTCAGTCCAGTTCTTTCTCCTTAAAGTCCTTTAAATACAATGTAAGTCCTCAGCGTGTCATACTCTGTGATCAGGGAAGAGCGCTACGGACTGCCTCTTTAGCACTTGTGTGGTGGCTGGTGTGCTGCAGTTTAAGTTTCCGTCCCGTTTCTTCACATTTAAAGTTATTCTTGGTAGCTAAAGACTGTGATACTGGTCAGCACAGAGACTCTCGACTCCCTGAAGAGACAGCTGCCCATTGAGTTTGGATCCTTGAACCTGACACCCTGTGGCTACTCACCACATTGTTTCAGTTTACACGGAGAGAAATGCTTGCCACTTCGTTGGTGTTCAGTAGTGACGCAGAGTGGCGTCATTCGCATCCTGTTGTCCTCGGGGAGAGATCGCTCAAGTTAGTGACAGTTTACTTTACAAGACTCTCTCACATATGGATGGGCTTTACCTGAGAACAACAAAAACCAACCCAACACCGCAATATCAGCACCAAAGAGGGAATGAAAATGATAACCAGTTATGCACATGCACGCACGTGTACACACACACACACACACACACACACACACACACACACACACGCCAGTGATATTCTGAAAGTGATAGCCACTTACTCTGTGGCTCAGTCCTGTTCAAGACAGTTCACTTGCTTGTTGTCTCATTCCATCTGAGCGTCCTCCATGTTGTCATCATCCCCATCCTGCAGACACGGCCCCGAAGCTCACGGGACTTAGGGACTTAGGGAAGTTAGGGACTAGTTCTCTAACTCACGCACACACTTAACTGTGGGTGTTAGAGGAAAATGCTCCTCTGAAAACGGCCACATTCCAAGTGTCCTCTCCATTTCACAGCCCTGGACATCGAAGCTTAGAAAGCCTCCATGGTTTCTGCTGAAGGCCCACATGATCCCTGTGCTGTCTCTCTCTGGTGGCGCTCCTTGTATACAGCTCTGGGCAGGAAGGAGATCTTGTGAGCAAGAATCAATTCTGTGGTGACTCTGTCGAGCCAAAACTAGCGTGGTTGGATCTTTAGACCAGGTTCCAGCTAAGATGAAGTTAGGAATATATTTTAATTTTTATTGTTACTATTTTAAAGAAACCCCCTCGCAGCAAGCAGAGGACCATTCACAAGATGCCAAGTCTCTGTGGTTGATTTGAGAATCCCTGTGTGGGCCTCCTAGGAATCATGTCTCTGCTCTCTTAGTCCTCAGTCCTGTTCTCTTAAGTGCTTTCTTTAGTTTGTAATGAAAAGGGAACGAGAAAAGGCAGGGGAAGCCTGGGGGAGCCCACAGAGCCAGACTGTAGTGCTGTGCTCCAGAGCACTCAGTTCTTCCAGGAGCCGTGGTGCTGTGTTGGTGAGGCATCCATCTTAACTGGTTGAGGCAGAGTCTCACGGGGTTCTACTACCTCTGAGAAAGCGGCAAGCTCTGGTGACCTGGACCCCTAGACGCCTCGGTTTCTCTGCTCCAGTTGAAGAGTTCACCTCAGTTAGCCTTTCGCTCTCGTAAACTTGAGAACATCCCTGGTTTCCTTTTTGAGGACCAGATAGAAAATGCATTGTCTGAGAGTCCAGTCCAGTCTCCAGACAGGACTTTGAAAGGTAAGGTAATAGGTTTGCAGCAAGCTTGCACAGGAAAGAGGGAGTGTAGACAGATAAGGACTTGTGTTCGCCTTCTTTCAGAAGGCTAGAAATGCGTATATGCTGGTTAAGTTATATACTTTTAACAGTAAAGCAAATAATGTTTAGAGTCATTATCTTTTTCTCTATGACCTGAAAATCTACGAGTTGATACATAGACGGATGCTTTCTTCTCTGAGGAGGGAAATTTCAGTTCATTTTGTTGTATGGTGTTTGACTACGTGGAGTCAGTCTCCTAATGAGGGGCAGGCGGCTCACTAGTTTGGTGCAGTAGCATCTGGTGGGGAGACTCAGTCCTCTTATTTAACCATAAAGAGCCTAGAGCCAAACTCAGGTCCTGAGGTAAGCCATTTGTTAACCGTTCAGAAATGCTGAATCTCCAGGTAATTATAACTTTAAATATGACCCAGAGGTGTAGAATATTAATGACTATGTGTTGAAACATGCCTAGGATAGCAACCTCTATAGAGTAACAAAGCACCAGGTATTTATTTATTACTTATTAAAAAGTCTGTGCATAAAGCATAAGGCAAAGTTGTTTGGAGTCTTACAGAGGAGTCTTGGGGTTATAGAAAGGAGTAGGTGTGGAGTACCATGCTTGCCCCCGACCCACGTGATGGGAAGGAAGGGATGCTAATCTTTTCTCTTAACTCTCTGCGGTCTTTTCTCTCCCCCTGAACAATGTTTGCTTCTTGATTTCACTTGTTTACTTCTCTAAAAAAAATATGTTTTATATCCTTTTAGTAGATATATTTATATTATTGTTATTTCAAAAACTGTGTTGTCCAAGTTGTTTCTGACCTCCTGGACTCCAGACATCCTTCCATTGCAGCCTCCTGAGCCCCTGGGGACCACAGCCAGCTTTTAAATCTTACTTATTAGTATTACCACTATTACTGTGTGTATACATGCGTGTGTGTGTGTGTGTGTGTGTGTGTGTGTGTGTTGCCTTTAGCACAGACATACATATGGAGCTCACAAGACCTTACAGTAATCACTTCTTTATTTCTTCTATAATAAGTCCCAGTGAATAAGTTCAGCTTGTCAGGCTTGGTGGCAAGTGCCCTTACTGTTGAGATGTCTCACTACCCTCATCATAGACTTTAAAATAAATGTACTCAGGAATCCATCATAGGCCCTTTGTCGTAGTCAAGATTCTCTGGGGGAACAGAAATATTGGGGGGCGGTATATGTTTTATACACATACATGTAATTACAAAAGGAACACTGGTTTAAATGACTGGGGACTGAATGGTCCACCAGTGCCTGCTTGTACAGTGGCGAGGCAGAAAACCTGGCACCTGGCAACTGGTCAGTCCATGAGGACAGAAGCCTTAGAAGCAGGGGCCAGTGATGCTGCCTTCATCTGAGGCTGGAGACCTGGAGGCTCCAGGCAGAGTCACTGGTGCCAGTCTGCACTGAAAGACGTGTGTCTGTGGGGACAGCAGCTGCCATAGACCCGTTCACCTAGTGAGTAGAAGTCTGTCTGGGGCCCCAGCCTATCTGATGACACTCCCCATAACTGGGGCAGGCGGGTCTTTTTTCCCTAGGTTACTGATGCATGTGCCAGTCACCCTGGACATGCCCTCACAGTTACAGCGGAAAGATGCCTTACTCACTCGTAGGAATTTCTCAGGACAGCGAGAATGGTAATGAACTTCAGTCCTCACAGCCTGGCGTTCACACAGCTGATCACATGCTTCATCACTGGCCTCGAATTCCTGGGTCCCCTCGCCCTTCCTCTCAGCCCTGTTATTATTACTGTGTGTATGTGTTTAGGCGTGTAGGTCATGTATGTGTGTGGGGGTGCCTGCAGAGGCCAGAAGAGGTCATTGGATCCCTTGGAGGAACTGGAGTTAAAGGCGGCTGTGATCTCAATGGGAACTGAGCCCGGGTCCTCTGGAAAAGCAGCAGTCTGTCTTCAGTGAGCCATCCCAACAGAGCTCTGCTTCTGGACTCTTAGTGAGAATTCGTCTCAACTTCATATTGAAAGAGTTCTTGCCCGCTTCTTAGTAGACATAATGTTTCTGGCCTTGGGTGTGACATTTGATTCATTCCTTGGGAGTATTGAAATTAAGTAAGCAGATTCTATATTTGATGGTCCTGTCTAGTGTGGTAAGGGTAGAGGGTTCTTAATGTAAAAATAATCCTCCCAATTCTGTCTGTCCCTTCAGGTTCCATGTTGGACATCATCAAATACATTGTCAATCGAGGCGAGCACAAGAACGGTGTTCTGGAAGAGGCAATAATCGCAACAATTCTTAAGGAAGTTTTGGAAGGTTTAGACTACCTGCACAGAAACGGTCAGATCCACAGGTATGATTTCTGTACAGTCTGCTGTTTATAATCTGTAGCTCTAATTTGTAAAAAAATTTCAAGGAACCGTTTCCTACAGGTGGGCTTTTGCATTATTCAAAAGCAACTCTTAAAAAAACAAAACAAACCTCCCAAGGGCAAACTTGGATGCGTTTCCTTCGGATCCTTGAGGCTGGTTTATGTGGTTAAATTGAAATAGAGCGAATGTAGTAAGTGCTGTGTGGGCTCATTAAGGAATTAGTTAACATAATTACTCTTGAAATGTACTTGCTTGAACTGGATGGCATCTCCCTCTTCCTAAGGAAGGCAAGATTATTACATTTCACGTTAACAGTTTGGGGCCCGGTGGCGAGAGAGGAGGAGGCAGCACTGACTGCTTCTTCTGTAACACAGAATGAATGCTAAGCTTTGAGGTGGAGGAGCCAACGGAATGTGAGTGTGTGGACGGAGGCTGCACATTCGTTCCTGGCCACCCAGACCTGAAATGATCACACAGAAACTGTATTAATTGCAAGACTGTTTGATCAGTAGCTTCAGTGTATTGCTAGCTAGCACTTACATCTTAAATTAACCCATTTCTATTAATATGTGTATCGCTACGTGGTTGTGGCCTACCAGTAAGGTTCCGTCTGGCGTCTGTCTCCTGTGTCGGCTACATGGGTCTATCTGACTCTGCCTACTCTCTCCTCCTCCATCTGCTTGGAATTTCCGCCTTGCCCTGTTCTGTGCTGTCATAGGCCCAAAGCAGCTTCTCTATTAACCAACAGTAATAAAGCATATTTACTGCATACAGAGGGGAATCCCGTATCATGAGTGCCCAGTGTTTCAAAAGCAACAACATTCTGACACTTCAGAATATTACAAATAGACAATCATTTACCCTAATAACACTGTTCAAGGAGGACCCATGAGAGAGCTGGATAATCATTTAAACCATATTTTTTAGTTTCTTAATTATCACTTTATATAAATATTAAAATTGCTCCACAGAGTCTCATATAGCAAAGAAATAATTGCATAGAATATTATAATTAACATTTATCCTTGGTATCACCCCATAGAAGAGACTGGTCAAATTCATTTTAAGTGGGCTCTTGGTCTGTTTGGAATTGGGCCACACAGGCAAGTCCAAGTGGAGGCAGAATAGTCCTATGTAGACAAGGATTTAGTTCTTGATAAATATGGCAGCCTTGTGGCTTTAGGGTTAATCACTTAACTCTGAAACCTAAAGTAGTCTCCTCAGTAGTGATTTGATTAAATGCAGATAATGGCTTTACATTAAATATTTGTTGTTAAAACCCTAACTTTGCCTCGGGAGCAAAGTATAAAATGACGGTGTGCTCTTAGAACTTTTAAAGTCTGTGGCGTGGTTTACTTATTCACAATGTAATGATTGTGTCGGGCAGTTGGCTTGTGTGCTGTGTGTTACAGATCTTCCAGAGTGAGTCAGTGTAGTGTACAGTCCATTCTTTATAATTTACTCTCTTCTTTGTTTTTTTTTTTCCCCCAACAGGGATTTGAAAGCTGGCAATATTCTTCTGGGTGAGGATGGTTCGGTACAAATAGCAGGTAAAGCTGTGAAGGATGAAAGCCTCCCCTTGTTTACAGTACTGTTATATTTTAAGGAACAGCGGACACGAAATAGTCAGAGTCTGTAGTGTCTTTTAAGAGTGTGTCTGGGCTGCACTGGTCTAACGGCCGTGCCCTTCCAGAGTGCTTGGGACTGGAGCCTGGATGCGCCTTGGCTAGTTCTCTTGATAAATAATGCTATTTTAGCACAGAACCTTTTTAGAATGATCTGATTTTCAATTTCTACTTGAACAGCTTCTCTGCCTTTCAGATGGAATAAAGATATTTATACAGCTGCCAGAAAAGTCATTTGGAAAATTGGTTTTGACTGAGTTTGAAATTTTAAAACATTATATACGTTAGTTTAGAACCCTTTTATTTCTGTATGCCATAGAACAACCACATCAGGTGAGCACATCCCATGCTCTGTTCCTTCATTCTGTATTTATTTATTTATTTATTTATTTATTTATTTATTTATTTGTTATCAGCTTACCCCAAGAGCCTTGGCGTAGAAGCCACCCATATCCATAGTTTCTCTTGTTTTGCCCCAGGTCCTTGCGGGGCAGCCCCAGCCACCCTTTCAGCCATTACCAGCTCTCTGTGGCACTGGTTTTGGCTGGATAGACCTTTCCTGTAATGGACTGTTTGTGCCATTTCTGAGTGCTCAGCCTTTGGTCCTCCAGTAGTGAAATACGTTTAGCAGCCATTGCTAGCACTGTCCTTGGTGGGAATCACTGATGTGGCTTCTCTTACTAAGCGTGTTGAAGTTTGTTTCATGCTGGTGAATCAGCTTAATTGGCTTCCTCTTGAGTTAGAGGAAGACTCAGATGTGTTTGCAGAGATCTAGGCCTTGAGCTTACCTAATCATTGAACCAAAATTGACCACAGCAATTTATTCCAAGCAGAAGACTGTTTCCAGATAAACCTGAGTATTTAGAATTATTAGAAAGCAGAAAATCTAGGATCTGTGAAGATGGCTCAGAGATTAAGAGCACTGAGTGCTCTTGCAGAGGGCATAGGTTTGGTTTTCAATATTCACATGGTGGCTTAAAAACATCCGTAACTGCAGTTCCAGGGAACCCAGTGCTTGCTTCTGTCCTCTATGGGTTCCATGTACACATACAGTCTACAGATATGCATGCACACAAAGCATTCATATACACAAAATATACTAAACCAAGTTTTTAAACAAAGAGTTAAAAGAAGGAAATATTGGAGCTCAGTAGAAAACAAATTCTAACATAGAGACTAGACTTTTAAATTTTGGGGTTCAGGGGTCAAATGTGAGACCTTGTGAATGCTAAGCAGGTGCTTTGCCATTGATCCCCATCTTCAACCTCAAGGCTTGGCCAGTGGTCATCTCTGTGGACTCTGGAGAGTGTGGCAAGCAGAGTATGGACCTCAGCCTCTGTATTTTCATACATAAAGAGCAACTTTTAATTCCTCTTTTAAAGGGGAGAAGACATTTGAAGATTCAAATGTAGTTTTTGTTTTTCAAATGAAGCGTGCTTTCCCTTAGGGAATTATAATGGAGACTGTGGTAGAGAAGGTAGATTTAGTCTAGTATATTTAGTTTAAAGCATCAGGAAGTGACTTTGGTATCACATAAGGCCAAAGGCTTTGGGATCTGGATTGACATCGCTGTGTGTCTTTTTTAGGACATGTCATTGCCTCCTTTAGCCTCACCTTCTCCATCTGTGAGGTGGGGTGAGATGCTTGTTATGTAGGAATGTACCCAGTTCCTTTGTAGTTACTGCACCTTAGGACCCAGGGTTTTGGGACTGGAGGGATGGGTCAGTGGTTAAGAGCACTGGATGCTTCCTAGATGCCTGGTGTTTGCTTCCTGGCACCTACATGGTGACTCCCAGCTATGGGGGTCTGATGCCTTCTTCTGGCCTCCATGGGCACCAGGCACATATAGACATACATGCAAGCAAAATACCCATAAACATAAAGTGAAATAATAATAATAATAAAGACTCGGGTGTCTATGAGTTCAGCAGACTCAGGGAACTGCTAAGTATCCTACAGGGACAAAGGGCCATTTTGTGGCTGGCTTTTCTATTTTTTGCTTTTTCCCATGTAATCACTTCTGTTTGTAAGTATTCTAGAAAATAGGGGCTAGAATCTTTGTGATTGCAAAGAATGAAAGAACGAACGAATGAGTGAGTGAGTGAACTAATTAATTTTAAACTGTGTGTGCATGCGTGTGTATTCATGGCATTATGACTGTGTGGATGTCAGGACAGCGTGGTGGAGTTGGTTCGCTCCTTCCACCTTTACATATTTCTGGAGATCAAATTTGGGTCACCAGGTTTGCAGGGCCCACGCCTTTACTCACTGAGCCATCTTGCTGGCCCTGGTACACATTTCCTTTCATTGGAAAGAGACATATTTGGACAGAAATTTTCCATTCATAATTTTACATTGCCTGTGGGTAGTGTTCAAATTATATAAGTTTCCTGTCCCATGAAACATAAACCTACTCTTGCATGTAGGGTGGCTGGTGTCGTATATATATATAATATGTATCTAAAATATATGTACACTGTATATGCATATTATTACATGCATATGCATATATATGAACACAGATACATGAAATACTTAGAACAGCCAATAAGATGGACAGTGGACAGAAACAGTCTAATGAAGCACACAGGCAAGTGGAGTTCATATGAAGGAAAGAAACGTTCAATGTCACAACTAGAGAAATTCAGCTTAAAACGACGTTGAGATATCTGTCCCACAAAGTCGAAGGTCAGTACATTACTGGCAGCAGAGTTACATCCACAGTGGAGAGGAATCTTGTAATCGCCTCCCACAACTAGAAGTGTGGATTGTCTTTGTCTCTCCAGCCAAGCAGAGTGTGAGGTGACTTTTTATAGAAGCCACTCACACACGTCTCTGTCCCACGCCACAGTTGGGGACACCACGCTGACTGCTTCTGGTCAGCCATGGTGGGAGTGTGTGCATCTCTGGAGACGGCAGCCTGTCTTTCTGGCAGGGAGTTAGTGAGCATTTATGAGCATAATCATGGCTCTGCTAGGAACCTGCCCTCCTGCTATCCCCGTGTGTGTTTGGAATGTTAGAGGCCTATGTTCATTTGTTGGAGATGTTTTTGGAAGGGGTGATAGCCTGGGCTTGAACTTGTGACAACCCTGCTGCCCCTGTTTTCCGAGTACTGGGATTATAGGCATGCCCCACCATGCCCAGGTAATTTGTTGGAGTATTTGTTTGTGAAAGCAGAATATGAGATGCAGCTCTGATGTTTTAAGTGTGGTATACACAGTGTATCCATGATGCGCAATACCGGTTCGCTCTAAAGGAGGATGAAAAGCTCACTCTTGCTTAAGTGGCTAAATCAAGGCGACAGACAGTGTTGCCTTTTGTGAAAGAAGTGGGGACTGAGAGGATGGCTCTGGCTTTCACACAGATTCAGGGACTTTAGTCACCGGGAAGGTAGGCTATCTGTGTTACCCTTTTAACTCCTTTGAGTGTGAGCCAGATAAGGTATGGCTGACCTTATAAAACCAATACAATGGCTTAGGAAACTCAACTGCCAATAAAGTGATGCATTCTCTCTCTCTCTCTCTCTCTCTCTCTCTCTCTCTCTCTCTGTGTGTGTGTGTGTGTGTGTGTGTTTCTTTGGGTTTAGTTCCTCAGGCACTGTCCACTTTGGTTGGTTTGTCCCCCTCACACCCCTGCCCCGTCAAAGATTCTCATTTCCCCGGGTCTCACCAAGTATGTTAGGCTTGTTGGCTAGTAAGCTTCAGGAACTTGCCATTCCCTGCCTCCTCTAAGCCTGGACTGCAAGCAGTTTGCCAGGAATACTTGCCTTTTTAACCTGACATCTAGGGTCAAATGCTGGTTCTCATGGTTGTGTAGCAGGCATTTTCCCCAACTGAACTATCTCCTGAGCCCCCATTATGACTTTATTCTAAACATTTTCAAATGGCCACAGTAGTAATAATGAGCCGTCTTACATACTTCCCATTGGCTTCGGTACTTTTCAGTCTTTCGCTGTTCCTTTCCCCCTTTGCTTTTGGTGCCTTTTATCGTTCCTGTGGAGTTTGGTTCTCCCGGCATCTCCGCTAGCAGCATATGTACTTGCATTTTGTCAGCACTTAGGGAGCATTGTGTGTGTTCCTTATCCTAAAGGCTGGGGGCAGTTTGGAAACCTGCTTCAGCTCACAAAGGGATGGGCAAAATAAACAGGTGCCCAAACCTGAAAGTATCCACCCGCCTCAAGCAGCCTCCTTGCTGAGTGTGGACCATCAGCTGGTTGAAATTCTCAGGCCATCACGCAGTAGCTCTGTGAGGTTGGATAAGTTATCAAGCCCCTCCCTCTCTGTGAGACTCATTTCCTTTAAAAGGGATTAAAAGCTAATGCCTTTAACAGTCCTGGCACACAGTAGGTACACTGTAGCTGTCGACAGAAGCTGCTCTGCTGCTGTTGCTATGGTGACTAGTGTCAGTGTCATCCCTAGCATTACTATAGCCAGCAGGACCACAGCCCTGCCTGGAGATCATGTATACCCCTGATTGTCTTGCAAGAGATTGAGCTATGAGAGAATCTATGAGTTTCAAGAAGGTTTGCCTAATCTAGAATTTGGAAGAAAACTTCCCCTTTATCTTGAATTAAGCTGAAAGGGAAGTACAACTAACTTTGTTTGTCTGGGGACAGAGCCATCCTCTCAACAGGAGGGTCAACCTAGCAGCCAGTTGCCTTTGAAACGCAAAGACAGGTCAACTCGGGCTTTGTTCTGCCCCTTGGTACCCTGCCAGTCACCCCATCTCCTCGCTCTTGTCAGATTGATGATCTGAGCTATTTCCTGGGTGTCTGGAACACACTGTCCTTTTCTTCCTCCCCCCTGGGATCCCCTGAGGTGAGGTTCTCTGCACATTGCTTTCTGTCTCAGACCTTCAGGTCCTTCTTTGCCAATGATGGCATGGAGCGCTGGGGCTCCGGGGGGGGTACGGGAGGGGGGTACACGCTGGGTTCCTGAGGACACCCGCAGAAAGGACCTACGTTTGGTGGTTATGAGGATTAGCCGGGTTGGGGTTTGAAGGGCTGTGTTCTGTGTGTGCCTGGCACACCGTGAGGGCTTTGTATAAGAGCACTTCCTTGTTTCCCTCTATGCTTCTTCATGAGCTGGACTGTCCGGGATGCCTATGCCTCCTGTGGTCCAATAGACCTTTAAGTCAGCAGTTCCTACCCCATTGGAGCTACAGTTTTCTAGAATTCACCCTCAACCCCCCACCCCCACCCCATTCTCTGAACTGAGTGCAATGCTGCATTGGTACAGATAGAATTTAAAGTGTCATTTTGAAAGTTTGAAGTATAGTGTAAGGTCCTTGTATTAAGAAGCATTGCCTTTGACGCCTGGGTGCAGGGTGCTGCTGCCGCCGTTCCCATTTCATAGCAGGTCGCTGTACCCAGTCAGACACTAGGTCACCAGCCAAACAAAAGCCAGGACCTTGGGACATCAGAACTGGACTTGGATTCTTGGACATCACTTTGGGTCTGATCGTGAAGGGAACTAGGTGGGACAGAAGCAGAGACACCCAAAGCAGTGTGTGTGCACAGTTCTCCAGCTGCTTGCTGTTCTGTTTGAAGAAATAGTGACTGCTGTCCACAGACGGGCCTTGTCCGTTTTCCTCTGTGTATCCATGCACCCATAGGCTGCATCTTCAAAGAAAAGTTAGGTAGAGGAGCTTAATTCTTACTTATTTCTTCAAATTTATTATGTATTGTATGTCCTTTATGTAAAGAAGACACTCATTCTATCATGTAGGTAAACCCCCCTTTTCAGAACCTTTTGTTTCCCAAGGGAAGATGGCTGGGGTGGGGGCGGGGGCGGGGGAGGGGGTGGAGTGGGGTTGGGGAGAGGGGCTGGGCCATGGGAAACCCTGGCTTTATGATATACCTGAAAAGTGTGGTGAAGAGGCTCCCACATATAGTTCTGCTCACAGAGGTGCAGATTGTTGGGGAGCACAGGAATATCCACTGACTTAGGGTGTAAGATGAATGACCCATGCGTTCTGTGTGTCTCCTGTGTGAGAGGCCAATTCTCGGGCGCTAACTGTACTCTGGACGCACTTCCTCAGACCGTGGGGAAGGATCTCATAGTTCCGGGGGCCTCATAGTTCCTGATGCAGCCCAGAAACAAAGACACAGAATGAGAAGTGAAGCAGTTGGGTCAAATAGAAGGTAGGTGCTGGAGCCCAGCTTCAGAGTCTGGCCACCTGGCTCTAGAGCTTGTCAGTTCCCCACCTGTGGGCTTTCCAGGAAGAACTCACTAACTCAGGCTTAAATGATTCCAGTTTCCGATTGAAACGGAGCCATCAGCAGCTTTGCTGAGTCTCTGCCTAAATCTACTTTGGGTCAGAGGACATAGGCCACGCATCTTCCTCCTTGCTCCTGCACGTGGAAATGCAGGCATGGTTTGAGAACAGGAGGCGTCTTGGTGTCACTTGAGTAGAATGAAGCCCAGAAGTGACACCACACGCTAAAGATTGGTAAAAAGTCAGCTGTGACGTCAGAATTACAACCCAGGGATGGAAACGCCCCCTCAGGATGAAATCAAACGATTTCCACCTTCCGCGCTGGACTTGAAAAACCCCTGTGTGACTCCCTCCCTCACAATAAACCTGGGCTGGGTTCCTTGGGGAGTGTAATAAATAGCTTTTGCCTTACTGTGTGATAGAGAGAGGAATGGCTGGTTGAAAGTCACGCTTTTCCCACGGCATGGAATTTATTTACTAATTTGTCGTTCTTTCATATTGTCACAGAAAGCTCAGTGCCTGGTCTGGCAAGTCACTAAGCCTGTTTGTCCAGAATTCATGAGAGAGTATTTTGAGCAAACAGGAAGGAATCGCGAACAGGTCACATTGGGGTGGTCAGCTACAATTCTATTTATTGTAAGATTCTTCTAAACAGTGGCCAGTAAAAATGTTGATTTCAAAATCTGATATTTTTTTTTGTTTTGTTTTGTTTTGCTTTGTTATTGTTTCTGAGAAAGAGCGATGCTGCTGAGCCCTGGCTGAGCCTGTGTAACTCAGGGTGGCCTGGATCTCACAGCTGTCTTGCTGCCTTGGTCTCTCATTCTGGGAACAAAGGCATGTGCCACCATCACCAGCCTAAAACATGATTTCCAGGGACCTTCCTAGATGCAGAGTGCTACATTATATATGATAGATGTCATGCTCACACGTTCACATGCAATTGCTGTTTTGGAGTCTGTGGTCTGGGTGTCTCTGGGACCCCATACACTCCTGTGGGAATCTGAGTGCCACTAAGAGTAGCAAGTGATGCAGGCTGAGCTCTTGTGATGGGGGGAGAGAGGTGGCTTTAAAAGGAGCCTGTGAAGAGATGCTTTTCCTCCTAAGGTGCAAGGACGCCTCCTGCAGGCCCCGAGGATCTCCCAGAGAGCAGGGCCACACCAGGTGGAATCTGCTGGTGTCTTGATGTTAGATGACCAGCCGTCTGAACACGGAGAAGCAGATTTCTTCTGCCCTTAAGTTACCTAGTGGAAAGTTTGTTGGAGTTGTGTTACGGGCTGCAACTGTGTTTATGTCTGTGAAGGCTTATTTCCCATCTCGACTTTATAACCGAGAAATTGAGTCTGGTCCTTAGCTAAGCAGCGCGGGACACTGGAAAGTTACTCACACCAGCCTCCATTTAGCCAGCAAGGCTTGAGATCACATGACTTCCTTATACTCCGTTTCCTGGGAGGGAGATAATGTACTTTCATCCTTGAACCCGTGGCCAGCCCCTGCCTGTGTTTTGCGCACTGAAATCTCCCTGACACAGACTTCCAGAGAAGCTTGCAGGGAACTTCTGTTCCCTACATTAGCATCAGTCTCAGGGAGACAGAGGAGGAGGGGCGTGGGATTTGAGATCCAGGTCTGTTGGGCTGTTTGTGTTCTTCTGTCTTCTTTGGACGTGGATGGAGGTGGCTGGAGTTGAGCAGGTGTTTCTTGTGTTTAGGAAACAGAGGCCTTGAGGAGGGTCACACGGAAGCTCTGCTCTGGCAGGAGCCTTTGATGAGTATGGGCGCTCTCTGAAGGGAACCAAGGCGTCTTACTGGGTAGCTGCTGGCGGTCTGTCCTGATACCATGGCCCCTCTGGTGGACTCTGCCTGGGAGCCGTGTGACCCGGGGTTGCTCATTCTGGCGTCATAACCGTGTCGTGTGCACAGTCCTGGGCAATGAAACACTAGAGCTCAGTGAGAACACAGCTAACTGTTCCTGGTGTGTGTCTTGGGGTGGGGGCAGGAACCTTGCTCATTTGACGTGTGGCCAGATGACGAGGAAGTGGTTAAAGGGCAAGGCTCCGTGCACTCTGTCTGACCTCCTGCCCCCGTTCCTTTACTGTTCCCCTTTTGTTTGCCCCGTTGATTTCCTCACTCTCACCTGAGGGAAGAGTCTGTTGTGTGTATCTGCCCGTGTCACTTGCTGGCACGCAATAAGGCTCTAAGGAGGGCGTAGAGGAGGGACAGCTGTGACCATGTCCCCTCTCTACTGCTGCTGCCCGCCCTCAGGCTGCTGTTCTTTAGGGTCCTCTTCACTTTGATAACACAATCTCCCCTACAGCTCCATTTCTAGAATTTGTTCTCTGTGGAACCCATCCCCACCCTCCCCTTCACTAGTTCAGCTTCAGTTGGTGAAGCCCGTAGGAAGTTTGAATGCGGTCTCTTCACAGCCTAACTTGGCTCTGTCTAGCCCACAGCTCTATATGGATATTGGGTCCCTTATCTTCCCTCAAAACCAGGTAACTCCTAAAGGTGACACTCTGTTGTTTACCCCTACTTCACCGGAGCGTACCTGACAGGAGGAAGGGTGTCAGGAAGTTTGGTGAATGGGATCTGACTGGCAGACCTGCTAGATGTCTTGTCTCACACAAGTCAATGAGATGTTTGTGGCGGAGGGCTCAGGTATAGGCATAGCTGATATGTCAGCTGAATGAGAGCTTCTGTATTAACTCACCAGGGCAGAGGGTGAGAGCATTTAGAATATCTAGGCATCTTCCTCTACAGCTGAAAGCAGGCTTTTGTTTTAGAGACAGGCTCTCATTGGTTGCCCAACTGTCCTTGAACTCATAATTTTGCTTCTGCCTCCTTAGTACAAGGATTGTAGCTGATGGGACAATGATCCTCACCGAAGATAGTTTCTTAATTAAAAAAAATGTTTTATCTCTATTTTTGGGTATGCTCTGCTGCAGGTGACTATCGAGTAAATGCTGATGAGCTCGGAGAAACTGAAGTAGAGAATACAAGGGACCTCAGAAAGGGACCTTCTTTGCCTAGAAAACAGATACATAGATAAGTTAGAATATTTGGTGAGTGTAGGTTGCTTTGTAGTCAACCACAATACTTGTTTTCAGATTCAGGGGTAGTTTATAATTATGTAAATGGTATTAATTGTATTAGAATTTGATTAATTATGAGAAAATCTCACAGATCAGTTCTTCATTTTGGGTTCAGTGAGTAAGGACAGTAAGTTAATGTGGCTTCTTGATTGGGGATTTCAATATATGGTCACATTTGGTGAAAAGTCTTTTGGGAACCAAGGATATGATAGGTTCTGGAAATGGGGCTTTTCAGTCCATCTGTGCACTGCCAGGAAGAGTCGTCACCGGGGAGAGACTGTAGGCAACCTCCGCTCTTAGCTGCTGCTAGCATTGGCTTGGATAGTAATTCAGGGAAGCTGACTGGGTGAACCCGGCGCCAAAGAACCGCTCTTCCCTGCTGCAGAGTCCTTCCTCAGCTGTGCCCAATGAACTACAGAGCTGAGCGTCAGGGAGATAGATGGGACTCCGTCTCCTTCCCTCTCTCCCTTTGCTGCCTTCTTTCCTTCTTTTCCTCCTTCCTTCCCTCCCACCCTTCCTCCTTCTCTACCTTCCTTCTTTCTGGGACTTTCATTATCACCATTAGATTTGATATATTATCAAAATATATTATCAAAAAACTCCTGGAGATCTGAACAGGAGAGTGGGGCCTGAAAGAATAAGTTGAGTCCATTCGTACATTATTTATTTATTTTTTTATTTTCCAGTTTCTTGTTTGTTACAGTCTGTTCTACCCTTGGCAAAAAGTGAACATTAGATGCATGGGTTTAAGGTATCTTAAGTAAGTAGTTGACATATATTAATCAAGCATTTACACACAATCCTCCGAGCCGAGAGAGTGGCAAGCCATGGAAATATAGTTGTCATCAAGTATGCAGTGAACATCAAATAGGCAGGACACACGATAGTACATATGATGTTATATGTGTGGTGTTCATGTTACAGGCAGGTGTTTTCCTGTGCATGTGAGTGGAGGCTAGAGGCCAACCTTAAATATCTTCCTCAGTTGCCCTCTGACTTGTTAATTTTTTGGAGTGATTTATGCATGTATGCGCACATGAGTTTGCGTGGTTGTGCTTGCCCATGAGTGACCTCACGGAGGGAGGCAAGTGGTCAGTGTCGTGTGTCTTCCCTTATATCTTCCCATCTTACTATTTTGAGACAAGTTTTGCACTGAACCTCAAGCCCAGCTGGACTCCATGGCTAGTGGTACTGAGCGCTTGATCCGTAGCAAATAAAGATTAAAAACACTGAGCAGCATAGCATAGTCTCCTAGTTAATTGTTTTCGATGTGAAATTTTCCTTATTGCAGATTTGAGATCCTGCAGATTCCTTGAATATTCCGTTATCCTCGGCTAATCCTTCCTAGAACTTTGCGGAAATGATGTCAGTTGTTTCTTTGAATACTTGTGGCAACTGGAGCTATTCTCATCATCTCCCAGGGGGGTTGTCTCTTTCAAGTGTACCGACAGGCTCTTGTGGTTTCCTAGACGCTTCTGATAATAGAGCCAGTTCAGTGGAGATTTCTCCGGGAAAAGATCACCTGCAGGTGAATAAATGTTGCATGGGAAATTTAGAAGTATTAATATTTGATCTAAGATGCATATGCCTGTCCTTTTGGATATGGCCAGCTGCGGACCCTGGTGACTTGAGAAGTGTGAATCCGGCTGTGGGGATGATACGTGTATGATGTATTTACCTTTGAATGGGGCTGACAGCCAGCCTCTCAGCGTGGGCTTCAGAGGTGAGGGAATCTGGGGGCTGCCGAGCAGTTATGGACTGGCGTGTGGAAAGCACAAGCAGACTGCTCTCAGATCTCCTCAGACTGCCCTTGCCGTGGTGGCCATCGAGCCCTCCTATGACCATCCCCCCCCCAGGAAATTGAACTCTACTTTCTGACAGTTCAGTTGCTCCAGGGATCAGTCACTTCAGCTAGAGGGTCTACAGCATGATATCCAAGGACCTATCTTGTGTCAGACTGTTGGAGTGGCTCCTCATTAACTCTAATCACCAAAGACATCCCCGGTCCTATTCGAAAGTGTGCAAATCAGAGGATCATTTCGGGCCTGGAGGATGGATTAAGTCTAGTTTCTGTCTGTGCTTATCACTGTCAGAGTTTCTTTAAATTAGCCCTTCTGTTCTCTGGGACACTTGGTTCTCCTTCGTTCACAGTAAGGGTCATAGTTAATAGAGGTTGACCATTGCTTAGTGTATCGTTGGACTGGAAAAACCTGACCCCTGCTTAGACCGTCAGCGTAGCTGGCCTAGGACTCCAGTTTCTTAGCCACACTTGAGGGGAACTGGTTGACTGATAGCAATGTTGAGAATCAACGCCGATGATACCCTAAGTACCTGTAGGTTTGTCTCTTACTTCCTTTATTTTTAAAATGTGAAAATCTTCCTTTAGCGAAGGGAGAGATGTCATCTTAATTTGTTGTTAGGAAATGGTGTAAAGCTTGCCATTGTCTGATGTTTCCAGACAGCCAGGACGGCCCCTCTCACATCATCGGTGGGGAACATGCATCTGTCCTGAGCAGCTGACAAGGGACTCTCCAGGGCCCAGACTCAGGAAATTCCACAGGATCTTGTTTTTAGACTATGCTGACCTCAGACACCGAACTGTGGATGGAGGAGAGGGCGGGGGCTCAGCCAGTCAAGTTAGATCAGACCAGTGAGCACCATTTGAATGGAAGAAGGAAGAAAGAAAAGGAAAGACCGTAGCCTGTTGGGCTGCAAAGGTGCAAGGACAGCACTGAGCGAGGTTGTTAGAAGAGTCTGGTGTCTCCCCAAACCCCACGGGCTACCAGTCTCTCTGGAGCAGGGCAGGCGGTAGGGATGTAAGCATCTGATAACTAACTGTAGGCCAGTTGCTAATGTGCTTTATCGGCTTACTAAATAGATGGGTGCGTTCACGGTTATTGCTTTGATAAGATGAGAATTTCACTCTTAGTTCAGCAGTGTCTTCCTGAGTGGGAGAGAGACAATCAGGGCTGTTAAGTTCTGCGCCTAAAATACAGTCACCCCAGTTCCTCACCTTGTAGCACAGCCTCTCCCTGGAGCTGTTGCTAATGATGGGCAGTTAATAGGAGTGTGGTTAAAAAGATTCTGTTGAGGGCTGACCGTGTGTCCTTAAAAGATTCTGAATCTTGGCGAGGGCTGACCATGCTTGGCTGCTTGGCCTTCAGGACACTGGCCACAGTTGAGAGTCACCGAATCAGGCAGTTCAATGCTACATGTCGTTTATGTTTGTATCACCCATGGAATTACCACACCACAACATACGCACATATATATGTATGTCCATACATACTTTCCCCCAGATGCTCTTCTTGTGACTGTGATTCTCTTCATCTACGAGGTGAACAAGGGAAGCTGTGGAGCTGCTGTGCAGTGAGGATGTCCAGCACAGTGATTGGCTGTGGAGCTGCTGTGCAGTGAGGATGTCCAGCACAGTGATTGGCTGTGGAGCTGCTGTGCAGTGAGGATGTGCAGCACAGTGATTGGCTGTGGAGCTGCTGTGCAGTGATGATGTGCAGCACAGTGATTGGCTAGCAAAGTTCAACTTCGGTGTGCATTGAGTCAGAGCTGAGCATCTTGCTGTAGTGCAGGTTCTGGCCTAGGACATGCGACCCTGCATATCTGAGATGCTCACTGGTGACGTTGCTCATTTCAGCCTGTGGACTGCACTCTGAGGGTCGAGACTAGAAATTTTTTGTTTCCTAGAAATGCATCATACTGGTCAAGGTTGTGGAATTATTGCTCCAAAGAGCAGCCAGAAGTTCGACTTTGCTTTCAGTCTTGCTCCATCCCTCTTGAGACACTTCTGCAATTACTCGTTTTGATTTATGCCCCTGGCATTAAAAGCTGTACTAATATTGGAGCTGTTGTATAAGCAAAAATTGCACCACGTACTAAAACTATTTTCTTGCTGATTTTTACCAAATCCTTTTGGGAATTGAAACAACTTTGGTCTTGGATGTAATGGTTAACTCTTGGCAGTCAGTAAGTACACCAAGGCATGTGGTTGGGTTGGAGGAAGACAGGAGACTGTAAGAGTTAAGTCTTCGGGTGCAGACCATAGAATTGTCGTCTAGTGGGAGATTAAGTATTGAATGCATTTGACTCTCTCCCATAGCCAGGAATCTTGGGCACACCATTTCACAGTTGCTGCAGGGCATCATGAAGGTCAAGACACTTTCCTGTTTCCTCTCTGTGTCTGCTGTGTGCTGGAATGTACCCGTCTTCCTGGGCTGCTGTTAACTCCCTGCGTTGCGTCTTGCAAAGGAAGAGGAGGTTCAAAAGCGAAGGAGTCTGTTTAGGTGCAGACTTTTTCACCAGAATTTGCACTACACTCCCCTCAAATCTCCCCTTGGTCTAACAGGCTCAGGCCAGGCACTGGCACAGAGGAACCCATCACTTGTTGCTCTCGATCTACTTAGATACATGCAAACAGTCCAGGTTGTGGTAGGGCAGTCGCTCAGCAGTGTGTGCCACAGGGTGAGTGGTGTCAAGACCTAGTATATTCTAAACTGCCCAGTCAGGTAGGCTCATGGAGTGGGCATGCTGAAAAGCCATTGTCACAATAGAGGGGAAATTGTCCTAAGAATGGGGGGTATCCTTTCTAGAAGGAAACCAGTATAGGTGGCTGCTGTCCCAGGTCTTGCCACATCTTGGCTCTATTCCCTTAGCCTTGAGTTCTGCTCCTGGCCCCGATTGAGCGGTGCTGCCTTCTGCTGAGCAGGTTTCTGGAACCCAGAGGTATGCTACTCACTTGGACACTAAAAGTGTCCCTTCTACCTCCTTCGAGGAAGCTGTGCCAAACTCTCCTCTGTTCTTCAGCCGCAGGTGTTCCAGCTGACAGGAAGGAGGCTGTGGCCTTTGGGTTTCCACTTTGACTTGGCTCTCAGTGCCCAGAGGCCTGATGACATTTTGATGATGGCAAGGCTTCCAGGAAAGGGAGAAGTAGTTGTGATTTAATTCATAAACAAAAATAAGCTGGTGGACAAAGACCAGGTTTAATCACTCATTATAAAAGTGACACAGAAGTGGTTACTTGGTCAGGTAAAGAAGCTAATGGAACTTGGCTGGCTTTTCTGACAACTGGGTAAGCTGACATTGGGAAGCAGTAATACAGGAAGCCAGGTAGCTCCACAGACATGCTGACTTCTGGCCTGGGAGGCGCTTCCTCGTTCTCCATTGCCAAGTGTGGGGCACCGGTCGGGGAGGGGGTTGGCCGGAATCAGAGATATACTTTAGGAAGAAAAGTCTTTGTGCAATATGTAGGCTGGACGGCACTTGGAAAAGGCACATCTGACCCTGTCATTGTGGAAGCCATGGCTCTCCCTGTCTTGCTTTTTCTTCCATCTCCAAGAACTGGGGATAAAGGGCAGCAGAGTCTCATGTGCTGCTTTCAGTCATGGTTTTTGGCTCATGCAAAGGTCACGCTTTGGAGTATTTCCTCACATCTGGTCTCCCCGGAAGGTCAAGTGTGTCTGAAGCATAGCTCTGCAAGCCCATGGTGTCTCGGCCCAGGGCTTTTACCCTATTGGGTATGGAGTACCAATGGGATCCCCCAGTACTGACAAACACCTCAGGATACACTGCCATGCGCCCTGATATAAACAGCTCAAGAAACATGAGCTACGTTGTTTAAAAAGAATACATTCTATAGTTGGTGCCTAACAGAACTAAGGAAATTTAGCATCTGATTTTCTATCGATTGCTATGTAGTTTGCATAGTAATAAATTAAGCCTCAGTGTCCTTTTATGCTTGTTGGAGGACTGTCATTTTAAGGAGCCAATGAGGCTCAGGGAAGCCTGATACTGGGGGCGGGGAGGCTGAGGCGGTTACTAGATACTTAGAAATATGTTTCTGTTTGAACTCTCATGTAGAGTTTGGGAGAAGCGGGGATGGGGGACCCCGGGTGGGGGACCCCAACCAACCAACCAACCAACCAACCAACCAACCAATCAATCAACACCCCCCCTCAGGATTCAAGTTAAATTATAAAGAGATTGTTTATGCTGATATGAATTTAACATTTAGTATTGACAAGAGAGCCTCAAACTATGTTTTTCAAGTTATTGAATCACAACTTGACTTCACTGTGGAAAAGCTTAAGACACACAACATAGGGCTGGAGAGATGGTTCAGAGGTTAAAAGCACTGGCTGCTTTTCCAGAGGTCCCAAGTTCAGTTCCCAGCAACCACATGGTGGCTCACAACCATCTATGATGAGATCTGGTGCTTTCTCCTGGCACACAGACATACATTCAGGTGGAATGCTGTGTACATAATAAATAAATAAATAAATAAATAAATAAATAAATAAAATTCTTCAGAACTTGTTCAAAAAAAGACACACAAAATATTAATTCCTACCATATTCCATTTTGAATTTTGTCAGGGCTCTCTTTCAGAAGGACTGTGATTTTATTCAGACCCTCCTCCACTGTGTTTGTTGGCAAGTCTTGAATCTTTTTACTCCTTCCTCCTCTTCAGTTAGTGTCCACTCACTGTCAAAGTTTCCTTTTACAGAGCGGTCCTGTTGATTGCACTGCAGGGTGACAGCTACCGACTGCCCTGCTGCCTGAGCAACTTTGCATGGGACTTTTCAATATTTCTTCTCTAGAGGCATCCCCCTTGGTCCCCATTGCTAACTGGACCACCTGCAAGTTGTCTCCCCTGATGCCCAGACTCTGAACTTGAATCTTCAACCTTCTCACTCAGCTTTTTGGCTTTACAAAACCTTGGCCTTGGGTAACAAAGATGCTGGTAGCTAAGGCCTCTCAAGAACTGTCCTCCTTCAAGGCTGTGGGGACACCTCCCTCCCTTCAGCTAGCATCTCCAGGACACTGAAAGTTTAATGTTTGTCTTATACATTGTCAATAATCTCTAGAAAGCTCTGAACCAACAAATGTTAATTCTGGTTTTCTCTAACCAAACACAGGCAGGTCTCTTTTGTCCTTATATTTGGCAGCGGTAAGCCAAGTCTACACAGGAATACCAGAGTATGAGTCTAAATTTGGGCCTGACTGAGATTTTGTTTTTCATGCAAGGTGAAGAAAAGCTTTCAAATTCTTTTTCAGAGAAACCCTCCGTTGCCACCATTAGAAGCTGTTTTCCTGCCTCCACCAGGTTTCCGGACAGCTCACTATTCATCCTGATCATACATCCCTGGCCTTTGACCTGGCACATGCTTTTCTAAACTTAGAGAGAAGAGGAATGTTTGGAGTGGCCTCTGGTCACCAGGGGCTCCCAGGACCCCTCCTAGGCCTTCACTAGTTGGCCAGCTGATTCCCTGGGCTATGGGATTGCAAGGAGTCTATCACACCGTAGTGTGGATTTTAGACACTGTCGCAGTATAGCTGGCAGACTAGTTTTGCAGGCTACATCAGAAAGGCCAGACTGCTCTTCCCATTGTTTTTGCTTTCTTTTCTAAAATGTGCATTTGTTGCCAACAATAAAACACAACAGAGAAGCCTCTGCTTAAAGACGCTGATGTTTGTTTTCTCTGGGAAGCTGGGAACTGAGCAGCTGCAGGTCTATTTCCTCTCTCCTCCTGCTGAGTGGCAGAAGCTGGCTTAAGACCTGGGTGGGAGGTCGCTGAGAGTGAGCGCCAGGACTCCCTGTAGGGCTCAGCCGTCCTAGCCCCAAAGCTGAGCACCAAGCGCCCTTCATCTCAGGGACTGGGGCTCTCAGGACCTGCCCTCCTTTCAGTTTTCTCGAGACCCCCATAAATACTTGAGTTTTCTACCCTTGGAGCTGTCAGACAGTTTTTCTTCTTGGCTCCCAGCTAGTGCTTTGCCCATGCTGTGCCTTTGTCTGGGATTGGTTTCCCGTTAGCTTCCTTGTCCAGCTCCTCATCTCGCGTCCAAGGCCAGGTCCAGGGCCCATTTTAGATATCGTCCACGGTGACAGTTACAGCTCGCGTGTTCTCCCACGGAGACATAGTAACCTTTGGTTTCACAGGTGCTGCTGTTGCGTATTATCTCATGTCTTATCCTCCTGGGATGGTAATACCTTCCTATCCATAAGCACATCTTTCTCACTCATATTTCATGTCTGCTACTAAAGATGCAGTGCTAACCCACCCCATGGCCCACTTAACGCTATTTGTGAAAAGGTGAGCACAGTAAGTTGTCAGTTACCCTAAGGAAAGCTAATATACAGGGAGGGGCAGTAGGATATAGTTTTTAAATGAAAGCAACAGAGAACTAGTCCCAGTGAGCAACCTGGTAAGAAAACAGAGGACCAGGAAGCTTCTGCCTCACACACCAAGGAGCTAGTCTTGTACACCGTGACATCTCCCTTCTGTGTCTCGTAGTGCGTGATATTCTCAAAGTCAGACAGCTACGGATTCTCTTCAAGGCCTTTCCGTTTCTTTATCCAACTTGGATGATGATCGAAGTAACACAAATGATACTTGACAGAATAGGCAGGCTTGATCAAAGGAATTGCCAAGGACCAAGGTGCCAGGGATGCCTCTGTCACCAAGGACTCATAGACTACCCTTTGCTATTTCTGCCTGCAGTAGAGCGGTCTGTGGAGGGAACCCTGTATGTGGACAGCAAGCATATGGAGAGGCAGCACTGGAAATGCTAGAAGCTGCTGAGATCAGGAGCCAGGAGGTTTTGGTTGGCAGTGACCGGTGGTGCGACGGTGCGGGAGAGGAAGGGTTTGGTAGTTATAGATTAGGCTAAAGGGGTTTGACGTCAAAGGGTCTCTTAGGCTTTTCAGGAGGCCTTGGACCTGTGGCTTAGGGAAGCCTCTTTCTTTGCTTGAGCCTGGGCCTTGGGTGGGGTATGGGGAGCAGGAGATGGGGATTCAGGAGGCTGCTATGGACTCTTAGCAAGAAGTAATGGTGGATTAAACTGAGGGCCTTGGCTGTGGGGGAAAGAAAGGAGTGAATGGATTCAAAAGATATTGGAGTGTCTCGTTACTAAGATGACAATTCGTTATGCCTTTTTCCTTACAGTCACTTTTACCCATACCCTGCAGAGGCATAAAGGTGGGCTGGCTGAATTCGTGTGTAGCGTTTAATGCTTTGTTTACAGAAAGATGTTATGTGATTTCTGACCCAAGAGTTTCTGGTCCAAGTTCCTTCAGTTGTATGCAGGTGCCCCTAGGACAATCTGGCTTTTCACTTTCCTGGGTCCCCCCATCCCCCCAGCACTGCCCCCACCCCCATTGTACACACCGTCACATGTATACAGTCTAAACAGGACAGAGTATACTGGTTTTCCTGTTTGTATGAGTACACTATGTACTTTTGCCAAAGGCTCTGTTCCTCAGAACAGATAAATGTTCTGTGTACAGATTAGCCGTACATAGAAGCAAAATGTAGCTGTTCTGCAGTTGTGGTGGTGAGTGGATGTTAGCATCGGTGTTTTCTGCTTCTGGAATTTTCCCCCCTGAGCTCTAAAGACATTTAGCCATCTGTTCTTGACTTTAAAGTAGGTGTTCTGAGCCGAGGCTGTGAATAAGTGCGTGACTCATCTGGATCATGGGGGACGATGGAGGAGGCACGGCCGGTGTTTAGTTGCTACCCTGTATCCTCCTCAGCTATTTCCCAGCTTTTCCTGTATCCTGTAAGCAGGTAGAATTTTGAGGAGCCGAAAGGTAACAGCTATTGTTTACTATCTTTACATGCCGTTAGTGAGAGAGCCGAATTTTTCCTCAAAGCAGCCTTTATCCACATCATTATTTATAGACAATATATATTTATTTAGTGTTATCATATTGCAATATCATGTTAATCAACATAGAGTGTTGATTTCTTTTTTGAACTTCATTTGGGAAGTACAAATTAAGTTAAGATGTATGTTTTTAAAAGCGTGAGGATAGTCACATCCTGCAGCCATGGGTAGTAGGCATTTGCCAGCTCCCTGACTCCTCCGGGAGCTACTGCACGCAGTACAGTCACCCCAGGAATTGTAGAGTCAGATCCATGCGTGCAAATTAAATTGTGTGGCACTTTTAAATAAAACTTTTGTTCAGTATTAACATGCAAGTAGCAGCTGGAGCAGAGCCGCTGTCTTCCCATTTTCCTTTTGTTTACTTGTAACCAGTGTCCTGTTGGGAACTGAATACGTCTAACTGTAAATAAAGTCAGCATATATTCCCAACTATGGGACTGGTTCCAGGGCTACTAAATCACAACTGTGCCCTTCTAAAGCAAACCCCCACATGCTTTCAGTGTAGGTTTGTGCTTGAGGACTTTCCGTGTGATTGCTTGGATGATAACAGTCAACCAAGGGGTCCAGCGAAAGAGAATTATACCGGGGCTGTTTATAACAATCATCCTGCATAGAATCCAGCATTGTGCTGTGTGTTGGCTGCCTCCCTTGGTTGTCAGACCAGGTCCTTACTATGTAGTCCTGGCTGGCCTTGGACTGGCTGTGTAGCCCTGGGCGGCCTCTGCCTCCCAAATGTTGGGATTAAAGGCCTATCTCGCTGCACCTGGCCCTTGCGTCCACCACTTCACTCTCCAGGGACACTTGGTGTGGCTGTTACCAAGAAATACTGTAGTCCGGAGTAGTTGGTTTTTTTTTTTTTTTTTTTAACTTATAAGCTACTCTTACTCTATATGCAAAAATATAGATGAGGATGCTCGCATTAATAAGCAGCAACTGTTCACTGTCCACTACAGAAATTATTCGTCTATATGCATGTACAGTAAAGCAAATTAATCCCACATACCGAATTTCTAACATATAATGAGTATTAGGAAGAGGATTATGTTTTTGGCCAGAGAGATGGCTCAGTGGGTGAAAGTGCTGGCCACACAAGCCTGAAGGATCTGAGCTCGATGCCCTGAACTCATGTAGAGGAGCTCGCTACTATAGAGGGCACCAGGAAGCCCAGTGCTCCAGTGGCGAGGTGGGAGGTGGCAAGGCTGTAGCGTGCAGCACTGCAGAAACAGCAAGAGACACTTCAGTACAATACAAGGAGAGAGCCAACTCCGGAAGATCGTCCTCAGACCTCCGCAAGTACATCATGCCTACGTCAATACACTCACGTGCATATACATACATGAACATCACAGACACATGTGTTCATGTACACACGCAATAATAAATTAAATAAAGTAAGAGATTAGTTGAATTCCACGTACCGTTCAATATGCACTCAATGAAAACCATCCTGGAAGCAAACTTTGAGAAACCCAGTCTTTGCCAACTCAGTCTTTCCTTTGTGTGGTGGTGGCAGAAGGACAACTCCAGGCCTGCTGTGGGATTTGTGTACCTGGTCTGTGGCTTTGCTTTTAGGATTTTGGCCAAGATATTACTATGTACTGTTAGTCTAGGACATGGCGATATGAAATGGACCCCCCCCTTTTTTTTTTCTTTAAAAACCTAACTTTTAAAACATTGATAACTTAGAATTAAATGGGCTAGAAAATCACAACAAAAGTATAAAAATAACTACACTGCATTCTCCTCTTATTTGCTTAAGTTGTATTCTGGTTAGTGATTAAGAAAAAAAATTAGACGAAAGTAAAGACATTTTATATTCAGGGCTTTGGATGAAATATGTTTATGCTTTCAATGGTATGGTATTTTTAAAAATAATAGTGACTTTTGGTACCTTTTTAGTGGAAAACGTTATATGGTGTGGTGAGCTTGCTGGCCCATTACCCCTAATGGCACTTCTGCGGTGTAGATGGCAGATGGCAGGGCAGCCCTGGCTTACTTCTGAGAAAGCTCCATGACTGTGTTCGCAGCTATTCGTCACCGTCCTAAAGCCCACCAGGGGGAGGTGGGGTTGCGATCCGAATTTATAAACCAGGCAGAGCATAAAATAAAGTCAAATTCTTTTTCTCTTTCCAGATTTTGGGGTAAGTGCATTCTTAGCAACGGGTGGTGACGTGACACGGAATAAAGTCAGAAAAACATTTGTTGGTACCCCATGTTGGATGGCCCCTGAAGTCATGGAACAGGTAAAAAAAAAAATGTTACCTTCCTTGATTGTCGCATTGATGTATCTACATAGTGTATGTCTAATTAGCAACGCACCACACATCTGATGTACTGTGGCTGTGACATTTCAGTCATCGCAGTAGACTGTATCCTGCACCTTGAAAGTAGTGGTGTGTGACCAGCCTGCTTGTGACGTCCTTGTGAATGTTCTTTCTTTATCTTTTTCCTCAGGTGAGAGGCTACGACTTCAAGGCCGACATGTGGAGCTTTGGGATAACCGCCATTGAGTTGGCAACTGGAGCAGCGCCCTACCACAAATACCCTCCAATGAAAGTAATGGCTGCCGCCGGGGTGACTGGTCGGGTTGGAACTCCGATGGGTGCTCTGGTTCTCCTGAACATGCCTATTTTCCTCTTAGACTTGTGGGAGTTAGCGGAGGAAGGCAGCCAAATGGAAGGCTGACTCATGTTCTCATGCCCCGAATTAGCAGAGGTAGCACAGTGCCCCGCTTTGTGACTCGGTGCAGAGCCAGGCAGATTCACGGCTCTGCCTCCGAAAGAGCGGGACAGTCTCAGGTCTCCCTGCAGAAGCTGAGAATGTATAGGAGGGCTGTGATATTTGCAGATGGATTGCAGGCTGCTTTTCTCTTTCTCTTTAAATAAAGACAGTCTATACCATTTTCAGCCTGCTCACAGCGTGTGTTGTTGTGCCTCATCGGAGATGAATGAGTCACAGTGTTTGGAAGCAACATATACTTTGGGGACTATTTTCAGGTTTTTGTTGTTCTTCGATTTGCTCTACCTCTGAAATGGTCACAGCATTTTTAATCCTCCCCACCAGGTTTTCTTTTAAGGCTGCAATTAATTGTTCGCCAGAAAGGACGAAGACATTTTTTTTTTTAACCAAAGCTCTAGTCTATGCTTCTTTTATTTTTCATATTTTAATTTTTTGGAAAGTTTAAAAGGATTAGAATAGGATGACAATAAGGTTCCCTGGTGATGCTGGCTGAGACAGTGGGCAAAGGGTAGAGCTTAGGGGTAGAGCACATGCTTAGGAAATGTAAGGTTTTGGTTTGGCACCTGGTTTATTTTCCAACCCCTGCCTCCCAAATGTACTTTCTTATTGGAGAAAACTTGGAAGTACCAATAAGAATAGCGAGGAAGAATAGTCACCCACGACTTCACCAGCCACAAATAATCTCTGCTGATGTTTTAGTGGTGTTAATTTCTGATTTTTCCTTTTAAATAATTTTTGTCGATTGTGCCCAGGACTTCAGTTCTTCTGAGCAGACAGTGCTGCGGAGCTACACCCCTGCCCTGTTGTGGTTCTGTAGAAATGTTTAATAGAGCAAAGATGCCAGTGATGTACTTTATGCATACATGCACAGCTCTTCATCTCTGTGGCTGTTTTTAGCAGAAAGTTTGAAACTGAAGTTTAAGCCATAGAAGGGATTTTATGGAAAGAATACTAGAGAAACTCAGAGAACTTTGTCTTTTATCCATTTTTTAATTTTAATTTTTTACTATTTGTGTCTCTCCATCTCCCTGTCTCCACTTATTTTTTCCACCTGAATCTAAGAGGCCCTTGTTAATCCCAGCCTGCAGTCGAGCAGGCCTTTTTTCCGGAGTTCACAGTAACCCACATTCTCCTCTTGGCTGTCGTCCTCCACAGACAGCAATGACGTTTATCGTTCATCTATTCACATGTCTGAAAGGAGTCTTGACATGTATAGAATCTGCATAAATGAGGGCTGGTTTGTGCACTAAGGGGGTTTATTCATTTTGTAGGGCACTAGCGTGCTATGCACTCACCCTGCCTGCTTTGGCCGTAAATAATTCCCTTGGCGTGAGAGAGTTGAATTATTTCCTTTTGACTCGAAATGGTGGCTTGTTTTGTCCCCTGCCATGTAGCACAGGCTTTTGATATGATTGTAACTTTTTTGTAACTCAGAATTACATCGTGACCGTCAGTCTCTCAGTCTTTCAATTTTTACCAGGCCCCTTTGGCAGTTTTCTCATTTTGTTTTCTCTTTAAGAAAAAATCATGTTACCTCCCGGGATGGTGCGGTTTTATTTTTAGGGTGGCTAATGTGTTGCAGGAGCCCTGAGTACAGCGGGTTCTGTACTTATGAATGGCCTGCACACTTGAATGTTCTTTTCTCTCCCGACTACCACTCTTTCCCAACCAGCCTGCTCTGCAGCAAGTGTTCCCGGAGGTCCCGTGAGAACCACTTCCCAGAAAATTCTTTCCCTGTGGCTTTGGGAGACCATTCTTAACACACATAGCAAATTTCCTAAGTCCTGCCCAAGAGAATCACCAAGCTTCAGGAGGGTGTGGATAGATTTGCAAAGACAAATGGATCCTTTCAGGACTCAAGTTTAGGAGCACTAATTATGGGAAAAGCATGTTGGTACCCCAGTCAAAGAAGGACTTTGATCCTTTTGTGAAAGAAAAAAACTAAAAATTCCATTGCCGCTCATATCCAACAGGGACCTTCTCCACCTTTCTTTTGGCTGCAGGTGCTAATGTTGACTTTGCAAAATGACCCACCCACTTTGGAAACCGGAGTAGAGGATAAAGAAATGATGAAAAAATACGGCAAGTCCTTCCGAAAGTTGCTTTCACTGTGTCTTCAGAAAGATCCTTCCAAAAGGTATGTGGGACCCAGTTCGGAACCTAAAGACCCGCTTTGAATCTTGACGAAACTGTGCTTGTGGATGTGAAAAGGTTACCTTGCCCTGGCCCCTGGTTGTTGTTAGAGGAAGACAGAGTCCGTGGAGAGAGAAGCCAGAGTAGAACAAGGGGAGAGGAGGAGCAAGAATTGCTCTTGCCCGCGAGGTGTAGGCACTGTCACCAAAGGAAAGGGAGCCAAGCACAGCTCAGAAGGCCTTGCTGGTGGTGAGGACAGCTGGGCTAGTTCCCAGCACTCTTAGGTTGTGCTGACCTCTCAGGAGGGGAATATCAGGCTGGCTCCAGTCTGAACCAGGCCAAGGTAGTGAATTTTGCATGAGCTTCCTTTTAGCTGCAGAACAAGTTGTGTGGGCTGTTTAAAAGATTATCAGCAGGGAAAAGCTTACCTAGAAAGATTAATCACGGCAACGGAAGCAAATGTTTCCTTCGTGTTCTTACGTTACTGCCGTGTACTGATACAACTCTTTGAATCTCTTTCTTCCTTTTTAATCCAGGGACTTCGAAATACCTCTGGCTCCAAGAGTGGAACCCAGAGTCACTTAAAGTGCAATTGCAGTGATGCAAATCACAGACAAGTAGTTGTGTGTCACAGACAAGCCTTGCTCCTCACAGACAAGTAGTTGTGTGTCTCAGACAAGCCTTGCTCCTCACAGACAAGTAGTTGTGTGTCTCAGACAAGCCTTGCTCCTTACAGAGTTGCACGTGCCACTTCCCCAGCAGACCTGGAAAGTCCTCTGTCTATCATAGGTCACCCAAGCCTCTGATTTTCTACTTAGCTCAAAGAAAAATAATAAGAACTATTTTTTCCGCGGTCTCCCATCCAGGGATGGATCCCTGTTGTTAGAAGGCATTGGTGTATTCTATGTCGTGAATTCTTTGAGCAACTTACTGAGCTTTTTACCTGTTACATAGTATCACTGCCAGGTAGGCCGAGCTTCTTTGGCTTTCGCACAGTTGCTGTGATAGTTTGTGATTATTTGCTGTGGCAAATCTTTAAATTATTTCTTGCAAATGATCCCCACAGACCGTTTGTGCTTGACATTTCTCTTGTGCTGATGTTTGGTTTATAGGGATTATTTTCCTCCATCTGTTGCTTGACCTTTCCCGGGGGTTACGCCTCCACCCTCCTCTTGCTGGGAAGGCTCTTAGGTGTTACTTTCAGCCTTCAGCACCTGCTTATCCTTCCCTTGCATTTGGCGTCCTTGCCACAAGGCGAAATTTGTCACTGCAGAGCACTGGTAGAGCTTCCACGCCTGGTGGGAGTTGTCTCTGTGCTTCTGGGACTTGACTGACAACTTTCGGGATTCTAGAACGAGTTGAGAGCCACCTAGTGGCTGTACTGAGTAATGGCACACAACTCAGAAAAAAAAAAAAAACCAGTTCCTTAGGGTAGAGCAGTAGTGCTATTCAGTGAGAGTTTGAGATTTGATCAAAATATTTTCGATTTATGTGCAGTGTACTTAACAGACCATTTTTGTTTCTTAATAAACTTAAAGTCTTTTCGGGTTCTATTCACTGTTGAGTTCAGATACTGATTTCTTCTATATGTGTCTGAGACAGCGGTGGAGGGAGGAGGTGGAGAGACGGGTCTGGATAAGGCAGCCACAGGCTTGTGTATCCATCCCTGCGTGAAGCCTTTCCCTCAGGGCACTCGCTCTGTGCTGCTCGGCACGTGTGAGTAGCTGAAGGCCTTCTGCGTGCATTCTCTATAACTGTACAACCGTTCTCAAGTAGGCGAGTTAGAGACGAATAGTGCCGCATCCACTTCCCCAGCGGCTCTTTCTTCCAACGAAGAGACACGGGCATTGAAGATAGTATATGAGGAGTTTGGGAGGAGCAAAATCACAGAAAAACTCATGAATTGCAAAGAGAGGAAAAAGTATATTGTTGAATTTACCTTTATAGAACATGGAATTAAAAGCACGTTCAGTATGAAATATACAAATAGCATCTCTGCACATGACAGACTTCCGAAGGGATGACCATTTAGAGTGATTTTAATCCCACCTGCCCTTCTGCTCTGTTCACGCTGTTTAAGACTTTCCACTATTTCTGTTACTTCATTTCTTTCCTTTCTCTTTCTGCTCTTTTCAATACTGGATTGGATTCCTAGCTCTAATTTAGCCTCATTCTCAGGACTTAATTTCCTTGTCTCTGTAATGTGTTTAGCAACCCCCGTTTCAGAGGATTGCTCTGAGGCTGCAGTGAAATGGCACCAGGGCAGATAGCAGAGCACCTGGGGCTGGCTTCAGAGCTCGGCCAATAGAGACAGCCATTCACCATTGCCTCCACCCTGGCGGGGAGAGTCACTGTGAGTTTTACGTGCTCATCACAGTATGCTAATGCTATATCTAATTAATATTTTTAGTACTATTACCCCGTATATTTTGATTGACTTAAACAACAAATTCAGAGTTTTAGAAGGACTTGTGTACTCGTCTCTATATCTGGAGACTCACGGGAGTTTGCCCTTTGGAGGGGATTGAAATCCTCTGAAGAGAATTTCAGGAAGAGAAACCAGATCCAAGTGGGTTGAGGCGTTGAAGGCAGACTTTGGTCATCTTTGTGAGTATGTGCTATCTGCATGTAGCCCATCTCTCCGTGATCTTAGCGCGGTTAGTAGGCACCAAAGCCCTGGCGCTGCTAAGAGACTTGAGCAACCAGTGACCAGCAGAGCAGCAGAATAGCCAGGACATAGATTCAGTCCCGAGCTCACATGCCGGACTCTGCTTTCCTCGGTGACACGGACCTGAGGTGTCAGAGCCCGTGCCTCAGGGAGGTTTGTGCTTTGCGTTAGCTCAGGCAGGGTTGCTTGTATTTGCATAACAGAGTGCTTCACTATTTCCTAATAAAATGAGCCTTGATCTCACAGATTACACATTCCCCAATGATGGCAACCTATAAAAAGAGGCAGCATTGACTGAGCACTAAGAGGGTGGATGTTGCATAGATGAATGTGTTAGCCGTGAGTTAGACTGCACTATCACTTTGCCGAGGGAGGGAGGGCTGCACAAAGAAGTTCTGCCTGAGGTCAGGAAGCAGTTAGAATTTATTATAGCATGTAGTTAGAGCTCTTTAGACTGTATAACACTCATCCTGAATCCTTTGAGATCCATTTTAGGTCACAGCGGACTTTGGCCCATCCATATGTATCCAATGAATCCATTGAGAGGTTTTCTTCTGAGAATGTTGGTACTTGCAGAACACTGCCTCGTTTTTAAGGATTTCAGAATCAGTCATGTTCATAGCCTGGACTGTTCTGGCTACCGGTAGCAATGTAGCACTTCTTGGGAAACAGTGTTTCTATTTATACTACCTGTTACATGGCTGGGCGGTGGGTGGTTGGCAGCCTTGTGAGAGGTGGCAGGGAAGATCCCCTGCTCCAGCAGAACTCAGGATCTGCGGCTGCACAGGAGGCATAGCGTTGTAGTTTCTGTTGGAGAAAATGGCAATGGATAAGTAGCCAGGCATGCAAACCCGAGTTCAGAAGGGCGCCAGGCACCTCTGCTTGTCTCGTACTTCCGTTCATCTTCCTCATTTCTTCTAGTTCCCCTTCCACTACTTTCCTATGGAGGTAGCTTAGCACACATGGGTTTTTACCCCAAAGCTGGGAACACTTGAGCTGACTTCAGTATAAACGGACCCAGTAACACTGTTCAACTGTTTTTTGTATTGAATTAGAGTGCCTTGAAACTTAACAGTTGTGCCTATTAAAGACAAAAACAAGGTCCCCAAAGGAAACAAAACAAAATCATAAAAAAGAATGTGGGCTTTTAAAGCCATCCCCCCCCCCTGCCCCTTTACCTTATGGTTTCTTTGTGATGAAGGGATGGAGGATAAGGGTGGAGTGGAGTGGGGAGAAAAGGTTTTTTTCTGCAATATGCTTTTTTTTGTTGTTGTTGTTGTTGCCATAGAAATGACCTTTCTCAGAAAGGGAAAGAATTTTTTCAGTCCCATTTCTCAAGGTCAGTCCAGCATTCTACAACCTTCTGTCCACCTAGGTTTAACATCTGACCTTTGGTCTGCAGAAGAAGAATGAGGGGTACTGAGGAGAAGGAAAATCACTTTGGGTCCCCACCTGTGCCGTGTCCCTCCTCTTGGTTTTGCTGCCCGAGCTTCGTTTTTTTTTCCCCTGCATTTCCCTCTCTTCCTCGCAGTGTCGAACAGACGCTTCAGTGCTGGCTAAACTTAGCCACGGGAGTTACAGTCCTGGCCCAAATGTCTACCAGCATTGTCTTCACTTCATGCTGGGGTGTGAAATTGAGCTACAGTAGTTTGCTGTGCTGTGCTGGGCATCAGGAATATAAAACTGAAACCTACAGGCTCTCTGCCTCAGAAGGGCTCCTAACACGAGAAAGTGGAGCTACCGGGAGGGAGCGTAGATGGAGAGAAAGTGGGAAGAGTGGGAAAACACACTGAGCACCACATCCCGAGTGTGAATTCTACCCGTAGATGCTGGGAGAGAGATCCCAAAGACGGTGGCATCTAAATTGTTTTTTTTTTTTTTTTTTGACTTATGGGCAAGGTGGACTACTTGGTTATGAAACATTTTGAAGAAACAATTTCAAGAAAAGCCCAGGGTGTGCTTTGCTGTGAATGAACGGAAGACAGATGAGAATGCCATCATGGTAGAAGGGGAAAGTGTGTAAGGTCGATGAAGACAGCCCCAGAAGGTTTGGGATCATGGAGGAGACAGCCCCAGAAGGTTTGGGATCATGGAGGAGACAGCCTTTAGATAGTTAGGGATCATGGAGGAGACAGCCTTAGATGGTTTGGGATCATGGAGGAGACAGCCTCAGAAGGTTTGGGATCATGGAGGAGACAGCCTCAGAAGGTTTGGGATCATGGAGGAGACAGACTTAGATGGTTTGGGATCACAGAGCTTGACTTAGCTGTTTTCAGGAACCTGCTCTTCAGAGGACAGGTAACACAGGCTGCTGATGAGCAGGACAAATAAACGGCAAAATAGTAACCAATGCATCATGTAGAATGGCTAGATCTTTTTTCATCTCCACATTTTTTTGGCTTTTAAATAAGCTATAAGCTCATGCATTTAATGAATTTACCAAGGGATATATGGCCCTCCCGTCATTTAGACCCTTACTTACTCAAAGCAGTTATCAGTTATCAACTGTTGTGGTGGGTGCATGACTCGGGCTTCTTGGAGAGGTGCCTGTAGCTAATATTCTTAAAATTTGAAGGAAGTGGTAAGAATACAAATCTTCCTTGCACAGAAATACAGTTGATGACTGTGTAGACTTAGGCACATGCCTGAGTTTGCGGAAGTTCTCAGTTCTCCTGGAGTCTGGACTCTGGGCCTCTTGGGGGAAGCCTCTCAGCAGAAGCCTTTGTATTTTGCACATTTTATTTACTGAATTCTTTGACAGTTGTTTGTTACAGTGTTTCTTCCTAATAAGTAAGGCTTTGCTTCTGCATAATGATGGTGTCTTTCCACACTGAAGAAAATGAGCAGGATTTCTTACAGGTGTCTCCTATGTAGTGAATTTGCAGATCTATCTCTAAATGTCTTTTGTAATTTTTTGCTACTTTCTTTCAAACCCAGTTTGCTCACTCAAGGGCCTCGAGCTGCATTTAGCTTTAGATTTTAAGTTTATTTTGATCTAGATCCATTCCATCATCTCTCCTACTTTTTCCTCTTGGAAGATGAGGGATTCATTGTCTCTATTTTACAACCTGCCCTCTCTCTGCCCCTCCTCCTCCCTTCTCCCTTTCCCTCCCACAGCCTTTCTTTCCTTTTTTTAATGTAAGACTTAGTGTTTTGGATGCTGGGCGAGTGCTCGCCCATTGACCTCCATCTCCAGCTTATATGGATGAGTATCAGGGCGGCTTTCCTCCTCATTCCCCCTCTTCTACAGATACAGATAGAGAAAGCTGATGAAATGGATTCCTAATTAAGGAATTATTGACAGAGGAAGCTATTCTTCACAGACGATTGTCAGTTGATCAGAGAAAAAATGGTAAAAGTAGGAAATCAATGTTCGGCTACCTCCCATGAAATATTTAAGTCCAAGATGGTAAACCCCAGGGGAAGGTTTTCAGCGACAGGACATCCATTCGGTGCCAAGACCTCGCTCAGGGGGACACTGGCTAATTGTAGTGGGGGAAGGCCGACCTTCCAGTGCTTAGCTTTGGAGGCTGGGGACCAATAAGTTAAACTTAGCATCCCTAATAGTGGACTAGCATAATGGTCTCCACCTCTGTGCTGCCGCAGTGCCATGAGGAGCCTGGCGATGTCTCTGAAAGCACAGCTTGAGGAGGCCGGATCTACAATGTGTTTTGAGTTTCAGAGTCTTCTGAACTTGAGTATTTATGGACTCTACCAAAATCTGCAGTCTGAAATGATTCTAAATGTCTAATTTTATGAGCTATCTTGTCAGCATTTAGATGCACAATGGAACCTCTTTGAGCCTTCTGGACCTAACTTTTGAGTTTACGTGCAATATAGCATGGAGAACAAGTTATATGACAACACAAGGAGCTAGACATATTCAGAAATGCTTTTGAGTGAGCTTGCGTTTTATTAATGGCCATGCCATTTGATTTTTTTTCTTTTTTTTTTTTTTTTTGAAAACAGTGGTGCCTACACTCTTAAAGCAGTTATTTCTGTCCTGTGCGGCCTGAGCTGGCCCCTAAGAGCTGTCTGTGAGCCCCTTTCTGTAGTTGCTGCTCCTTGGGATTCACAGAACACAGCGGACTCTGTAGTCCCTTTGACAGGGTCATATTGCAGTTTGTACGGCTTCGTAATAACATAGGAATTCTGCTCTCTGAAGTTGCTCTGCCAGCCTTTAAACTCTCCCAAGTTGACAGACCGAAGTATAAGGATGGTGGCTGGAACGCTGATTGTGCCCACACATTAACTCACAGGAGCGTGTGTGTTCTGCAGGAGAAGTATTTAGAAAGAGCTAGGAAACAGGCCCTGCTTTATTTGGTGCCAGCTTGTGATTGACTTGGTTGTTGGTTTTGCTTGCCTTAAGGTCAGTCTTCCAGAAATGCTCTAAGGTTAAGCCGTAGCATCAAGGCAGTATTTTTATTATGTGGTGATTGTTTCAACTCTAATTTATTATTGATCTTTCAGGCCCACAGCAGCAGAACTTTTAAAATGCAAATTCTTCCAGAAAGCCAAGGTAACATGCTTAACACCCCCAAGTCAATCTGCTGTTTTGAAATTGCTGTGAACCTGTGGGCACCCAGAGAGGCCTTCAACTGTTGGGGTCGTTTGTCTTGCAGAACAGAGAGTACCTGATTGAGAAGCTGCTGACAAGGACGCCAGACATAGCCCAAAGAGCCAAGAAGGTAAGCTTCATCCACTTTGTCCCCCGAGAGATCGTCCCCTCACTCAGAAAAAAAAGACCAGAAAGAAACAGCAAGGAGGATCCCGCACACTCTGGCTTCAGTTTGGAGATTATCCAATCATCACCCCTCTGGCCATGGGTCTTCCTTCCCGTTGCAACAGGTTGCTGTTGCAGGTTTAGGTGTGGAAACAGCATGGGGCTCTCACAATGTCAGTTTGGCATGCAGCAGTTCCCCGTCCCCCAAGAAGGTTAGAGACTGAATGCCGGCAAGGTTTAATGCCAGAGACGTGGAATAGCCATATTACTTTCCTTTGGGTTTTTAAAAAGAGGGATACTCAACTTCAAACTACTTGCAAACGGTGAAATTAGAAACATGTTTGGTCTGTGTGATGTGGAGCGATGTTCTAGAGTGCTCATGTGCTGGTGAGGCTGGAGACCACGTGCCGTTCCTCAGTTTCTCTCCGCTTGTTCTTTTGAGACAAGGTTTCTCACAGAACCTAAAGCTGACCCTCTAGACTGGTCAGTGAGCTCCAGGGAGGCACTTGTCATGCCCTTCACCCTCTGCAGGCCAGTTCTAGGGTCACAGGTGTGCCCCTCTGTGCCTGGGTAGTTTTATGTCACTGCTTGCTTTAATTGAATGAACTGTTTTCCAACCCCAAATTTGGTTGTAAAGGTTGGGTGAATATCTGTGGGATTTATTTTACTTCTCATAAAAGACCTATAATCCCTTTCCAGTGTATCTTATGTCCACTAAATTTTGATTATCTACAGTTTTTTTTCAGTTCTAGCTTTTAGATTCCCAAAATGGCATGCAATTATATATGCATTTACTCGGAATTATTTGTCATTATGATGGATTTCATTCTGCTGTATATAAATTCTAATGGGCAGCCGTGGGTTTGGCTATCTGGTTTTAAAGTTAGTATCATAGAAATGAGAATATAAGAATACATACCCTGCAGATTTGGAAAGGGGTGTTTTCTTGCTTGCCTTTCTGTTTACTGGTGTAGAGAGAGCTGATAGGAACCAGAATTGTGTGTGATATAAATGAAGCTGACAGGTGTACTTTGGATACTTTATCTCATCACACCCATGGACCAGCCTTGACAAAACACCTATTACCAGGGTAGGGGCATGGGAATTTAGAAACATAAGTTAAGAATGCGGAGATATGCGAAGAATAACAGAATGGGAACCATAGAATAATACCGGGAGGGTATTCCAGTGATTACTGACGTCACCTGCGTTTATTTTTCCATAGCTTTTATACCAAACAAAACTGGGGGTAGGGGGGCAGGGTCTTTTTTTTTTTTTATCACATATCCAAAATGCCATCTAGAGGTGACTAAAAGCTGCCAGAGCTCCGCTGGCTTCTCTTGGAATATCTGCAAGGGACCTTTTGCTCTACACTTCATTTTCTGTCTTTGCTGCGTATTTCGCCTGTTCCCCCAGTCTCTGCACCCCGGGGCTTGTGTGTCATCTTCCTACAATGCTGACGTCACTCAAGAGCCTCCCCCTGTTCTCCTACAGCACTGGAACCCCTCCCCCTTCCTTTCTTTTCCACTGACTTTACACCTTTAATTTCTGGCTTCACTGTGTAGCCCAGGCTGGCTTCAGACTCATGATTCCCTTGGCTCAGCCACGCGTTCTTGGATGGTAGCTAATGCAGAGTCACTGTTCATGGCTCCTCTGCTGCTTTTAGATTTTTATAAAATGATTATTTTATGTGTATTGATGTTTCGCTTGCATGTATGTTTGTGCACAATGCACATGCCTGGTGCCCTTGGCGGCCAGAATAGAACGGCAGATCCCTTGGAACTGAAGTTACATATGGTGATGCACTACCATGTGGGTGTGCTGGGAATTGAACTTGGGTATAATAAATAATGAGCTTAGTTTCTCTTTCATAAATGGGCAGAGGCGGTACCTTCCCATGTTTGTGTGTGCAGAATTGGGCAGTGTGTAGCATTGCAATTGGGACAAACTTTGCAATAAATGGTTGTTATCATATAGTATGTGTTATTATTTTATAATCATTCATGTTGCTTTTATCATCATTTTGCTCATGGGATGCCCTTGTTTCTTCTTGCTGGTGTTGGTGAGGGATGCTACACAGTTTTTTTCTGCCACTGCGCCCAGTAGTGGGCTCTGAGGACAGTACAGACAGTGACACCCACTTCTCATCGGGGAATGTGGCTCGCACATCACGGGACTGTAAAACCCAAAGGGTCGCAGAGGGTAAAACCATCAGGTCGTCGTCGCGTGGGAAAGATAAAGCCTAGGGGAGAGGAGAGGAGAGAGGAACGCAGTGTTTACCCTGCACTTAAAAGTGTGGGATCGGCAGTCGGTTCCTCTTTATCCCAGTTACTGCAACATTACAAACATCAGTGAGGTTCTGAGGATATCTGCTGGATGCCAGAGAGGCTGATATATGTGAACTTGTTAAGAATAGTCTGACGAGACCACAACTACTTTTAAACCTGTGTGGAAAAGTAAAACTTAATGTAGGATAAGAATGCCAAAGTCATTATTAAAGGTTACAAGGGTTTGAAATGGAGAAAATTTGCCTCCGTTTTCAGGCTAAAATACTTCGGTGCTGGAACACCAGGCCTTGACTTCAGCCACGGTCACGATAACTGCACGTTTGCCACCATTTAGACTTCTTTAGTTGACGAAGCAGGAAATTGTTTTTAAGTTTCTGCAAGGTTACTTTCTCCCCTCCTGAAATCTTAACTAAGGTGTTGAAACCCGGAGAAGAAATAAGGTGACTTTAGCTTTGTTCCGCGTTTTCCCAGTAGAGGGCAGCAATGAGTTTTGGAGGACCCCAAAGGGAAGTTTTGGCGTTTTGAAGGCATCAGATTGTAGAAGAAGATCAAAGGTGACTGAACTGGTCAGGTTAGGCAGTTGGCTGCTGTTTTATTGGACGGGCAATTGAAGGCATGATGGTTTAAGTACATTTCACTTTTATTTTAAATTAAAATTCTTGAATTTGTGTTACATTTTCTATTAACAAACCAAAGTAATCTAACGTGTGTTTTACACAATTCTCGTTGAAACCAAAAGTCTTAACTTTGAAAAATTGATTGGAGCATTTTCAGTATTCAGTGATTAAATTAATACAGTCAAATAGTACCAGGCTATTTCCAGAGAGTTTGTTGGTTTCTAAGACTCTCCCTAGTGTTGGGTGAAGAGAGGTAGGAGCGACTCAAAGTGAACGCTAACTCTGGAGAATTAAACCAGACTCTAGCCCAGCTGCCGCACGTGCTTTCTGTTTCTATGATTAACACAATGACCAGACGCGGCCTAGGGAGACAGCGTTGATGTCAGCGTATACTCCAGGTAACCGTCCGTCTCTGGGGAAAGTCGGGGCAGGAACCAAAGCAGGAGCCTTAAGGGAGCTCTGCTTATTGGCTGCCTCTGGTGCCCGTTCAGATTTGACAGTTCAGGTTCACCACCGTAGGGATGGTGCTGCCCACAGTGGGCTGGGCCTTCTCCCGTCCATCATGAGACAGTTTCGCTCAGGTCTGACCACAAGTGAATCTTAGCAAGGCAGTTCGTCAGTTGAGGTTTCCTCTTTTCAGGTGAGTCTAGGTTGTGTGTAGTTGATACTCAAAGGTAGCGTGGATACCTGGATGCATCAAATAGGCTCGAGGGTGCAGTGCTCTTGAAGTCCGTGTTCCCTGCTCATGCTCGTAGGGAGGATGGTGACGGTGAAACACGTCATTTCTCCGGTTTTAGAGATGTAGACCAGTGTCAGAAAAGTTGGAGTTACTGTTTGCCTGGGAATGGTGACTGGGACAGGTCTTGCGAGAGTGTCATTCCACAGATGCTTCCTTCCATTCACTCCAAGGCTGGAGTCAGTTTAGAATAGACTTCCTTTGGTCGGAACAGTGATTTTGCCACTAGGGGGCGCTGTTAGAATAGTTCATTTCAGACTGGACGGGAATCGCTTACTACTGTGTAGTAATTCCTGCTCCAATAGATTGTGTTCTTCTGTTCTGCGTTTGTGCTGGATGTGAATTGACAGGCGAGGGTAGAAAAGACGGCAGGGAAAGCCTCACAGAAAATTACTTTCCATGCAGTAAATGAAGTGAGACAAAAACAAAACAAAAAACCAAACTTTTCTTGGTTCTACTCCCTGGTTTGAACTGGGAGCAAAAAGGAAGAAGGAAATACTGTGAGTCTGTGGTCCTCACTTGTAAGAAAGTCTTTGCCTTTGTCGGGTATAGGGGGTTTGGGAGTCCATTTTTGAGATCCGGAAACAAAGATAAGAACTCTAAAGTAAGAGACGCGGCTTTTAAACTGTCGAGAGCCAACAGCTTTCCATCATGGAAACACTTAGTGAGCATTAGGCAGCAGAATCTGCCATGTTGTACAGCAATCACAGGCTAGAGGTCTGCGTGTTCATATGCATTTGGCATTTCCTGTTCGCCTTGGGAGATTTGCTCACAAGGGCCTTTGCACATGGCTACCTTTTCTGGAATAAACTGCATGATGTGCTGATGAAGTGTCTCCATCCCTGTGTGCCTCCCACCCTCCGTCCACATCCCTGAGCCCGCAGCATTCCAGCTCCTTGAGATCTCTCATACTGTTACTCTTGAACATAAAGAAACTGTTCAGAACAGAAAGACGTTAGACTAGAATTGTAAGATAAGCTCATCACAGGCTTCTTGTCGGTGATCAGATGCAAAGCTCCTGCTCCTTACAGGATGAGGTGCATAGCACACGGAGGTCTCTGTTTCCACCATCCACACCTCAGCCCTTGGCAGGCCTGACAGAGCTATGGTTTACTTTACTTACGGACTTTTGCATGGTAGCCTGTGGTTATATTTGGAAGGTTTGGAGACAGGGCCTAGCTGGAGGAAAAGGGCTAATGGGAACTGGGTTTTGAGGGCTATACCCCACCCTAGTTCTGGGCTTAGCGTGCTGCTTCCAAGTCTGCAGAAGTGGAACAAGGATTTGCCATGTGCTCCTGCTACCATGGAGCCACACAGCCCATGCTTTCCCCACCACAAGGGACTGGGTCCCCATTAACTGTGATCCCCAAATCAACTCCTCTACTCTGGAGCTGTTTCTCCCAGGGGTTCCGTTAGGGGACAAGGCAACAAGAAGACAAGCAGCTCACTATAGCTGCAGGTCCCGGCTGAGGCTCTGTCACACCCCTGCAGCCCAGGTGAGGCTCTGTCACACCCCTGCAGCCCAGGTGCTCTGCAGTGTCCCATCTGCACGGCCGCGGCACTTCCAGTTCAGTTCTGTCGTTGTTCTTGATGACACACGGAGCTCACACCCTTCATTTTTTGCTACGCTGCCATCCCGAGAGTCCCATGGGTCTGAGAGCAGTGCCTTGGGAGTCAGAGGCGGTCAGCGCTGGGCACAGTCTCTAGGGATTCTGAACGATAAAGTTCAGGGAGTAAGAGGGCGGGGCATTGGCCTCTGGCGTAAATGTGAGAGCAAGAGGCGGTTAAACCTTGGTTTAGCCTTTCAGCTCCTGTGGGTTGCCTGTGGTTCACAGCTGAGATTCAGATGCAGCTGATGCAAGGTTTAGGATTTCCCATCACCACTGACTTTCCTGGGAATCCTTATCCTAAAATCGGACAGTGGAGCGGGTATCATCTCAGCAGGGTGGCCCATGTCGGGGGGCTGACACTTAGTCTCTGCCTAGCATATTCTCATCCTCTGATCACAAGCACATGGCTGTGTTGCTTCGTTACCCAAAGCATTGTTCACTTAGTTAGGTGTTGCAAAACTAGGCTGAAATTAATTCGAGTGATCCCAAGTCATGTATTCCTTTCTATATATCCCCTCCTTCACTGAGGGGAAATCATTTAAATTCTCTTCATCTCAAGCTTGGAAATCTTTAAAAAGAGTCTGACTTTTTGGAGATGGGAAAGAGAAAATCACGGATGGTACGAACTTTGGGCACCATGGGGACAGGAAGGAGTCCATGTTGTGGAAAGGAGCCCGGGTTGTGCCTTCATGCCCCTTTCCCGTCCTGTCCCCTCAGTTGAGGGGACTGTGGTGAGGCGAAAGGAGAGGTGCAGAGCAAGTTTAGGGAAAGAAGGGCAAGGGCAGGGGCTCCTCTTGTTCGGGGCTAATCAAATGTGATTGGCTTATTAGAGCTTCAGGACTAACTTTTTGAAAGGCAGAATTACTTTGTATTTTTAGAAGAGATCTTTGAGATTCAGTCGTTTTAAAACAAATTAAAATGGAAGGCGTCTAGTTAAGGTTGCTTTGATAACAGACTTTTTTGAAGCTTGCTCTTTAATTACTGCTGACGCCCTCAAATGCTGATTTAAAAGTGTCTCGGAACTTCTGCTTACTCTCCCAGACTCCAAAACAAAGGAAAGGAGCCCCGTGCTGCCTGCTGAGCGGCATCTGCCCATGCTGAGCAGTGCCCAGTGCCCAGCGCCTTCAGTTCAGCCCTTACAAGGTACAAGCCGCTTGGTTTCTTCACCAGTGTGCTAGCTGGTGCTCTTCACCAGTGTGCTAGCTGGTGCTCTTCACCAGTGTGCTAGCTGGTGCCAGTGACCTGGCCGGGCTGGAAAGGGCATGTGGGGTAGGGAAAGCGCAGACCTTGCAGGAGCTTCAGACAGTGGTGCAGTGGTCAAGGGAAGGTCCCGGGGAGCTGTGGGTGAGGAAGCCAGTGTCACCTGAGTATGCTTGCAGGTCGAGCTGTGAAGACAGACTCCAGCTAGTCCTGGCTCTGCCACCCACTCCCGGGGTGGCCTTCAGTGTCAGCTGCCCTACCCAGAGCTTCTCATGTAACATGCAGACGGTCACATCTCAATTCCTAGGTTTAGCAGCCAGAATCCTCAACTGTATGGCCTCTTTTAAACCATCCGGTACTCCATGCTATTGACCCTTGAGTCTTGTATACTCTGCTGTGCCCTCTGAGTGGGAGTGTCAGTCCCCCTTCTGCAGGAGACCGGAAGTACATCCCAAGGAGTCATTTCTCCAAAAGCTAAAACTGGATTCATGCTTCTCGGTCTATCGCTCACAACCACATTTTCATCCAGTTGATGGTAGATACTTTGTGTCGAGAGGTTTTTATCATCATCTTAATGGTGACATAATATTCCAGTGCAAGGATGATTAATTAATTGGTTCTTTTAACTGCAGAGAAATGAACATCACTGTGTATGCATTGTGGCTAAAATGTTACCTGTTTGTTAGGATATATTCCAAAGAATAAATTTGTTTTATAAGAAGTGGCCTATAATTATTGGTGAGTATGGCCTTATTGATTCTTAAAATTTTAAGACATCTTGTTTAAATCTAAGTTGGGGTCTAGGGTTCTTTGTAAAGTCATCCATTAGGCACACAGACAGGCAGATACGTGTGTGCCTCCTCACCTGTAGTAATCAATCAGTGTTTGGTCCTGCAGAGGCGATGGTGCACATGTGGTTTATTTTGGCTTTCTCCTAGAGCTGTAGAGAGGGTTCTGTGGGGCCCAAAAATGTGAGCCTGCTTCTGCCTAGTCCTAAGGTCAGAAAGGTGTGGTTACTTGGTCTTTTGGACACTCCACCCTGACTTCTGCTCCTTCTTTTGAGTCAGGAGGTTTGACCTAGGGAGTGGCTGCCTTCAGGTTACTTGGCCTAGGGTGGATTCACTACCTAAACAACAGAATGCTAATGACTTAATGTTTCCAAGTATTGAAGCAAATAGCTGTTCCAGTTGTCCTTGGTGTCCTGTTAAAGCAATCTTTTGTCATTTTCCCCTGTGGCCTTGGGGTATAAAAGTGTATGGAAAATAAACACAGGCAGATTTCAGTATTCCCTGGCACTCCCTCCCAGTACTCTCCTATGTTTTCTGTTTTATTATTTTCACCCACATCTTCATACTCTTCACTTGTTTTTCTGATCCTCATGTGCCTACCCCGGGAAGTGGTATACTTGTAGAAACGTGGTCCCCAACAGAGTTCCAAAATGTGGGGCAGTTTTACAACCTTGACACCGTAGGTAGTGCAGGAAAGATTCAAGTGTGCCACATCCTGAAGCTCATGGAAGGTGGGCAGTGAGGGACACTGGGCCGTCTTCTGTATCTGAGCATGGGGACCGGCTGTACGTGTAGTGTTACGAGGTATTTTTCCCACTACTCTGTCACCGTAATCTCTTCTCTCCAGAACGAACAAGAGACAAAGCAGCTGCCAGCTGGAGAGTGCTGACCAGGCCCCTTCCATCACCCCCTGGCTTAAGCATTTTCCGTGCTCTGTCAGCTGTCTCTGCTGGCCCTTGTGCTGGGCATTATGGCATCCACAGCCACAGAGCTCTCTGAAGTTATCGCTTTGGTCATATATAAATTTCCTTACTCTGAGCTCCTCTGATCTCTAGCTCTTGTGTCTTCCCCTTTGCCCCCAGACAGTGGTTCTCTGTGTAGCCCTGCCAGTCTTGAAACTCACTCTGTAGACCAGGCTGGCCTCAAACTCACAGAGATCCGCCTGCCTCTGCCTCCCGAGTGCTGGGATTAAAGGCATGCGCCACCACCAAAAGCACTTGTGTCTTTTAGAGATGGGAAATTATTTTCCTCCTCCTCCTAAACAATTTCTTAAGTCTGTTTTAAGTCATTGTAATCTTGAGATGACCTCTTCATTGTCCTCTGACTGATTTTGAACCTGGGACAAGCCACTGGGCATCCCTACCCAACCCCCTGTTTTTATGTTTTAGTTTTCCCAAAGCTGAAATGGGAGTGTCTATATCAAATGCTGCTGCCCTGTGACATGGGTCTCATAGGAGCTCTGCTCGCAGCCTTTCTGATCTCACTGTGGATCCAGGAGTGCCTTGTAGGCAAGGGGCTGTGTGCTGTGCACGTGACCATAAGGAAGCATTTAGAAGTCCTACGAGGCTTTCCTTTCGTTTTCCGAGGAAACTAATGTGGAGGGTTGGTACAAAACATCCTGCTCTTTCCTGCTCTCTTCCTTTGTGGGCAGAGTGCAGTAACCCCGCAGCTGTGATCTTAGTTGGAGGTCAAACTCATTTTCTGGACTCTGAATCATGGAAGTCTGTTTAGAAGCACCGTTACTTGTTTCTGATTTAATTGTGAAATTCTGATTTCCTCTTTGCTAGCGAATTTTTTAGCTTCTCTCCATGTCCTATATTCAGTATATCATAACCCCTAGCAGAACCTGTGTCTTGTCCAGAATTGTCTAAAGCGGTCCCTCCCTTATTGTCTCCTGTGGTCCTGTTTCCACGGCACGCATACCACTTCTCTTTGCTCTCTCTCCTGTAGATGCTTGCCTGTCCACTTTCTGTCTGTGCCTTCCTTGCAGAAACTGGTCCTGATGCTGATGCCCTATAACTGAGGCACAGTCAGCTGATCTGTAGGGCATGGCCCATTAAAGTTGGAATCTGGAATTTGATGTCCACTGGCCAGTGCTTCAGAGGCCTGTCCCCCAAGTGGCGTTATTTGGAGAGCATGGGGCATTAAGAGGTGGGGCATGGTGAGATTCTTTCAAAGACTTGAGGGGTGGGGACTGGTGAGTGTGGGACCTTTAAGAGACTTAGTGGGCATTCAGAGGAGGCCTGGTGGGTGTGCCTTTGAGAGGCAAGTCTTTGTGGCATCGTTGTGCCTTTAAGAGATGGAGACCAAGGGGCTTTCTTCCACAGTACCGGTATCTGGTAGGTATCTACTGTTGAAGTTAGCAGTAAGATATTAGCAATGGCTTTTTGTCTCTGTCTATGCTCCTCTTTCTGAGTTCCTGGCCATCACGAGGTAAGCAGCTTCCCTCCAGGATGCACTTCATATTGTGACTGGCTGTCATGCCACAGCCCTGAAGGTGAAGCGAACAGGGTATCGTGGGCAAAAGCTTCTGAAACCATGACCCCAAATAATCCTTTCCATTTTGTAATCTGAACATTTGAGTTATATGTCACAGAGACCAAGTATGGCTAGCACGACTCCCTGCTCTCTTAAACAGGCTGGGTGGAGGTGATGCCTGCTTCACGCTTCCTGGGTAGGAAGGGCCACGCTGCTGTGTGCTCATAACGTCATGCTGAAGGCTTATCCAGCTGTAGCTCAGATGCCCCCCTTTTTTGTCTACTGCTTGTGTTTCTCTGGTCCCTCTACCACGCAGGGTTCCCTGAGCTCTCCGCATGCTGCGGGAGCAGCTGATCCTCATTGTCGGGTTTCCCATTCTCTCAGAGCCATGGAATCTCCTGAAACAGTGCCCTCCTTTGGCGATAACAACTCTCTTAAAGTCATGATGACCTCTGATGTCACTGGTGTTAGTAGCACAGGCCTTCACTTTCCCCAGCTCCTGAATGTCAAGAAGATGCTGAGAGGCTTTGTTTCAGCAAGGACGGCATAGGAGGCAGTGGCATGCAAGTTCTCATTGGGACGTCAGAAGAGGCTTTGGAAATGGTTTGGCCTCACTGTATAGGAGAGTTTTTAATGTGTGTAGACTAGTCAGTAACTAAACACCTGGGGATGGAAACCAAAAGGGGCCCGAAGACCTGGAAGAGACCTTGGGTTTTGTCCTTAGCACTGGAGCTGCCCTGTCATGCCTGGAGTAATCCATGAGGCCTTGGGCAGATGATCCTTTGTCTTTCAGGTCACGTGCTAGGGCTGAGGTGCTGGGGACAGTTGATATGCATTTCTTCATCCATGTATCCCAGCATGCTGTATACAGGCACATGATCATTTTATGTTTGCCAAAAAGTAGACAAGATTGAGGTAATAATCCAAACCAGTCATGAGCAAATTCTGTGAAACATCAAAAAGACGAAACTTGAATATAGGGTGTGTCTGGGGCAGGGCGGGGGGGGGGGCAACCCTTGGAATGCTATCAAGCCGTTTGGTGTGAGTCTTGACCTCATAGTTAATTCTCTTGGGAAACACCCTCACAGACACCCTGCCCCCTAGTGGCGTCACTCACCGGCTCCAGAGTGAGTTTAAATTTAGTCAAGTTGATGACCAAAATTAATGATCACAAGGAGAGACGGAGCAGTGTGAAGATTGAGTGAGTTCTAAATCAGTGACTAAGACTTGGATTCCTGCTTTTGGCTTCAGTGCTTTTGACAGAACATCGCTTAAGCTACAATTAGATGACAAAGGCAATTAATGGACTGTGAGTTCATTAAGGCGAGGGTCCACCCTACTTGGTTTTCTGTCCTCAGTGCTCAGCATGCTGTGCGATCAAGTCAGAGACTAATAGATGTTGACCAGGAGAATGGATGTGAATGTGATGAGATTTATTTTGTCTTCCTGGGAGGTTGGGCAGATGCCCGTCAAACCTATTCCAGTAAAGATCAAGTGATGTTCTTGTTTCTCGTTTGTATTTCGGGGAAGAGAAGGCCGCGCCCACCCATCCCCAGTGGAAGGGCGGAATGTGGTACACATTGCGGTACCCCACTCACATCCAAAGGTTTTGGAAACTTCAGGTGGATCACAGTGAAATTCAGAGAGATTTTCTTTGAATTTATGAGAAAATTATGCATTTTATGAAATTGATTTTGCTTTAGAGTATTTTCCTCATAGCGTCTACATATGAACAATGGAATGATTGGGTTACTTTATCAGTAGTGATAGTGGTATATCCATTTCTTCAGGCTCTAGTATGTACTTACAGACTTTTGCCATTGTAGAAGCTTGGGTAATCTGTGGGGAGGTTCTGCTTTAGACATGGATTATACTTCTTGTTGCAGTCCTGGTCTCCCTGACAGTGAAGGCAGATGGAAGGGAAGGAAAAGCATGGGGAAAACAAAGTGTACTTCCATGCTCTGGGTACCATGCAAAGGGACCTGTGTATGTGACACTCTTTAGCAATGCAAGGAAATAGTTTGGCCTGCTCTGTAGCCCATGTGATGGTTTTAAAAAATTAATTTGTAAGATCGATACACAAACGACAGATGTGTAATGTGTCCATGGGTGGATGGTGTCTCTGACGACCTCACAGAAGGTAACTTCAGTCTTTGTAGGAACACTCTTCTTCTGATAAACGAAGACATGTTTAGTTCTGTGAGCATCTCTTTGTCCATGTTCTCCATATGAAGACAGCTACATGTGAAATGCTTAAAGAAATTAAAAAAAAAATAGAACCATAAAAGTGAATCCATTTTTCAGACCCAGGTCAGCTGGCCTTGGTGAGTTCCCGATAGAACATCCCCATTATCTCAGTGTGTGGGTGCACCCCTCGCGATCCTGAGTTCCTTGCTCGTGCTCTCTCTCCTTCTTCTCCTGATTTGGACCTTGAGATTTCAGTCCGGTGCTCCAATGTGTGTCTCTGTCTCTGTCTCCTTTCATCGCCTGATGAAGGTCCTTGGACTTCCCACAGGGCAGGGAACCCTGATTGCTCTTTGGGCTGACGAGGGAGGGGGACTTGATTGGAGGAGGGGGAGGGAAATGGGAGGCGGCGGTGGGGAAGAGACAGAAATCTTTAATAAATAAATAAATAAATAAATAAATAAATAAATAAATAAATAAAAAGACTGGAAGTAGGGTCTCAAGGAAAAAAAAGTGAATCCATTATAAAATACCCAAGTGACCAAGCAGAGTTGAGAATACTCATTTTCAGAAATGAATCACGTTAGAATTAAGAAAACAACATGCACACACACACACACACGCGCGCGCGCGCACACATGCACACACATATTCACACATGAAATACACCCAACGAACGGCTTAGAAAGATAAAGATTTTGTGGACGCATAGAGGAAGCGTCATTACAGAGAGAATTGTTGAGATGGGGAAAATCAAGAGTGCAGCGGCGCACAGGGATCGGAAGTTGAGGTTAACGCGAGACTGAAAGGTAGGGAGGACAGAACGAGAAATGACTGCCCCATCTCAGGGAGAGGCTAAAGTCAGAGCTGTCCGTGTGTGGAAAGGGAAACAGTGCCAGCAGAAGAGAAAGATTCTCTGAGCCACATGGAAGTACGGCGGTGCATGCCTGCAAACCCAGTATGTCGGTGGTTGAGGCGGGAGAAACAGGAGCTCTGGGCTAGTCTTTAAGGCCTACCTGGGCTACCAGAGACCTTGTCTCAAAAATAAAGCAAAACAAAAGGCCGAGAAATCTGTACTTTGAAACCTGAAGCAGAATTATAGACATCCAAAGTTTTCACGATATAAAACCTAGCTAGACTGCGAGGCTGAGTTAGGAGGACCATGAGTTTGAGGCCCATCTGGGCTACCTAGTGATGCCTTTTTAAAAGGAAGAAAAAAAAAAAAGAAAGAGAAACCTAAGTGGAGAGCACTGAGCTCCACCTGCGTGTGATAAGTGGCGGCCAGCAGACAGCCCAGGAGCAGCAAAGAGGAGGAACCTGAAAAGGAAGGAACAACTTAATCTCTTCAGAGAATAGGGAGGCCTTTCAGAAGTGAGGATGAAGTACATTTCTACATTAAACTGAGAAAATTATATTTAATAGGCCTGCATTAGAGGGTCGTAGGAGGAAGAAACATGAAAATGAACCAGCCAGGCATCCGATTTGACACGGGAAATGAGCGGTGTTAACCGCAGAAGCTAAAGAAGAGGGCTTGAAAAAAGTAGGAACCCAAATTAGTGGCACAGGAAACAGCAGCAACAAAGATGTTGCTAATAAATTACGGTTTCTGCAGAGACTTTGACAACTCATAATAGACTGTGGAGTGCTGTATAGCAGATAGCTAGGTGAGCTAGGTAAACTCCAAGAGTAATAATGACTTACTAAATGATTCAAGAAGAGAAACAGACTGAATAGTCTCAAAAGTAAAAGGCAGAAGAATAGGATATTATTTATTATTTGTGTAACTTTATTGACTATGTTTAGCAAGTTATTTGAAAGACTTCTGGATAGGCAGAAGAATAAGTTTACTAGAAGACATTGAAGAAAACCTACCCAAAGGACAGAGAAATCCTGCTCTTGATTAAGACAACTCTTACAGAGCAAGGAGTCAGTCATTCCTTCCCAAGCGATCGACAGGTTCAGAACTGTTCCAAGGCCAGGTTTTCGGCGAGACATTCTGAGCTATCCAACAAGGTTGTTTTTATATTTATTTGACGTGCAAAGACTCAAGAATGTACAGTGTGGCTCGGCCAGATATTGTGATACTGGGAATCAGCCAGTGCCGTGTAGAAATAGGCCTGAGATTTCAGTAAAACTTGATTATGATGGTGTGTTGCGGGTCTGCATGAAAAAGGAGGATTCTGTTAAGTCATAGTTTTGAGGCAAGTTGCACAGCCGTAATAAAAGGCATCTTATTCTCAACCGTGCATACCCCAAATTCTGTCCCTGATGATGAAAACGATTAGGTGAAAGGTGAAACATTGTGACCCAAGAAAGAGGCGGTGAGAGTGACTTTAGCTGATAAACTGCTGACCCGCAAACACGAGAACCTGAGTTTGATCCTGAATTGCCAGTTGTCAGGTGGCCCACACTTGTAATTCCAGCCCTGGGGAGGGAGAGACAGGTGGAGTCCCAGTGCTTATTAGCAAGTCAGTGAACCCAGGCCTCCGGGAGAGATTCTGCCTTAACAAGTGGGCAGCTCCCCAGGAATGATACTCGTGATTTCTTCCTGACCTCCACATGATACTCACACAAATGGACAGTAACACACAAGAATGCCCCCCACACACACACACGCAGAGAGAGAGAGAGAGAGAGAGAGAGACAGAGAGAGAGAGAGACAGAGAGAAGGAGAAGTTTTAAAAAGAAGATATATTACTTCGGATTGTAGGCGCTTCTCTAATTAAAGTCTAGTCTGTTCATATAAAAAGGAGACTGTCAAAATTAACCACGTTAAAGTTGAGGACAAGTGTTTATCAAAGGGCATAAGTAATGGAATAGGCAAACTTAAACTGGTAATAATATTTTTTAAGGTTAAATAACTGGCAGCAGTTGGTATCTAGATTATATGACACATGTCTTCAGGTCAGTGGGGACTTCAATACAAACACACACACACACACACAAAAATATAACATATGATGCACACAACATTCCAGATGAAGAGCTCTGACTGCTTTAGCATCCACTTAGAGACTGTGCAACTGTGTCAGTCAGTCACGAGTGAAGTGCAAGTCAGGAAAACAATGAAAGCCGGCCACCTTTTCCTTATGAGAATAGAAACTGAACAGCCCGAAAGAGCTTGCTCGCTCGGCGTGTTGGCCTGTCGTGCCTCCAGTGAGAGTGGAATGTGTCACCTTCCATAGCCCAGGAACTTTGCATCTGCACACTGTGCTAGGAGACAATTACAAGCATGTTCAAACCCGCAATGCTTAGAAATACCAAAACAGAAAATACCCCAGATAAACTTAAACAGGAGAAACAGCAAGGGTTACATAGCCCTCACAGCATCAGTATAGCATATCACTGTGAAAAATAAACAGCATATATGAGTTTAAGAAACATAGCATTGAGTAAAAATGAGCAAGAATGGTGCCATTTTAATAAAGCTTAAAAGCAGTCGATATAAATGGTAATATTTAGGGATGTCTTTTGTGATAGTGCTATTTTTTTAACAAAGCAAACAGACAGTAAGCACAGAGTTCTTGGTGATGTCTGGAGTAAGTCAGGAAGACATGTGTGACTGCAGTAATATTTTAAGCTGGGGGTTATTGTGCTTCAGACCTTACAGGTATGAAATCTGTGCTGTTCATCATATACTAACAAGAGCCAAATTCATGGCGAGTGAGTGACTCCGGGGCTGCTTTATGTGGGGTAGAGGGAAAACCCACGTAGTTTCCACTGTGTGTGTCTAGGACTTAGTCACTATGGACCGTGTTAGAGTCGCTGTTCCTACCTGGTAGGAAAACAAGAAATGAGGTCGCGAGCAAAATTTCCAGCAGAGTGTTAGAGGTGTGGGTATTTTCATAAGTGTTATAGTTTTATGACTCAGTCTACCATGAGGCATGGGAAAGGCCAGCTATCTCCCCGTTTTGTGCTATAAAGTTCAGCACAAATACATAGGCTTGAAATGGTATTCTGGAGACAGGTTTAAAAAAAACCATTCATTTGTATGTATGTGTGTGTGCATGCCTGTGTGTGCATGAGTGCCATAGCACACATGGGGACATCAAGAAATGACAGATTTAAGGTCAGGTAGTGAGTTGGTGTTTCAGACTTCCTTTATTTGCATGTTCCAGCTTAATTACAAAGTCTGGCAAACAAAAATAGCATTTGCCATGCACTAACTATAATCAATCACAGTGTTTTCAGGACTGACATGTCCTCCTCAGGTAGGCTCTTGGTAAGCGAGATTCGACATCTTTCCAGGAACCCCAGATTCCCCCAAACCCTTCAAACCATTTCCCTGTAGCATATCCTGATATGAAAAGTTTTCAAATGCAAGACTGGAGGCTTTCACAAGCTCCGGTCACTGTGTCATGCAGTTTTCATGTGGGAATTCAAGTCAGAATAAAATAAAATGGAGAGAATTTGAGAACACAGCTTGAGGATAAAAAACTGTAGTCACTTATAGTTAACTGACTTATAGTTAAATGACTACAAAGTTAACTAAAGGTTATTGTTAAAGCACCAAGTATTATGTATGTAAGCATTACATTGATGATAAATAAATGGAAAACAACAGAGTGAGGATTATTTTTTTTAATTTAAACTATTCTCTATTGACCAAGGTTTCTGTCCTGCCTGGTTCCCGCAGTTGTTAAGTTCCAAAGAAATCATACATTAGTTATAAACTGATTGCCTAGTATCTCAGGCTTCTTATTAACTCTTATAACTTATATTAGCCAATAATTCTTGTCTCTGTTAGCCACGTGGCTTGGTACCTTTTTTGGAAAGGCAGACACATCTTGCTTGCTCTGTGTCTGGCTTCCTCTCTGTCTGAGTGACGGCTGCAGACTGAGACTTTCCTCTCCCAGAATTCTCCTTTTCTCATTGCCCCACCTCTACTTCCTGCCTGGCTACTGGCCAATCAGTGTTTATTTAAGATACAAGTGACAGAGTACAGACAATTGTCCCACAGCAATTCTCAGGTGACTGATTTATGATAGAAAACACAGATTCCTTGAGCTTTAGCTCCCGTCTTAGCACATATTCTTCACGATTCTGCATTACATGCTGAACCTCAGTGAAATGTGGCATAGTCTGGGATAGACTCTCTCTGTTCCCTGTGCTGGATCAGTATGGGTTTGCACATGTGTCTTGGTGTGTTATTGTTCTCAGGGTAGGCATACCGGCAATACAAATTCAGACCGTCTTAGCTGAAGGCTTCATTGTTCTTTAGAGGGAAACAATATTCTTTCACTGAATTTCGGTGTAAGTAAGGTTCTAGGATAAATATAACCCTTCAGCAGGATACAGCCAATTTCATTTTTTTCCCCCAGACTTGGGACGATAGCTCATGCAGAATCATATCGTTTGATAATCAATCCTTAAATTTCTTGATTAAAAGTGTGTGGTCCTTCTGGAAGATGCAGTTGGTGTTTCCGAGTATTGGGCTTCTCCAAGTAATAGCAAATGCTTATCTTAAAAGTTTCCTTTAAGTTGTCAAGGTTTCCTGCTGTACCTTGTCACCCTTAACTTGGATTTGAAGCTGTCTGGTACCTCCAGACTTCCTTTGGCAGTCTGCTGATGCCACTTAGATCACGTGTCCTGGGGGGTTTTCTGAAGTGGGCCCACTGGAGAACAATACACAGCTCACAGACTGTGTCTCGACCAGTCACGTTCTTCTGTCCTCTCTGCATGTCACCTGCACAGTCCAGAGCCAGTTCTCCGTTTGCTGAACAGTCCACTCACTCTGTTCCAGAGGGGATGCCAGTTCGGATGGCTGCTGGTGAGTATTAGGCTGCAGGACAGTAGGGACGCTGTGGGCTTGGATACAATGTGTAGTACTGAGCTCCCTTCCATTCTTACACAGGTGCAATTTCAGGCAAACACAGGAGTCTGTGACTCAGCAAGTTCAACCTAGCAGCCCGACAGGTCGCCTGCTGGAAATTAATTTTCATGTTTGTTTGATCAAACATAAACAATATGACGTAAGATTTATTAATATATAAAAACACATACATACCCAGTTTCTGCCTTGTTTTCCCCCTACCGAATGTATGTTCACACTCTTCACACAACTTCCTCCTTTTCATTGCTGTGTAATATAGTCTATTGGAGTTTTTACACTCAGTCACCGGTTGTTTGGTACTTGAGTTTTCTCAGGTTTTTGCAGTTCCAAACACTGCTTCAGCTGTTATCTTTACACACGAGCCATTATGTATTTGCTGAGTTATTCTAAAAGGCACGTGTTGAGACGGGAGGTGTGTGGTAAAGGCCATACCAGTAGTTATTTAGGCAAGTCTGACCAAACAGCCTTGGTAAGAAACTTATTGTAGTAGAAGCCTCATCTACAGCATTCTTCAGTGAGTATGCTAAAGTGGAGCTCTAAATCGTGGTCCCTGAAGAATGAATGATACAGGTCTCCACCACTAGAGCCCTTTTACGGAAAGCTTCCTTCCTTTAGCCTGACTCTGCGCCTTCACAAACACCCATCCATCCCTCGTCATGGGCACGTGCACATACACAAACACATGTAGCCTGTGTAGCTCCTCCTGTGCCTACAGCTCCACAGTTCCCGTCATCTCCTGAGTTACGAAGCCATCCACAAGTTCACCTACTGTGACCTTCAGTGTTATACAAACTGCAATTATCATTTATTCGTGTTCAGTTTTGTCTCATCAAGTCCAGAAGAATGAGGGTCCTGAATTTATAGTTTTGGTAAAAAAAATGCACGCTTATTATAAAAAACTTAATTGAAAACGTGTCTGATTATGTAGTCTTAGTCCAGAACCCTAGCACTGAAGTCTAACTAAGCATTGTCCTAGGCCTGCCTTATAGTATATACGTGTGTGTATGTGTGTTTGAAAATCCAGATGGGTGCATACAATTTAACACATGCTGTTATGCTATTCTGAGTGTTGAGAACTTTTATTTTCTTTTATTAAAAGACTTAGATTTGTTCCGTGCCAATTGGCACGATTCTGTGAACATTCTATTAATATTTCTGTAATAGTTGCTTGTATGCATATTTTATAGTTAGTTTTCTTTTTTTTTTTTAACCAATTTGCCCTGAGTGACGTTTGTGGGTTATAGTTTTCTCTGGGTGAGTTATCCTTTTATATTGGTGCCTTCCTCCTTTAGTATATGTTCCAGGAGGAGGGACCATTGCATATGGTCCCAAGACTACTGTATCTCCGCTTCTTCCTCTGCCCTGCTGGATGCTAGCGATCCATTTTTCCTGTTCCTCGGATTATTTTGGAACATGTGTCCAGTTGAGACTATTATAAAGGCATTTTCCCTCTTGCCAAGGTACGGAGAGGGCGACGTTTTCTGATTCTTAGAGACTACTTTGCCGCGGAAAGTGCGTGTCTAACCAAAGGACCTGCAGCTGTGGGCTATTTTGATGCTGACTTGAAAACATTTCGGTGTGTTCGTTTCTTCATTCCACTTTATTTCAGAAAAGACTTGAAATAGCTTAACAAGATGCAAACTTTGACTGCTCTGAATTTACTCGATGAGTGAAATAAAATAAATAAAATAAAATAGAATAAAAAAGAAGGTAAAAGGGGCACAAGAATAAGAAAGTATATAGAAACCCAAGAATGAGGATTGCTTGCACAGTGTGGCACACGTGAAAAATCTAACTGCCACCGTCAGCAGTTCAGAACGGTTGAAGATGGATGGCTTGTCTGGCTAAAGCACAGTGTGAGACATGAAGGGGTGTTCAAGGTGGATTTCGGGTTTGGCCCCGAGTTTGCATGATGGAAATATGAGGCCGCATCCCTGTTCCGGTTGGAGCCCAAGCCTTCTACTTGGAAGAAACCCAGCTATTTTTTGACGATGAAGCCAAAGAGAAAATTGACTTAGGGAAGAGAGTTTTAAGCAGTATAAATTTATGGTCTGGGACAGTCACAGCTGGAAGGACCTGAAGCGACTGGCCTCCGTGGTGCGCTCAGATGAAGACAGGCCCTGTAGTCACGCTGCCTGGGAGGATGTTTTCCGGAGGGCACCTAGTCTGCTGACGCCTTTGTCCCCGAGTCTGTCACTTCTCCAGTTTGCAGATGGCTTGAGAAAAATGAGCATTGGCTCTTTCCTCAAAGTTGTGATAGGACAATGTAAGGGAGAGAAAAAAAAAAACAAATCCAGAAAGAAATACTATTTTATAACCACTAAATGAAAAGAGACAATCGCCAGTGTTGACAGGGTGTGGAGAAATCTCAGTAAGCCTCATCTAGATTGCTGATGGGGAAATAAAGTGGTATGACTGTTAGCATACAGCCCAGACATCCCACTGCTAGGTTAACTCATTGAAGAGAAATGAAAAGTGTGGCTCCCTAAAACCTGGTGTATGAATAATCGTAGCAGCACCATTCATCACAGATCAAAGTGGAACAACTCAGCTGTCATCAACTCAGGGATGGAGAGAGCTCCATACATTGTGTGGTTCGGTTTATATGCAGTGTCTGGAGTGAGCAAACCCATAGAGGCATACTCAAGCAGAGGAGCAGTTGCATGGTATAGGGAGTATCTGCTGATAGGCACACAGGTTTCTTTTGGGAGCAGTTCCAAACGTTCCATTATTGATGGTGATGATGGTTGGGCAGTTACGTGAATGTCTTGATTTAACAACAGTTGTTGGCTTACACACTTGAAATTGTGTGATGCTAATGTAAAAGTAGACACATGCAGGGCAGAGTGCTTAGAACTGTGCAATGTCCACTGAGCAAACACTCTAAATACAAAGAGACAAGCCGAGGAACTGACCTATGACCCTAAGGCTGCCTTTACTAAGCTAGAGACCAACTTCCTGAAGTGTGAATGAGCCACCTTCCCTGCAAGAGAGTTGGCAGGGCCGACATGGCGCTGACTTTCCCTTCTGATATGTCCCTTGGTGTTTTCTCACTGGCCTTCAACTACACTTGGAAATGATTTTTGAAGTTTTTTAGTTTTAGATAGAGTATAAACCTTGAAATAGCAGTATTTTCAACTAGCTTTCATGAACTGGTTGAAAAGTTGATTGGTGGCCTTGTCTCTGTTTTTCAGAGACTGATTAGCCCATCTTGCCTTTTTCTTCCCCATCCTCCACTCTTTTTTTTTTTTTTTTTTTTTTTTACTTTGCATGTCTCTGCTGGGAAGACCCTTGAACACAGTGTCCAGTGTGATGGGCTCTCTCTCTCTCTCTCTCTCTCTCTCTCTCGTATTTACAGTGGGAAATCTTGTGTAACCTTTGAAATTAAGTAACATTTGCTCCCTGTGGTTTTTAGTATATTTGATTAGGGTGTCAAAAATGTTCTCTTTGGCCAACTCACTGTCACACGGTAAAATAGTGAAGACCATTATCTAGTGACGTTGACAGGGTTTATACAATTGAATTGATATTAGCTTGTTTTAGTTTGAAATAAAGAAACAGATTGTGGGGCTGGGGACCTGTGTCACTGAAGGCTTGTTGTCTCACATGCATGAGAATCTTGTTCCATCTGCTGCCCCCTAAGAAGAAACGGAGGAAGGGGGTGTGTGGGACATCGATAGGGAGACAGAAGTTATCAGCAACCACAAACCCATATTGTTAATTTAAGTCATATAAAACTCAGTGCCTGATAATGCATTATAATCAAGTCATTCTGTTATATTAGCAAAAACTATGATGAGCTGGAAACTTTATAAAAAATTAGAGTTCAGTGCTGAGTGTTTTAGAGTGTCCTTCACTCTAGGAACATCTGTCTTTGGTGTGCAGAAATCACCCCCAAATAATAAGGGTTTTACAAGCTAATAAGCTGGATGACTCTTCAAGTTGATGACACTCCTTGGTCCTGATTTGGTGACTTCACTCTGCGGATGTTCACGTACGCTCTGCTATCTAGTTCCCTGTGTTCTTCTGACCATTGCTGTGGACTCCCTCACCCCAACACTCAGCTGGCCATCTCAGCAACAGCCATTTTATGTTATCTCATTCTTCTGTGGGCATAACTGAGCCCAGCCAGGCTCATCGACCTAAGGTTTCTGCACTGGTGGGGCTCCCTGAGGCTCACCCACTCAAGCACCTGAGGGGTCATTCTTGAAAAGAGTGCAATAATCACTTTTTAAATGCTAGGAGGAGGATAAAGGGAAGGAGCAAGTAGAGAGAGAATGCTGTACAGGGACAGCAGTGAGCTGGTGAAGGCAAACAGTGGGTGGAGATGTTAAAAGCAGATGATTATGGACCCTGCGGTGGTCCCTTCGCAGCCCCTTCTTTGCTTGCAGCCGACACTTACTTTATTAGTAAAGTATGCACAATAGATCTAAAGTGTCAAAGATGTTTGGGTGCCTATAATATGTAGTATCCTAATTAAATATATTGGGCAAAATATTATAGTGCTGTAATTGAGTGATGTGTCTGTATTGTTTTACGGGGTAAGTTCAGATGTGTGGGTTATAATTAACGAAATCTAGAATATTGACTAGTAAGATTGCATATTACAGATCATATCCACAAAGCCCACTTGCACAGTTCTTATAGGTACTAGAACATTCTGTAAATGCAAACCACATAGTCCTGAATATTTAATTCTGTTCTTCCCTTTGGTTCCTTCATAGACTGACTCAGTCAGCTGTTCTCAAAGAGGATTCTGTGCTGTACTGATATTAATTCAAATATTTGATGTCTGCTACTGTGGAATCAGTTACCTGAATCTGGGCTCAGACACCTAGAGTTTGCCAGTGTTTCATGTGCCGGGCACTCAGGGAGGATGTCCCAGACGGTTTATCTTTAACCCATACATTAAATTATTAATACTTTAAATCTCATTATGGCGTAAGTGCAATGCTGCATCTTTGTTCCTGTATGGAGAAATTGGAGAAAATTCTGGCCTGATGTTGTCGTATTCACAAAGTCGATCTCCAATATCCCCAAATAATCACATTAGGCTGCCCATTTCTAAGGATATAGTTAAGTTTGCATCTCACAGTGATTCATTCGCTGAGAGGTTTTGAAGATGAGGACTTGATTTTGTTTTATCCAGAATAGAAGGCAGTATAAGTCAGCATTTTTAGAGTGTAAGCTGAGCTTTACAACTGAACTAAAAACTTCAGACATTAAATCTTATTCACTTGTAGAACAACTGGATGTGGTAGGAATTGTCTTTCAGAGATAAATGGTGTAAAACAATGACAGCTAATTCCACTTGGAGCCTTGGGTCAGATCTGTCTGGAAAAGTCTCCTGTGCTAGTGACCATTATTCTCAGCTGTCACCTTAGAGAAGGATTCTGATTTCATCCCTGTTTTACTGCCTAAGGTTTCTATAATATGAATCAACTTTGTGTTAAAAACATTGAACAGCATCATTTAATAAAGCAGTTCTTAACCTGTAGGTTGTGACCCCCTTTGGGGGTTGAACGACCCTTTCACAGAGATCGTCTAAGACCTCTGGAAAACACAGGTACTTACATTACAATAGCAAAATTATAGTTATGATGTAACAATGAAAATAATTTTGTGGTTGGGGGCGTCACCACAACACAAGGAACGTTATTGAAAGGTGGCAGCATTAGGAAGGTTGGAGAACTGTTGATTTAATACATTCAATATGCATAAATAAAAGTAACTTGTACTTGATTTGAAATATAAAATATATGAACCTGAATACTTTGCCTCATGTTTAGTTATGAAGGAGATAATGTGATTGGTATTTAAAAATACAAAAACTGCGCAAGTATTAACGTTTCTGCCTCACTCGCTTTTCTTAGGAAAGTAACTCCTGTGCTTTAAGACCTTTCGTCCTTTATCCCAAGAAGTTGATTTTCATGTTTTATTTTAAATATAATTAACCCAGCCTTATCCTTACTGTACCAGCGAATTCGTAGATGATTAAGGGCTTCTGAAATATTCCCAACATAGATTTGAACCTGCCTGCAGGAGGAGGGTTGTACCCAAAGATTAGCCGAAGGCAATGTGATCTAAGTACAGATGGAATGGTGGTTGACACGTCAGGAAGCGGGAGGGGCTGCAGAGCATGATCCATGCAGACTTCATGGAGGTTGTAGGGCTTCCGTTGTCCTGTGGGAGATAGATCAAGTCTTCCTCCTCCAGAAGACAAGCATATGTGCCTCGGGTGGATAGACCTGGGAAGGGGATGCAGTAGTCACGCCGTTGTGTGTCTGAAGCAGCGTGAGTATATATAGATAACTGCAGGGTGGCAGGGTGGTTAGGAAATGGAGCAGTGTCCAGAGAAGGAGGATGGAGAATGTAGGGTCTTCCTGTTTCTTGAGAACTCAGGGCACTGTGATGGGAATTTAAGCAAGTTCAGTAGCTGGGACCACTGTGCCTCGAACATCGCAGAATTGCATGCCACGCCCAGACTCTCAGCTCCAGAGGGTCCTCTGTTTCCTACGTGACTGGGTCCCGTCTTGCTTTTTATCTTTTTCTATAGCTTGTCTGTGAAACTTTTATTGGGATTGTGCAGACCAAATATAAAATAATGATTTCCACATGTTTTTAGTTTACTATTGATTGGCAAGTACCGTAAAAAGAGTAGATCCTTAGGAAAGCAGTGGGCCTACCGGGAAGATAGATTTACTTTATGCTGAGTCTTCCTTTTACTACACATAACTGTGGATCCTGGGACTTTTCCCTCCTCTGCTGTGTTTTATTTTTATTAATCCCATGAAAATATAGAACTCTAATTTCTTATGTTCTTTTCAAATCAGTAGCTGATCAGATCCTGTCTTTGTTAGGAAGACTCGTGAATTAGAATCTATGGCTCCCTAGAGCCTTTTACAAGGAAATCTGTATTATTTATTCTGCTGCTCTAGGAGTCTCTTTTTAGTAAGAAATAAATTAAGATAAATAGTATTGGATTGAAGCGCAGTTGAATGTTGCCCCAGAAATGGAAGTCTGGAAGATTTTTACAGTGGGACCTGCATCCTTCTCTTGTTTACTTTTGAGAATTAATTTTCCAGGCAGTGCAAGAGACAGGAATCTGAGCCTTGCGGAAGAAGTATGTTGAGTTAGCAATAGAAAAACAATGAAGACCTTTTTGTTAAAAACACGGCATCCAGGGCAGGCAGGTCTTGCTTGAGTGGATATAGTGTCGCACTTCTTAGGAGAGATCTTAAGATACGTTACAGATTAAAGGTATGGGTCGTTTGCCCATGTTGGCACGCACTGGTTTAAGTAAATAAACTGAAGGAAAAAAAAATACATTTCTACACAGTGGGGAAAAATTCTAACCTAGACCGATACGATATTCTGCTAGAGAGTTATTGACGATTTTCTCGGTGGAAAGGTGATAGGGTGATGCTCTAAGCCTCTCTAACAGAGGTGCCTGCTAACATATGCACACATAAGAGGCTGTGGTACTTTGGGCCTGTGCTAAAAGAACCGAGGTATTAGATGTGCATCGACAGATGAATGCATAAAGGAAAATGTGTATAAACACAATGGAGTTTCACTTAGCCATGAGGATGAATCAAAGTGTGTTCATTTCCAGGAAAACAGGTGGAAATAAAGGCCATGGTATTAGGACAAATAAGTCAGGCTCGGAAAGGCAAAAAATACCTCCTTTCCCTCATGTGAAGTCTATATTTTACACACACATTCCATGAAAGCGGCAGGGGATGAATAAGGTGGGACGGGGAAGGGCAGGGCAGCGTGAAGACGTGAGAGGTGCCCCTCGGAACCGTGAATGCACACTAGTAAAACAGTAGAGTGTCAGAAAGAGCTGAAGTTTACAGATAAAATCAGAGTCTCAGAATATTGGCAGGTGGAAATATGTGGCACTTTACCATATTTCCGCTGTCTGTGCATTTCTGTGTGTGCTGTATAAAGTTTATGTGGAAGCCAAGAGAATGTTGTGCCATTAAACACTGGGTGTAGAAGGCCTGATCCTGTAGGGTTGGTATGGTTACAAGACGCCCGCCACGTTGCCAGCCCGTTGGGTATAGCATTTGTGTTTCTCTGATCCAGTCTCGAAGGGAGGTGCCCCCCTGACTGAGCAAATGCCGTGTTAAGGGGACAGTAAGACTGTGTCATCCAGGAGCACGGGGCCTGCCCAGAGGCTTACGCTTCGAGTTAGAAATGGAAACACAGAAATTCCTCATCCCTTGGCAGTTTTGTAATTTAAGTGGATGAATGCGGAATGAGAGCTTGGGTGGAATGACCAGTGTAGTGATGGGAGAGAGTAGAATTTAAATAGCAGGCGTGTCTTTGCAGGTAGACATCATGGTGCAGTCACTGCTTTTTCTCGCCAGTTCTGGCTTGTGCTGGGAACACAACACTCCCGTCTGTGAAGCCGTGGTCTAGCCATCAGTGCTGGGCATCATTCTGAGTGGGTGTGTGCCTTCTAACTAACCCCACACCTGACATGTCTGCGGGCTGAATGAGTTGGTTACGAAGGGAAGTGACCTCGCTGAAGCAATATGGACTTGTTTGCCTCTCTGAATTCTCCTCAGGACGAGAGGATGCTACTGCATCCACTCAGAGGCAGATGGGCCCATCTGTTTCCACCTTCGGCTCTGCTGTTGCTGGTATTTAGAGCTATGCCCTTCCTCCCAGGATCTTCAAGTGCTTAGATGAGGGCCCGCAGTTATCGTGACGCCAATTGCTACTTTGCTCAAGCAGGTGGAATAAATTAGGCCTTTCCACCTCTCTGTCCTCTAGTCTCTGTTAGTGGTTCCCTGACACTGAGATGCTCTGTGATGGCAGGGGACTGTGGTTTGTAAGGACGATAGTGGGCCTTCGAGTCTCAGTGTTCTGGAGGTTGGTTCAGAACTGTCTTGTGTCTTGCATTTTCCTAGGATTTTTATTTGTTCCTTTGGCGACACTCTCCTGTGCCTGTGACACAGCAGTGGGGTGTGTGTTGCCCTTCACAGAGCTGGGCTTTGTCCCCACAGCCTCTGTTGGTGATGTTGGGTCTGTGGATCTTGGCTATAAAGAGTGATGAGGGTTTGGGGAACCAGTAAGTACTTGTTAGTTTTTTCAAGACAGGGTTTCTCTGTAGCTATGGAGCCTGTCCTGCAACTAGCTCTTGTAGACCAGGCTGGCCTTGAACTCACAGAGATCCGCCTGCCTCTGCCTCCCTAGTGCTGGGATTGAAGGCGTGCACCACCACTGCCCGGCCCAATAGGGACTTTTTAAACTTGCTTGCTCCCTATATCCCTTTGGGAAATCTATGATGGTTTGTTACTGGGTTTGGGCAGTCCTCTTTGGGAGAAAATGTCAGAAAAAGTTGTAGGGAAGTTTGTTTATAAAACGCGGTTTGAGCTGATTTTTCTTTGAGCAGCAGACAAATACAGTTCCATCAGCAAATATATATTTAGATGCCACAAAATACAGGCAACTGCAGTCCCCCAGAGCCTGCTCCTTCCCAGATCCAAATTTTCTTAGATTCCAGAATATGTTCCCAGTTTCTTTGTAATTCTGTAGCAAGTGCTAGCTGAAACAAAAACCAAATCAAAGCAAACCAAACCCAGCATCTTATTTGGTAGAATAATGTGGAAGCCCACAAATTCCGCCGATTGACAGGGAGAAATTGTAGGGCAGAACATTAATAAACACGATCTTGTGTCATTAAGTACATTTCTTTTTTTTCATAAACTTTATTATACAAAAGAACTAGAGATAAATAAAAACATTGGGAAACTCTTTTTCTTACCAAATAAACTGCAGTTCCTATGTGGTAAAGTGTCTTGGTAATAGTTTCACTCAGTGGAGCGAGTCATTTGCCATGCCTGGGAATTTTCACTGTAGAAACCACGGAGTGGAAATGAGCTGATAAAGATGGTGGGGATCCTGAGTTGTCACGCTGTTAGCCACAGATGCCAGAGAAGCTAAGCTGATGCTCTCGTTCTGACTCCTGTCATGATGTCAGGGTGTTAGAAACCTCGCTCAAGTCATTCTACTGCTTGAGAGTTGCATTGTGCTTCTCGCCCTGGAAAAGCCCTTCCTTTACTCTCTTTTACGTACACACTACTGCCCCAGCCATACAACTGTCAACCACATTCAGAGGGACTAGTTTGGTCCTATGCTTGTTCCTTCCTAGTCCAGCTGGAGTTGGTGAGCGCCGATTGGCTCAGGTAGACTGTTTCAGGTTTCTTTTTAAGTTCTGCTTGGGGATGATACCATTTTCCCTTAACAGACAGCCAGAGGATGCCGGTGCTGAGCTTCTGGTGATTAATGTGCCTTTGTTTGTAAATACCGGTAGCGAGGCTGCAAGATAGAGCGAGTGGGTCAGTTGAGCTTCAGCCAGAGAAACAGAACCCATAGGAGACCCAGGAAGAGATTTGTCGCACAGCGTGAACTGTGCGTGAACTCACGAGCCCAGCCTGGAATCCACAGCTGGCTGTTGGAAAGGGCCGCCTGGCACTCTGAAGCATGTGAGAAGCTGTTAGGAGGTAACTTCTTCAGAAGAGTCCTGGCTCGGTTTGGAAGGCTTTTCACGGACTGGATCAGGCCCAGCCAGTGTATCAAGGATACTTTCCCTTGTTTTGATTGTGGGTTTTAATCACATGGGCTAAAGGCCTTCATAAGCTTTTGATTGAGTGACTGTGGACCATAGCAGAGCCAGGTTGACACAGAGAGTGGAGACTGACCGCCTCCTTGCTTCTCAGTTTTCTCTTAGAATGCTTCTCATTTCAGTTCTTAGTGATCCTGCCCTCTGGGAGCTCCAGCATCTTCCTCAGTCCCCATCTCTCCTTCCACAGTTAAGTTTCCTCGTAACTTGCTGCAGAACCCAGGCAGCTTCTACTCAGCTCCAGAGCCAAACGTTATTTTCTCCTTTTCCTTCTGTTTTATGAGAGGGCTGTCTTCTTGATTTGTGTTGCTTGTCTTACTGGGGCGGAGTATTCCCGTTGTTCTTTATTAGCTGAAGTTACGTGTATCAGCTTGGCACCCATTCCAGCTTAAAGCTTTAGTTCGCAAAGACAATGGTTGCAGAATTGGATGCTGCTTTCGTGGCTGGTAGCTGTTGTCATTGTTCTTTGTCGCACTTGCTTGGAGAAATGCCATACTGCAGGATTGATGGGATTAAAACAGAGTAAGAAGTCTAATTGCCTTTCTGTTTTGGGCTGCTTCTTAGAAAGAATCTCCTCCATTCTCTTTGAAGACACCACCCTTTCATGTTGGATTTCCAGCGTTACAGAAGTCTTTTGTCGCTATCTGAAGAGCAACATTTATCAGTTTTTTTTTCCCCCACAGGAGAAAATGCTGGAGGATTATGAGGCACCTCTGCACGGCGTCCTTCAGTGTTTTGGACTACTCACTATTAACTTCACAATGTCCTCTGGTTTTGCCCAACCTTTTCTAATCACCTATAGGAAACCCTGATGTCCTCATCTCTGCCGCCCTTTACGCTCCAGAGAAAGGGCTGCCAAGTTTTCTCGGGGCAATATGCACAGTGGTTTAAGAGGTGTTAATAGGAATCACTGAGGATAAGGGCCAAGGTTTAGCAGTAGCTGCTTATCTCTGATTAATAGCAGTAAGTTTTTTTTTTTTCTTCTCAAGGTTTTAACGTGCAGTAACATAGTCAGATGGAAATAATTTGCAAGTGTGAATTAAAATGGGATTTCATGGGCCCAGCGTGTCTACAGCTGGAAAATGCTACCTGAGAGCAAAGTGTGGTCAGATCTGCTGTCAGTGAGGGTTATCAACTACACTTACTGATGTGTAAAGAGCCACCGTGTTCAGAAAGGACAATGAAATCGACTGAGTTCCTTCATCAATCCTTACCTTGATTGTTCATTTCTCTGTGGCACGTCACCATAAATTTGAGGGCCTTAGACAGCAACAATTCTTCTTGAAGGTCTCCTGTTTTCCCAGGGTCAGGAATTAGGGAAAGCCCTGGCTGGTTGCTGTCTGGCTTCAGACAGCTGCAGCTACATGGGGCCTCATCTGGACTGTTTGGTAGCCCGGAGGCCGCAGAGCACACAGGATTCTTGTGTGACACCTGGGAACCTTGACAACAAGTATTACAGTGACCCTGGTGAAGTTGTATGGATGAAGTTATCGGTCACATATCCGCGTCAGTGTCACCGTTTTTGACTGACCTGGGAGCCCTGCTACTCAGGCCTGCTTTGCTCTGTCAGCCCTGCATGGTGCACTACTCAGATTTAGGCAGAGCTGCTGGGCTCCAGTGTAGTTACCCAGGGTTCTCTTGATCCTACTTCATAGCCCTAATTGGCCTTAAAGTAGCCATCTTCCCAACACCCTCCTGAATAGCTGAGATTGCACGTCTGCTTTTGGACTCCATCTTTGATAGTGGAGTGCCGTGATTCTAACAGAACGTACAGGACTGCAGGAAGAAGTCATTATGGGTTTTGTTGGGTGTAAAACAATCTGCCCTCCATGTCTCTTCTGACCATGACAGTTTACTTCAGAATATAAAATACAGCCTTGTATTTGTAAGACCCAGACCCTCCAGAAGCCCTACCTTACCATAATGTCAGGCTCAGCCACAAACAAAAGCTTCATCTTCAGAACTCGGTTTGAGTACAGAGGGGACTCTTTGGAATGAGCTCCATGGCTCTAGCTCCTTGAGTTCTGTTGTGAAGGCCTCTAAGCTGAAGAGACACGCATTTGCTCCTCATATGCTACAGACACCCTGTGGCGGCAGGCATCTTACGAGATAGTCCAAAAGTGGCAATGAGGAAGCACACAGATATTTGGCAACTTTGGAATCTCCCAGATTCCAGATGTCATATCCTCTTCTACCATTTTATGGGGTGTTCAGATCCTCAGTTGTGTTAACGTCCTTTGTATATAGAAAAGATTCAGTGTTTTGGAGCCCAGTAGCTTCTTAGTAACTTCCCGTTGGCTGGTTTGGATACCTGAAGGGCTCTATTGCATGCTTGGGTACTGAAGTGTCCCATTGTATGTTGGGTGTCTGAAGCTCCTCTTTCACTCTGTATTTTTTGTTTTAGATCAACCTGATAATAGTTTGTAATACAAACATCAAAAACAAAACAAAACAAAAACAAGCACACCAAAGCTGTGGGTTTCTGTGAATTGTATTGACTCCATTTCCTCAGAGAAAGTACCTATTTTGCTTTGTTATCAGGCTCCTTGTGCCAGACAGTGGGACAGTGCCTTTATGGGTCATGAGAACCCTGTTATGTGTGCAGTGGTTTTACATGACAAAATCTGTAGATGGCCCTAGGCTTCTTGGAAGGTGTTTGTGTGAGGCACCACCTTGGATCTCTCTGAAGTCTTGACAGAGTTCCAGCCTGGGCTTGATCTTCCGCTGAAGTCACTTCTTGGTGTGAGAATCATTTGTTGCCTGAACGAGTTGGAAATGAGAACTCGTCTCAGATACAGTAGTTTGTTTCTGAGCTGGTCTCTCTCTGCTCACACTTTGTCATCAGCAGCGAGCAGAAGCCAGGTGTGACTCTGGGTGTCTGCCCGGAAGTCCCTTTAGCTGGAGCACTTAGTCCCTTCTGCCCATTTCAGTTCCCCTCTTTGCTGTGGCTGCCAGTGTCAGCACCTCATGTGGGCTTCCATTCCTCAAGCTTTCAGTAGCATATTCTTTTTAAGGGTTCATTTAAACAACAACAGCAACAAAAAGTTCCGGAAAACAACAATAAGCATTTCGTTATCTTGAACTGTTACTCTGTTTTAGAATTTGGAGAGGGCTTGCCATGACCTGGGCATCCTTTGGCCGTTGCCAGCTGTGATGGAAAGGTTTGAGCTGTTATTGGTTGTTTTATTCTTTGCTCTCTGGGGGCCCGCCACCCAGCCCAAATAACACACAGAGTCTTCGTGTTACTTATAAATGCCCGGCCTTTCCTTGGCTTGTTTCTAGCCAGCTTTTTTTTTTTAAACTTAAATTCTCATCTACCCCTTGCCTCTGGGCATTTGCCTTTCTCTATTTCTGTATATCTTTTCTTTACTACTTACTCGGTGGCTGGCTATGTTGCTAGCTGGGTGGCTGACCGGTGGTGTCCTCTCTCCTTTTCTTGTTTCTCAAGGCTCTCTTTCCAGATTTCTCCTCTTATTTATTCCCTCTGCCAGCCAGCCAGGTTTATCATTTCTCCTGCCTCACATTTGGCCGTTCAACTCTTTATTAGACCAATCAGGTGTTTTAGGCAGGCAAAGTAACACAGCTTCACAGAGTTAAATAAATGCAACATAAAAGGATGCAACGCATCTTTGCATCATTAAACAAATGTTCCACAGCATAAATAAATGTAACATATCTTAAAACTCAGTGTTCCTCCGGGATGGAGAAATGGCTCAGAGGTTAAGGACACTGACTGTTCTTCCAGAGGTCCTGAGTTCAATTCCCAGCAACCACATGGTGGCTCACAACCATCTAAAATGAGATCTGGTGCGCTCTTCTGGCATGCAGGCATACATGGAGGCAGAACACTGTATTGTATATGTAATAAATAAAATCTTAAAAAAAAACCTTAGTGTTCCTGCTGTTTTTAAGTTACTCAATTTTGGGTGATTGTTAGGTACCTGTAGTGCCTGAGCAGGTAATGTACTGATTACTTCCTACTGATGTAATCATTAAGCCCCTCATATGTCTTCCCTGCCCCCACTAAAATATTTTCTTTTTTTTTTTTGTTCATTGTTTGTGAACTCCAAATTATCTGCTGGGCTGTATAACAGGGGCTATGAACTCATAAACTAAATTTGTCCTGCTAATATAATGTATTTTTAACTGTTCTTAAGATACATTCTTAAGTAGAATTACATCACTTCCTCCTTTACCCTTTCTCCCCCTAGTCTCTCTATCCAACCCCTTCCATCTCCTCCTCCACACTGAAATTCACACCCCCTTATTCTTTGATTATTATTGTTACATTTTATGGATACACACACACACGTATATATATATACAAAAATGTATAAATACAGCCTGCTGCATCTGTTTTTGCTGTTTGTGTGTATATGGTTTAGAGGATGATCACTTTGTACTGGATAATCAAGAAGGGGGTCATGCCCAGGGGAATTCATTCTCCCTCTTCCTGCAGTCATTATTTGGCTACAGTTTTCTGTAGTTCCTTATCTGGGGGTGGGTCCCCACAAAAACCTTCCCCTTCTGTGTAAGCATGTCTGTGGATAGAGCCAATGTTCTGGTCTGGCTTGTGCAGCCATTTCTCAGAGAGACTGTTTCACAGTAGACTCCAGTATTCTGGCTCTGAGGATCTCCGACTCCCCCAGTGTGATGTTCCCTGAGCCGCGGGTGCAGCAACTGTGGTGTTGATGCGTCCTTTGGGACTGGGCTCCCCAGGTTCCACCGAGCACTGCACTGTGTCCAGTTGTGGGTCTCTGTGATGGTCTCCATTTGCCGTACAGAGATGCTTCTTTGATGAGGGGAGACAGCCAGTGACAGCTGCATTAACCTCGGGGTACAGTGATGAGATTTAGAATGTAGTAAGGAAGAGTGCTGGTCTGTCGAGTGGGAAATGGAACCTTGGGCGAGCTCTCAAGCTGGGTAGGACGGGAAAGGTCATATATAGAAGAAGTAGGACAAATAACAGCAAGGCTGTTTGATAAAACCCGAAGGAATCAGGCTACTCTATATTACCCAAAATTACACACGGTACAAATAAGTATATGTGTACATGTGAATATCTTAAGGAAATTTTACCACTTGAGATGACTGTGCTTTCCACCTGACCCATAGATGAACAAAAACAGTACGAGGCATGAGAAATTGCCTTTGTATGGCTGGTCAGGGTAGTACAAGTAACTCCCAAAACAGTCTTGATTGTTGCCTTTTTCCTGTGTACACCACACTCTTCCTGACCCTTACTGTGAGACTGTCGTCTCCTGTGGCCTGGTCTTCCAGGGTTTATATCGCGATTATATCATTCATCACTCATGAAAACAATCAGCTAAACTCCTCTTCTTTGGACTGTGACTTAATGAAAGATACTGGCCCTTACTCTTCCTATTTGACCTAGAACTTGATAGAAAGATAGTTAGTAAAACTGGGTTGACCGCATAAATTTTAAAAAAGGTGATTCGTAATAAAGTCAAGGCAGATTCTTCCCCGAGGCAGTGTACAGTTTGATTGGTGATCCATCGGAAACAATAAAGAGCAGAATGATGTAAATAGTAGGCAGAATTGCAAATGGGAGGACCAGAAAGCTGCTTGGATTAAACATCATTGGAGAACATGGGAAGACAGGTGCATGTCATGTATGTGTAAAGTAGCAGAGTCAAGAAAGTATGCAGTCCATCCACACCCACACTATGGAGGGATATAGTGGAGAATGAATCTGAAAATATAATCTCAGGTCAGAATATGTAGAGACTTGAAGGTTAAAATGTCAGAACTCATCCTGTAGGTCAGGTTGAGAAAGTAAATGTATGCTCCTTGGCACAATATGAAGACCACAGCGAGTGAGAAATCAGAGGCCTGGCGCGGAGTTAGTATTGCGTTCAGTAGGGAGGGCAGCATCAGTGTTGAAGGGGACAGTGGCAGTGCATTGGTAGTTGAGGAGGTAGAAGTTGTACAGCACAATATTTGATAGACTTGACTGTGGGGAAGATTAAGTATATTAATAATACCATCTTTCAGATCTTGGGTATTTAATTGTGAGGCAAGGATTGTTGGAAGCTTAGGTAGTCATGCCCTGTGACCCCTACGATGGGCATGTAGTGTTGCGGTGAGGGAAAATCTAGGGGTTAGCATGGGACAGTGAGGAAGTGTCAGAAGGAGGCTGGGAGTAGAGGGCGTTACTAAGATGTTCATATTCAGCCGTGACCTTGGAAATCAACACTCAGAAGTGCTACATGCTCTAAAGCTCTTCTTCAGCGTGAGAGGGGAGGCTGTGGGAAAGGCTGTAGACTCACAGTTATCCTCTTCTGTGACAATGTCACGTGGGGAGGGGCAGCCATGTTTGTGGTAAAAAAGGACACCAGAGGATAAATGGTGGAGTGCAAACACCTGAGCATAGGACTGAGAGAGTTTGAGGTAAAAAAATAAAAAAAAAAGGTGCATTCGTGCCTGCAAGGTGGTAGAGAGTTGGATATACAGGCTGACGCAGTGTGTCTTCTCAGATATGTGCTAAGTAGATGGACCATTCCCAGAACAAGGGAGTGTGAGCCATGAGGAGGTGCAAACACTGAGAATCAGCTTCAGGTCCTGTGTGATGGCAGACAGGAGAGAGCAGAGCTGGAGGGGCCCAGGATCCCAGGCAGTACGCGCAGGACAGAGATGCTGGGAGACAGTGTTCAGACAGGGCTGATTCCAGGGTTTGAGCTTACTGCTAGGACCATACCAAGTCTCATTTTGTTTGTTAGTTCTTGGTAACTTAGAAGGGTTTTTGTTTGCTTGGCAGTGCCTCAAATATGTTAAAAACAGCAATTCATTAGAAACGGCTTTAATTCTTCTTGTTAGTAGAATGATTAAAAATAGAAGCGGGCCATGTGTTGCTTTCTGCTGTTGTGGGGAGCTTGGGTGGACTGAGGTGGCTAGTCCTCTGTGGCCCTGGTGCGGGGCAGAGTCAGGCACAGGGTCTGTCTGCAGGGGAAGAGAAACTGAGTTTGGCTTTCTCCGTAACGGGAAAGATTATTCAGGAGGTTCCAAGACTTTTGTGGCAGTGCAGGGTGTTGAAGGTGGTTGGTAAGTGACTGGGCGTGTGGACTGGACACACCTTCTTCTGCACACCCGTACCTGTGATCAAATGCCTTGCATAAGAGGTCCCCGTTGGCTCCCTTATAGATTCCTTGTGCTTCCTGATCTGGAATCAGGTAGGCTGTGCGAAGTCATACGTGTAGAGGCTGCTGCTCAGATGCCGCAGGAACCGTTAGCCACTTGTCCTGCCATGCTGCCCTCTTCTTCCCACGGCTGCTGTGCTCCAGATTTGCCATGGACACCTGCCCAGTGACCACTAAAACTGACCAACAAGCACCACTACTCTTTTGCCTGTCTTTTTCTTTTTGCCCCCACCCCAACCCCAGTGGGATATCGGAGCTTCGGTTCCTCTCTGTAATGGATTGTGGTCAATGTAAGGGAGATGGAAATAAAAGCCTCCCTGCCCCCCACGCCTGTGTCTTTACTTTCCAAAGGCTTTCCATGCTCTTAGCTCGGAAGGGCACTTGTAAAACTATGTGAGACTTAGGTACCTTGACTCTGTGAGGGAAAAGTTGTCCCTTTGTCCTTAATAAACTCCCTCGAAGGATGCAACTGTACAGTTGATTTTTGTTCTCTTTGTTGGATGTCACTGTCCCATAAACACAACCTGAAACCTGGGTTTCAAATTTTTCTGCAGTTTTAATCCTAGGAGTGAGCTGGGGACCACTGTGTAGACAAAGTTGGGTTTTTATTCTTGCTGCTGTTAAATCTGCAATTTACCCTTATAAGATTTGAAATGCCCTTTGTCCTGATGAAGTTAATGCATATGCTTATGAGTTTGCTCTAAAGTTTGTTGAAGGCCCATCCTGTCCTGTCTTTCAGTGTCTGGGGCAATAATCTGAGGCATTTTGTTTTATATTCTCCCTTTCAACAAATAAAGACTTAGGCAGAAGCAGCTGGGGCTCTGCAATAAAGCAGGATGGAGGCGGTGGGTGTCTCAGCTTTTGCAGTTAGATTCTGCTTGCAGAACGGAAAGTGACCCATCTCATCAAGGCAGCCGCAGGGGAATAAGGCATGGTCTGTGTTTCAGAGCTTGAATCCGTGCAGTTTCTAGGAAGAAAGAGGTTCCTTTTGTGTGATTTATCAAAGAATTCTAAATTTATCAGTGATTCCTGGTTTCTACAGTTTTTCATAAAGGCGGAGTTTTATTTTTATTTTTTGTCCATGATTTCATATGTCTTAGTTGGAAATCTGTTTTGTAGTAATTGTTACAGCTCTAAATTTTTTCCTTTTAAATGTAGTCATTAGCAAATGCCCCTCATCATGATTAGTGTTGCCAAGAAAATTAATTGCATTGTATACGTCAATGGAGAATTATTTCCTCTTCCCCTCCCCGTTTTTTGGTAGTTTGGAAACGAGCAATCTGCTGTAAAAATCCTTAAGTGCATTTCAGCATTTATTTCTATAGCACGTTGCCAGCATCTATAAGAACCATTAAAATCACTAGCATAATAGGTTTTTTTTTGTAACAATTCAAATCCAAATGGGGGAAACATCTATGCTGACCATGGAGGTGGCGCACTGAGTATCTCAAAGGTGATAAAAATGACTACATCTTTTAAAAGTTAACTGCAATTATGAGTAAATTTTTAGTTCCTTTGGATTTCCTCTGTTAGAGCTCAAATCCTTCAGAGCAGGCAGTCAGAGTTACTTTCACAGATTGGACGTGGTAATCTCAAATCCAGGTCATCTCTGGAATATATGTCACTTACGTCTTCATGTTTATGTGAGGCATAATTCGTTAAAGCTTTCAGTGGTTCCTTTTGGGTTTAACGGCTTGTCTGTGATATGGATAAATAGTTTCTGTTGTAGAAAAATAGTCTTCATTATATTATAGGTGTGTGCATGTGTGTATGTGTTCATGTATGTGTGAAAGCTAGGAAATGGGTACCATTTCTTAAATGATGCCCAATTTTTTTTTTTTTTTAAGGCAGGATCTCTTTCTGGCCTTGAACAACCCAAATAGGTTAGGCTGGCTTGACAGTGAGCTCTGGGGATTGAATTTAGGTCTTTGTAATCGCTAACAAGAGCTCGTCCCATTTAGCTGTCTCCCAAACCCCATATCACAGCCTTTCAAAATCTTCATGGGGCATTTCCTAGACAGCTTCTTTCTGATTTCGGTGACATCGGGAGAATGGGCGTCTGAGGCTTTCTTCCTCCCTGTGACTTTTGTCCTGACAAGTGTTTGTTCTTGGGTGGCTTTCTGGGCCTTCATCTCCGCTTTTGTAAAACGAAGGGGTTGGACACATGGTCTCTGAGGTCCGTTTCCACTTGAAGTTCCTCTGAATGTGCGTGTCGCCTGCTGCTGTGTTCCCGCCGCGTTCATCTGTTACACCGCTTTGCTAAACTACATCTCAAATTACTGTAGTCAGCAGCTCTTTCTTCATTGTCCTTTCATTTTGAAAGCTTTTCCTGACCAACCATAGTGCATTTGGAAAGCAGGCCCTATAGACTGTATCATACCCTGACACCCCATACCCCCAATGGCAACAAGGGAGGAAGCCTGGTTAAGACCTAAGCCATGGCCAGGCTGAGGATGAAGATGCTGTGTTTCACCAGTTTCAGTGTGAAAAGCAGCGTGTGAGGTTGGTCTGAGGCTGTTTCATTTTGCTCAGGTAGGTCGAACAGAACCATGGGAACACAAGGATGATGTCAGGATCTGGAAAAAAGCTAGGTGGCAGTATATGGGGATGTGCTCCGTGGTTGTAGGTTTTAGATTGCTCATCCTCTGGCGTAGTGTGGCTCACCAGGCACCCAGATAGCTCTGCCTTCAGTCAGCAGTGAGGTGGTGCTTGGGTGCCATTTCCTTAGGCAGTTTTGAAACTTGGCTCGTGATTATGTGTGTGTGGTAACTAATAAAGTTTCCAAGTATTAGTGAAAACTGTAGTCCATATTTAATGGTTCATGCATATGGTATTCTTCAGAATGTTTCCTCCTGTCTGTGATACTAATGTGTTTCAAGAACACAGTATTTCTGGAAGGATGTTGAGCGTGGGAGTCTGCAGGACGAATGGTCTTTTGCTACCTTCCAGTTATCCGTGGGTTGATAACCACTCAGGTTAATTTTCTGCGTCTCAGGCAGGCTGTATAGCCCAGGTAGCAGCACCAGCCAGTGTTGTGTGCATTCAGCCAGGTGGCTTGCGTTGTTGCAGGTAAGGCGAGTTCCTGGGTCAAGCGGTCACCTCCATAAAACTGAAGATGGAGATTGGGAGTGGAGTGACGACGAGATGGATGAGAAGAGCGAGGAAGGAAAGGCCGCTGCCTCCCAAGAGAAGGTAAATGGCCGCGGGCACCCCTGGGCGGTCTGTGCCTTGTGCTGCTCTCATGTGTCGTGTGTCACGTGTGCTAATGGACATGTCATTGTTTTGCAGTCACGAAGAGTGAAAGAAGAAAACCCAGAGGTGAGGAATGACGATCATGTATGAACGCATGCTCGGGGTGTATTTGCATATTTGCCTCTTCATTCCTTCATTCCCTGTTGTGGCATCCGGGTCTGGTCCATTTGGGAGACAGTTCTCAAAATCTCATGGAGTAGGAGAGAAAGGGAAGGCACATAGGTTTCATTGGTCCTGATTCTGCCCGAGTCACCTTGGTCTGTTCAGATGATGACAAATGCATCTACTCTCTGAGCCTCTGCTCTCCCCAGTGGTGTGGGGTGATCATGGTGCTCATGAGGTCGCCAAGAGGGTTACAAGAATCACATGGAAAGCAGCCAGTGGAATCCTTGGCCCTCACAAGGAGGTACTCGTTTTTAGCTTGTAGCGTTATACTGTTAGAGAGTACTGAAAACATATAGGTAAAGTTTACTTTGTAATTTATTCATGAATTAAAAAAGCAGACATTAAGTGATAGAAACTCCAGGTAGAATGGCTCTTGACCTTTAAAATATCTGGATGACTTAGGTAAGCAAGAAACACTATTAACGACTTCTCTGAGAACTGGTCATCTTTTTACTAAGATCATATTTTACTTCCTCCATTTGATTATCATAATGCCCAATGGTGACTATAGCATGCTAATACTCGTAGAGCAAATTTGAGAATATTTAAATAGTCCCTGGTGCTAAACAGACTTAGTAAGTAGTTAATATGTACCTTGCTCAACCTCATTACAAAGCATGAAAACTTTGGCCTAGAAGTGATACCCATCCAAACTTCTGTTTTTAAGTAGCAGACATTTCCTCTTGGCTAAGTGGCATGCATCTTACATTGGGGTTGAAGCATAGTAGCAGTAGCTAGCTGTGCTTTTAGCAAACCTGTAGCAGAGCCACAAGCCACTGTCTCCCCTGGCCTTTCTGACCACTCTGACCATTCATCTCACCATGGTGAAGGGCTCCTGGGATTTGTCAGCCCACCAGCGTTGGCTCTCCTTCAGACCCTGCCTTCTCTCCTGCCTGTTCTGGGAACTATGCTCTCGTCATGCTTCCAACGCAAACATTACTCAAGGATAATAATGAGTTGTTCTCCACCATAGGAACAGTGGTGGACCACCTTTAAAATGGGGCGTACTGGGTAACACGTTATATTGGGATTTTAGAATAATCTTAGCCTGGTATGATGAACTCTACCCTCTCTTGCCTACTTCCCCATTGTGACTAGAGAAAAGCACAAAGCTCAGGTTTTTCTCATTTGCATCTGAGACTATCTCTAATTTAAAACCTGAGTTCTGCTTCCAGATAGAACAGTTAAGAGGCTTCAAACACCGTATTAACTAAAAAAGTTTTGCAGTTCAGTCATTGTTGACTAGAAACCAGGGCAGTATTTTATTTATGTGGTTGTCCCCGTTACATTCTGGATACATGCACATGAATATCCAGGCACTTCAGAAAAAAACATAAAGCAGATATGAATAGGCTATCATCTTTCTTCAGTCAGAATGGGGATAAAAGGTCACAAGACATTATGTAGTTGAAGTTGAGCAAAAACATCTTTGGTACTACCATGCTTAGACAGAGTAAGATGTGACCTTTTATGAGAGCTTTGTTTGGGAGAGGTCTCAAGACATCCTCAGCAGGCTAAGGTAGCACATTCCAGCTCGGCTCGAGACGACCAGGAAGGCCTGAGTTGATGCTCGTCAGTGGGGTACTGGGGGAAAGGTAGCTCTTGGGCCACAGTTGGAGGCTCTACTTTGGAAAGACTTTCCGATGTGGACTTTTAAGCTTTCAGAGTTAACACCATTAGCATGAAACTTAGAGCCCAGCACTTTGAAAAATTGGCCCAGTTTTTAAAAAATAATGATCTTCTGGGAAACTTACCCACTAGTAATTAATAATTTGGAGCAAATGGATAATCGTCCTCTCTTATTTATCATCTTGTTCTTGGAGACAGAAGTCCGTGGAGACCAAAGTTCATTAACAACAATACTAATATTAGAACTAGAGAGAATTAATTGATCAAAAACTGAACCCATATCTCACGTTGGCTTGGAACTGTGTTAGACACCGTGGGATTTATGCACAGAGAGAATATCCCGCTTTCTGTGGAGTTTTCCATCTTGGGGAAGGAGTTGAGTCAAGGAAGGCCTGGGAAAGGACTGGCTTTCTAGGGAGTGTTTCCCAGCTCATAAATCTTATCTAAAACGCCCAGTTATTATACGTTGTTGATTTTCTCTTGAGAAGTGGTTTGGAATTTCTGTCAGACTTTGAGGTAAGGACTGGTCATGTGACCCTGTCACTTTTTGTCAGACACTGAGGTAAGGACTTGTCACATGACCCTGTCACTTTATGTCAGACTCTGAGGTAAGGACTGGTCACGGGACCCTGTCACTTTTGCTTCACTCTTAATTTTCTATGTAAAAAATGAAGTCAATTTTATCTTTAAATCTAACTCTCTTTGGTTTCATTTACCTGAGGAAGACATTCACCAAGGCTCTCGTTTAAACAGATCCTGTTCAAAGCCACATATTGGTTAGCAGATAGGAAGAGGTTTACTGCCAATCAGGGCAAGCAAAACCTTGGAAATCATGAAATGATTCTCAGGCCCAGCCCTTAGGGTTGAATTTGGCACCCTTAGGTTGCCCTCAGTTAGGTCTAGGAAACTCAGACTTTTCCAAAGCTTCTCCCATGATTCTGATTTGTGACTAGAATCTAGACTGATTAGGAAAACCGCAGATGTTTCTCTGAATCCCTATGCATAGAATGGCATCCAAGAGAAGGTTCTGGATCTAAGTTCCTGAAGTTTCTGCTTTGATATCTGCCTTCTGCAAATAACAAATAAGTAAATAATAAGAGAAGGAAACATTTCCCCAGTCAGCTGAAAACTTGTCTTTGCTTTGAGCTATGCAGACCCTACAGGAAGGACGTTGAAGGGCCTCCCCACTTGGTCTAGGATAACTGCGGAAGCCCTCTTTGCCGGCTCTGCGATCTTACTCTCATCAGAACAGCTTTTCAGTGTGCATTTAGAAAGAATTAATTTTGCGAGGTTTAAGTAGAAATTAAACACAGTGTGATGATTAAATGTATTCTGTTGCTCGATGCTTTTTAAAACTGCCACTAGCTCTCAGAGCCGGTCAGATGAAAGGTGTGTCTCTGATGCTCTGCACCTCTTGGATGTGCTTGCTTTACACCTCCGTGAAAAGGCAGAGAAAGGCCCGATGTCTTCCTGAACATAGTATGCTGAACCCTGTCTGTCACAAGCTATGCAGCCTCGGTGTCCAGCAGCTGTGGTTTAGTGCAGGTGACAGCCCTCCAAGTCAGACCTGTGATCAGAAATCTCCCGTGCTTCCAAACACCCACTTATTGCTTTAGAATAATTTTCCACTTGTAGAAACGCTGCAAAGATGGCAGACGCCTCGTGCAGTTTTCCTCTTTGTTATTTTTCACATAATCTGGGTATTTACCAGTACTCGAAAATGGATTCTGATGTGTTGTTATCAGCTAAGCTTCAGAATTCCCTTGGATTTCACTAATTTGTCCACTGATGTCCTCTTTCTGCTCTGTGGGCACGCAATCCAGCACAACACATTGCATTTGGCTGCAGTGTTATTAAAAATAGAAAGAGAGACGGCAGCAGCCCTATCAGAAGCTGGGAAGCAGGCAATGCCTTTTTTTTTATTTTTTTTTTTATTTTTGGTGTTGTTTTGTTTCAGCGCTGAAGTGTTTACCTCTCTTTTACCAGGTCTGAGGGCCCCTATCAGTGTCTATTTCCAGAGGAGTATCCAAAATTCATTTCTTATTTTCCTTCTATCTTCTTGTCAAAATGCATGCCCACTCAAGTACTCTCTTGTAGCAAAATTGTTTAGAAGGAAAGCAATCCAACAAATTTTTTTTATTTTTATATATTTTTCATATTGTTGAGGGTGACTGCTTCTTTTCCTGTCGGCTTTCTTGTTGGGTTTCAGTCTAAGGTGTCTGTGGCTGTGGTCTAGTTTCATAGGGTGGATCCACAGCGGTGACAGTAGGCCTGAACCTGATTGTTAGTGAATGTATTTTGTGTAGCTTTCTCACCCTGAGCTCCCCAGCGTGTTTGGAGGAGTCCCATGTCCTGTGCCAGTGGGAGTGGCTTCTTCATGACAGGCAGGGTTTATTGACATGGGAAGTTGCAAGGTGTGTGGCCCCTTTGTCCAACCCACCTGACTCACTACCTCTCTTTCCTAATGATGTTCCAGGAACAAGGTAGCAGGGAAGGATGCACAGATTGTGGATCATCCTGCACGATTGTTTGATGATTTCTGATGATTGTAGTGTTGGTAATAAGTTAGAAACGAGACCCCACTCATTGGTTTTCATCGCTGATTCTCCTTGAGTGCATTCTTGAGCTGCGTTCTGTTGCTGCTGTTGACGGTCTCTCACGTTTGTGCTCCAGGGTGGAGTTCACAAATGGAGAACTTGAGATACCTTAGGACAGATTAGAAATAGTGAGTGAAAAGTTTCCCTGCTGGGTTTCTCTTAGGGAAACGGCTTTGTTGTTGTTTTTCTCTACACTTACTAGTTTATACAACGGTGAAAATTATCCAGAGAAGTGATGAACAAGGCATGTTTTTCTGACTCTTCATATCCTTTTGTTAAGGTCCCCTTAATGTCAGGTGAAATGTTCCTACAATATCAAGTTGTTACTTTAAAGCCCGTTGTTGCTCGTAAACCCCATGGGTCGCCCCAGAATCTGTTGAAGACACAGATTCTCTCCCTTCTCCATGAGATTCTGAATGGTAGACCAAGTGGGGCCTTGGAGGGTAAGGGTGGCCGGCAGCATCCCTTGCCTGATGTTGCTGCTTAGGGTCTTCTGAAATGTACCATCCCTGATTAGCAGGACATAACCTCCTGATGACTGACATCTCCCTCTGGCTTCTTTTTGTCATAACGTCAGTTTTCTTAACAGATCTCAGTAAATGCTGGTGGCATCCCCGAGCAAATACAGTCCCTCTCCGTGCACGGCTCTCAGGTGGGTCCTTCTGCCAATCATTTGTGTTCGAGATGGTTTGTAGACAACTTTGTAGAGAAATTCAAGAAATATTTATTTTGTATGTATTCTTCTTTCATACATTGCATTCTAACTGTAGTTTCTCCTTTGTCCACTCTTTTCACTCCCTCCACTCCAACCTCCTCTCTTTTCTAGATACCCTCCTCCTCCATTTCTCTGCAGAAAAGAGTAGGCCTCCCAGGGATAGCAACTGAACATGACATAGCAGGTTACAGAAAGAGTAGACACAAACCCTTATATTGAGACTGGACGCAGAACAGGGTGGATCAGATGGGGGTGATGAATGGAAAGAGAGGACTGGAAGAGATGACTGGAATTGGGGAGCATTTGGAGGGCAATGTGGAAACCTAGTGCAGTGGGAATTCCCTGGAATCTGTGAAGGTGACCCTAGTGAGGACTCCTAGTAACGGGACACAGAGCCTGAAACCGCCATGTTCTGTAACCAGGCGAGGCTTCCAGAGGTGGGACTGGGGCATCAAGCCAACCACAAAACCTTCTACCTACATTTGTCCTTCCTGGAAGATGTGCTGGGGTAATGGTGGTGTAGAGTTTCTGGGAATGGCCAGCCAATGACTGGTCCAAAGTCAGGCTCACACCACGAGAGGGAGCTCACATCTGACATTGCCTGGATCGCCAGGAACCAGAGGCTGGATAACTCAGAGACCTAAGATAGAATCAAACATGATTGGAAAAGAGAAAAAGGAAGGAAGGGAGGGAGGAAGTGAGGGAGGGAGGGAGGGAGGGAGGGAGGAAGGAAGGAGGGAAGGAAGGAAGGAAGGAAGGAAGGAAGGAAGGAAGGAAGGACGGAAGGAAGAATTTTTAATGATATTCTGCTATACTCAGATCTGGTGCCTAGCCCAGTTGTTATGAAAGAGGTTCCATCTGGCATCTGATAGGGATAGAGGCAGAAACCCACAGCCAAACATTAGGCGAAACTCAAGAGTTTTAGACAGACACTTCAGGATAGTACTCCCAGATCAAGGGCTCAAAAACAATAGAAACCATTATTTTAGGTTGATATGAAGAAATAGAACATCACTACTATTAACCATCCTTTGCAAAATGTTCACCCCCAAATAACAGACTTTTAAGAAAGGAATAGATTGCCCAAGTGCCTCCAAAATCACTGGTACCGTGGGACAAAAGCAAAGGGACGAAAATGACTCTTAAGTGTATTAAACTCTAGCTACCAAGTACCATGGTTAATTGATTCTTTCCTTCCTTGCTTCTGATTGAATTTGTATAACCTCTCTTGGCGATTCTTTTATCATTGGATTTTATGGGCCAATTCATCTCTACAACTTGTCTTATTAAAATAACAGTCCAGTGACTGTGCAGCGCATGTATAATGCATACTCATAACAGGTGTATGGCGGGAGGGCCTGTGCTGTGATTGCATTGGGGGGTGAAGCTATCAAGGGAAGGATGTAGACACAGAGCCCCGGGATCGGACCAGGTGTTTGCTTGTCTACTGGTACTCTAATTGCCTGCTTCTGTGTTTTCTGGAGCAGCTGTAAGTTGAGGAAGTGTTGGTCCAGTGGGGTTTCAGGACCGCGGGAAGCCTTCCTGAGGTCTGATCACTAGTCCTTGTCATTTATAGCTACAGAAAGACATCCAGGGGTTAAGTGGTTTGCGCAAGGCCATGCAGATGCTCAGAGACAGAAGCAGGGTTCAGTTTCGATCATTACATTCTATTATCCAGCTCAGTGCAAGACCCTGAGGTGAACTAACTGTAGGGATCAGCCTCACCATAAAAGACAAACTAGGAGGATGTATTGGTCCGAAAACAAAAGAAGTAAACAAGAAAAGGGGACAGTATTGATTAACATTTTATAATTTATGGCTCACTTTTACATTTCTTATTTTCCCAGCCTTTTGAGACAGGTGGCTTACCTATTTTGTAAATGAAGCAACAGGCTGTGAGAGTTACCCACCCATGGTGGTTGCACAGCAGGTTACCAGCAGAGCCAAGCTGTACTTGAAATCTTTTCTTTTTCTGGCTTCCTTTTTCTTTTTCAACAAGGAGGTCTGATCTAGCCCAGATATTTGTAGGACTAGAATGTCACAGAGGCATCCGTGATGGATGATCTGTACCAAGATGAGAGCAGAGAAGGGCGGTGAGGACCAGTGTTGACTAATCCGTGTTCACCTCTGATGCTCACAGTTAATGTACCTAAGTCATCCCACCAGGTAGAGTCTGCAGATAGAACTCAACACCTTATGCATGGCAGGCAAGTGTTCCGTCACTGAGCCATATCCCTAGCTCTTGCTTTTTTGAGACAGGTTCTTGCTATGTAGCGTAAGCTGTACTTAAACTTGCAGTTCTCCTGCTGCCAGGGTCTGAATGCTGGAATTTCAAGGGTCGCAACCATCCCCAACAAGCTTCTTTACCTCTGTGCATTGCATCTCCACAGTCCAGTGGATGTTGGCCCCTTGCACTGGACCACTTTAGGTGGATACTGCAATCTGGACTAGCTGCAGCAACACCATCCACTCACAGAATCCACCTTAGGACTGAGGCTGTCTGTCTGAAGCATTGGCACCCACAGTCGTGATGTTAATCAAGCAGCCTTCTGATCCTCCGAAAAGGTGTTGTGAAGCCAAAGAAGACCTGCTGGGATAAGCACTGATTTTGAAGTTTCCAGAAAAAAGATATAGGAATCAAGGGATACTGTGATTTTATTTATTCATCCTTTTCCCAAGAAAGCATAAAACATTGTCTGTCGTTTTGTTTTCAAAGGGCCAACCCAATGCTAACGAAGACTTCAGAGAAGGTCCTTGTGCAGTCAACCTTGTTTTAAGATTAAGGTAAATGCCATGCCATTATTCCCTATTTTGCATTATTTGTTTTTTCCACTGGTACAGTATTCTGACCTCCTGCTTTAACTTTTCATAATATTAGGATAAGATGAAATTGTTAACTTATGTGATTTTTCCCAAACAACAGTATATGCCATATTCCCGGAACTAATTACTCTCTTTTCATTGCTTGCGAAATGATTAATAAGAGAAGCACCATTTGAGAGCAGCTGTAGGCTGTGTACCCTCCATTATAGTTTTCCCTTGCCTTTTCTTTGTCGTTCGTTCTTTCTCTTCTTTAACAATGTAAGATCACAGTAAGAGATTTTTAATGAGTTTCTTTCACACTCCAGCAGTCAGTTTCTGACAGAAATAAACCATGCTTGTACTACAACTTGCCTGTTGAGAACATTTGTCAGTGGCAGGTTTGATCAGCCACTGTGGAGAAATGACAGATATATTTTGAAAGCACTTTCATTCTTCTAGAAAATGGATACAAATATGGCGCCTGACAGTCCATAGCCTGGTGAACGAAAGCTGATTATATTTTAAGACTCTCTTAAAGGTCTATCCGTGCAGCTGTTCTTTGTTAAGGATATAGTATCTCAAGAGAAGAGAAAATTGGCTGGGCTTAATTGCAGACAGCCCACTTTACCACCAGGTCAATCAGAATGCTGCCACGTTTCTGAAGGAGTTTAAAGGAGAGCCATGTGTTCTCCCGAAAGTTACATACATAAAGCGTGTGTGGTTAACGGACGTGTTCACAGGTGTGGCTAGGAAAATGGGTGTGTAGTCAAGCTCAAGGTTGGTTTCCAACTCACAGAGCTGGCGTAGTCTGCGGGAAGAGATGCCATGATCACCGTCCTTAGGTTGAGGACCGTCTGCAGTGTCTTCCCACATACCTTCTAGGGGACCCCACATGGTGACATGCAGAGTGGACTTTCTAGCCTAGGGGGGAAACTGCTGCAGCACAATAACCTTGAGGAAGACGTGCAACTAGTGACTTTAGCAACTGCCGAAGAATGATGTAGGCCATCTTTGTTTTTGCCTTTGGAACCAGAGTTCAGAGTTAAATATTCAAATTTCACCCATTGTGTATCCAGTTTTCTGAAAGAAAAACCTACATCAAATGAGAAGAAAGGAAGGGGATGTTAGTATATATGTTTGAGGGTATTGTACTAAATAGTTTTATATCACCTTCACATAAGCTAAAGTCATCTAAGAGGAGGGAACCTCAATTAAAAAGAAATGCCTTCATAAGATTGGGTTGTGAGCAAGCCTGTAGGGCATTCTATTCAGGGTCATTGATGAAGAAGAGCCCAGCCCACTGAGGGTGGGTCCATCCCTGGGCTGGTGGTCCTGGGCTCTACAAGCAGACCGAGGTAACCACAAAGCGCAATCCAGTANTTCTATAAGAAAGCAGGTTGAGCAAGCCATGGGGAGAAAGCCAATAAGCAGCACCTTTTCGTGGCTTCTGTATCAGATTCTGCATCCAGGATCCTGCCCTACTTGAGTTCCTGTCCTGATGTCCTTTCGATTGTAAACAGTAATTTGGAAGCATAATGTAAATAAACTGTTTCTACTCTAAGTTGCTTTGGTCATGGTGTAATAGTAACTCTCATTAAGATAAGTATATTAGTTTTATATTGCTATGTAAAACGCAAACGGTGATGTGAAACAACACTCACTTTCTGTCTCATCGTGTCTTAGATATGCCCGGCCAGCTTTACTGGGTTCTCCATGTCTTATAAGACTGAACCCAAGGCACTCTGCCTATTGGGGTTCAAGGTCCTCTGCTTAGCTCCCTTGGGCTGTTAGCTAAACTAAATTCTTTACACCTGTAGACTGAGGCTCTTAGTAGTATCCCACCCTATTCGTTAGTCTTCTTCATACCAAGGGGAGAGGGTTCTGAAGTAGGCCACATACATCAGGAAAGAGAACTGTTAGGGACATTCTAGAGCTCTGCAGTTCCTACAAGATCTCTCCACATGAGGTCACATTATAATGTCGACAGCCTAGTGAAGAAGAACAAGCCTTGAGGCAGAGCGAGGGTTCCATTCAGAAAGCATGGATAAAAAGTTATAAAATTCTAGGAAACCAGTGTGGGCAGAGGCATGGCCGAGTGTGAAGTTGGAATTGGTGTGGGAGCCCAGGCATGGAGCCCGCGCAGCTTCTGGAAAAGAGTTTACCTTTACTGTTACAGGATCAGGCAGCCGGTGAGCAGAAGTGTGATGCGATATGAACTGAATTTTCAAACCATCACCGCAGCTGCCGTCAGCTGCCATATGGAGAATATATTTAGCGTTTTTACAGTAATATGCTTTGCAGACTTTATTTTCTGTCTCTGTCAATTTGGTGTTGTGTGTGATTCTTCCATATGTGTGGGAACTGTCGTTCTTTAAATGAAAATGGCCCCCATACGTTTGTAGGGAGTGGCACTATTAAGAAGTGCAGCCTTGCTGGAGTAGGCGTGGCCTTGCTGGAAAAAGTGTGTCACTGGGGGTGGACTGGGTTTCAGATGCTCAAGCCAGGCGCAGTGTTGCTCTCTCTTCCTGCTGTCTGCTGATCCAGATGTAGAATTCTGAGCTGTCTCTCCAGCACCATGGCTGCACATGCTGCCATGCTTCCCATCCTGGGGATAAAGGACGGCACCTCTGAACTGTAAGCCAGCCCTACTTAAATGCTTTCATTTATAAGAGTTGCCCTCTCCCATGATCTACATTCTTCCAATTTACTCATATCTTGTCTTTTTCTACTTCTCATGTAGATTAGACCCATGTATGTTTCTCTTAGGGTACTCTTTGTTGTCTAGGTTCTGTGGGGTTGTGGATTGTAGGCTGGTTTTTCTTTGCTTTATGTCTAAAGCTTTTTTTTTTTTTTTGTGTACACAGCCTTCATTCCCCTAAAGGCGAGGTTCAAAAGGTCTGCACTGGACATGAGGAAGATAAGTTCTTTATAGCTCAGGGGGAGGGGATTTGATAGACAAAATAGGTGGGGGTACAGGAGCAGAACAAAAGTATAAAATTAGTCATAACTATTTCTTGAAACAAAGACATGGTTGCAAGGTAATCATAACAACAGGTGGTCATAGCCATGTTTTAAACCATAGGTAGTGTTTCAAGATGGTCATTACAACTTTTTGAAACAAAGACATGATTGTCGTGTCCTGGAACAGGCAGTGCAGAACCCTTTGTAGTTAACATTAAAGGTGGGACAAAGCCCAATCCTTGAGAAACAGATTTAATCATAAATAGGAATGAATCTGGTTTGTCTTTGCTGTAAGATAGCTTTTAAGCCTAACTAAGATGGAGACAAGGTGTATGCTTTCAGGGACTGAGCTCAGAAATTGACTTTGAAACTTTTGATGCTTGACATATAAAGCTGTTAAGTGTGGCTAACAGCGTCTAGGAAACAATGGGAGACAGAGGAAAGGAGGGCAAAAAGAGTTGATGCCAAGGTAAGAATCCAAAGACTGGGAAGGAGGGAGGTGTGTCTTGGCTAGGGTTTCGATTGTTATAATAAGACACCATGGGAAAAAAAAAAAGACACCATGACCAAAAGCAACTTTTAGAGGAAAGGATTTATTTGGCTTATGTATTTATTTAAAAGTCATCATCCCCCTGAGGGAAGCCAAGGCAGGAACATGGAGCCAGGAACTGAAACAAAAGTGGAGGAGGAGAGCTACTTACTGGTTTGATCCTCAAGGCTTGTTCAACCTGTTTTCCTATATGGGAATAGGCCACTTGCAAAGGGTGTGGCACCACCCACAGTGACCTGGGCCTTCCCTCATCAATATTATCCAAAAAATACCTCCACAGATTTACCTGTGGAAATCTGGTAGAGCCACACCCCCACTTGCCAGTGTTGTTGTTTGAGACAGGGTCTTAACTTTGTAGCACTGGTTGTCCTGGAACTTACAGTGTAGACCAGATTGGCCTTGAGCTCACAGAGATCCACCTGCCTATGCCTCCCAAGTGCTGGGATTAAAGGTATGCATCACCAGACTCAGCTTTGGAAGCTTTTTCTTCATTGAAATTCTTTTCCAGTAATTCTAGCTTGATTCTCAAGTTGACCTAAATAAATAAATAAATAAATAAAAATAAAGCAAGCAGGCAAACAAACAAACAAAAAACCCTATCAGGACGAAGTGGGACTTGATTTTACCTTTCCCCTTCTGGCATGTTTTGATCTTGTGCATATGGTCACAGTTGCTGTGTGTTCATTCGCGCAAGCCCCATGTTGATTGCTTGTTAGGAGCATGCCTTCCTTTCTCATTGTACACCTGTGTACCCATAAGCCTCCTCCAGCTTCTCCTGAAAAGGTCATCTCCATTCTAAGGATTAGGAAATTGGGAAACCTTTCACTTTCAAAATGATAAGACAAATGCATTTTGGTCTTGGTAAAATAAGTCTCTTTTCTTCATTCGCTTGTGTTCATAGACAAAAGACCAAGGAGATAAAAGTCTCAAGTTTCTCTTAAAAATATTAATGAGCATTTAAAACCGATGCATTATACATATGCTTAAGAAAATAGGCTCAAAGCTTTGGTCTCTGTGTCAAATGATGGACATGGGTAAAATGTAGGGTTCCCCCACCCCGGATGCACTTTACCAATATTTTCTTTCCATACTCTATATAGATAGATTATATGTAATATAGATAAAATATGTATCATCATGTAAGGCACAAGGTCAGAAAGTGTTCTTGGATGTCCTTCAAGAGGATGCTTCCCGTGGCTGGAGAGATGGCTCAGGGGTTAAGAACACTGGCTGCTCATTGAAAGGACCTGAGTTCAATTCCAAGCACCTACATGGTGGCTCACAACCACCTGTAATGAGATCTGGCAATGCAGGCATGCAGGCAGAACACTGTATACATAATAAATAAATAAAGCTTTTTTTTTTTTTTTAAAAAAAGGATGTTTTCAGCTATGGTGCCTTGTGTTCCACATGCTGTCAGGACATGGTTATGACATTTTTTGGATTGACTCAAGTAACAGTGTACAAATATTTTACCATTAACGTACTTTTAATTAAATAAAAATGTGGGCCTGCAGCGGTGGCTCTGTGGTGAAAAGTACTTGCTCTTGCAAACAACCCTAGTTTGCTTCCCAGCATACACACCGGTCAGCTCATAACCACCTGGAACTCCTGCTCCAGGGGATCTAATGGTCTGTCCTCATCTCCCCAGGCACACCTCCGCCCCACATACACATAAATTGTATAAATCCTTCACGGACATAGTCATGGGGACTGGAGATTGAGCTCAGCAGTTAAGGGCACAGGTGCTCCTCTCAAGGACCCGGGTTCAATCACCAGCATAAGCATGGTTGCTCGAACTCTCTGTAACTCCAGTCCTAGGGGATCTGATACTCTCTTCTGGCCTCCGAGGGCACTGTGCACATGTGCTGTGCACTGACATACGTGCAGGCAAAACATTCAAGTAAAATAGAAATAAGGAAGCAATTAAATATGATTGCATATTTGACATAAAACATTCAGGTTTTAGAATCAAGCCGTTGGTTTGGGAAAACAGTAAGTCTGGCGGTCGCATTAACATTCCCGTTCCTCCTACATTGTCAGCTCAGCTGTGTCCATTGCCCTTTAAGTTTAGCAGAAGTCAGCCACAGCAGTTGGTGTGTATGGATTCTCCAGCATGGAATGTCCCGTTAATTTGCCCACAACGAATCCAGCTTATTCTAATGTAGCAGCGTCATCAGATCTTGATGGGCCAGCCAAGGCACCAGGAATGGACTGGCTTCCCATTTGTAGAGCAAGGTAGTCTCTGGTAGTCTCTGGAATAGAATACTAACTTAACAGAAGCTTGAAAGTTTAACAAAACAATTACCTTTTTGACTGTTTTAACCATCCCACGAAAAGGCACACTGTAGGGAATACACTTGGAAAACGATGGTTTTGTAAAGAAAGCTAATTTGTTAGAAAGGGTTGGCCCCTGTGTTAGCGTGCGTGCACGCACCAGAGCTCTGTTCTCATCGTGTCATTGTTCGGGAGTAATTAGTTAGTTTTCCAGCTGGTGAAATCGGGTTAATTGCATAATTCTCCAGTCAAGTGGCCGGGAGCCTTGATTAATCCCCCTCCTCCCCCAGAGGTTAACTACTGTGGGCATTGAGCTTGGTTATACAAAGCATTTTCCTGTGTGGCCCTCCCCTCCCCTCGTCAACAAACCACTTATTTACTGCCTTCTTTGTGAAAGACTTTGTTGAGAAGACAAAAGATGAGTGAGATGAGGTTTTACCCCTCCAAGAGGTATCCTCCCAGGCAGAGAGATCAGATACTGCAGAAATGATGCTAATGCAAGGTAGAAGGTGAGAGACGCAATAGAAGCCGGGTAAAAAGGAGAGCTGCGAGCAGTTAGGAGTAGGCGAGAGCCTTTTTGTCTGGATGTTACCTTTGGTGTGCTTGTTCCCATAGTAACCGGTGTTTATGCTTTCCAGTAGCTCCATTTTGAGCAGAGTACTAGGTAGGAGGCATCCAGGGGCAGCATCAGGCTGCTGGCCTCTGTAAGGGACTTGCAGTCTTTCATTATTTCTGACAAGACTACTTTTGCTTTTCCATAAAGTGATAATGTATTATTTTGTAGGCGACAAATTATTACAAATGCAGTTCTCTAGTCTGAAATCTATTTGTCATTTTACTCAACTCTTTGGATGTTCTTGTTCAGGTATTTTTTTTTTCCTTTGTGAACCAGAGAAATTATTATATGTTTGCTTCTCATTAGTGGCATCCTACCAAATGGCGAAGTGCCCCGTGCCCAGATACTCTGAGAAGCATGCTATGTGATTTGTCTTGCTTAATCATCACGTACTATTAAAATATCAAGACTGGGGCTCACATTTCATAGGTAAGAGTGCAAGGTTCGAAGCTCTGCAGTAATTTTCCGGAACCATAAAGCCTTTAAGCCAGTGGTTCTCAGCTTTCCTAATGCTGAGACCCTTTCACTTCATGTTATGGTGACCTCCAGCCATAAAATTACCCCACTGCTACTTCATAACTCTAATTTTGCTACTGCTATGAATCATAATGTAAATGTCTGACCCGCAAGGTACATGACCTGATATGATATCTAATCCGCAATCCCTGTGGGGGGTCACGACCCACACGATGAGAACTGCTGCTTTGACATAAACGGTCTCCATCCTCACTCTCATGAACACATCAGTTTTTGCTCTCCTCCACTTGACCTGTGACCTTGCTTTATTCTGTTCTGTCTTGAATGCCTTCAGAAATAAATATACCGTAGGACTGCTAACCCTTCAGTCTTCTCATTAGTACCCTCTGCGCATGTTCTTTTAACAATGTTCCCTGATAAACTCATCATTGGTGTTGTGACAGAAATACCTGAAAATATTTTCTTTGGGGATGTTGAAGGCGATGATTGAAATGTCAGTGAGTGTTGGTGATGTTAGGTAATCTCAAAGGCATGTCCCATTGAAGAAAGATGCTTAAAAGAAATCCCACACTAGCTCAGAGTTGAGAAATAGATGGTTATTTATTTAGGGATAGACTCACAAATCAGAATCCTCTGCTTGAACGGTAATCAGAAACCGAATTCTGCAGCCGGAACAGAGGGGCCGGAAAAGAGAGCAGATGCATGCTCTACAACAGCTTATATAGAAAAAGAGGCCACGCCCCAGTGGGCGGGTAACCACTGGCTGCAAGACTTCCTTCAGCGTCCCATCTCTTGCCTGCTTCACTGTTTCCTCTCCATCCACACTTGCTGCCAACAGATGACAAGGGAAGCCCTGAGCGAGCTCTGGGGTTCATTTCCTGTGGTCCTGAAGCTGCTTTGCTTAGACTGGCAGGCATCTGGGTCTTATGCTAATCCCGCGTCTTGGGGGATGTGACACAGAGATATGTAAATATGTACGATGCAGGCTGGTATAGGGTGTCATGTTTTCTATATACAGATTTCACCTGAGAGTAAACATGGTAAGTGAAGAACGGAGTTATATTCAGAAAGATTTGGCCAAGTAAAGGGAGCGAAATAGAAGATTAAAATCGACTAATTGTGAGATGCCAGCTTAATATTTATATATAATTTGAGCCAAAAGATTTTGAGTCCAAATATTTTTGGCAATAAACAAAGTATAGAGTTTTTAAAAGTTACTACTACTTATTTTCAAGCCATGGATGGTCAGCTTAGAGAGTTGACAGTTAAAGTAGATGACAATGGAAGGAGTTAGTGACAGGCACTGTGGCTCAGGTGTGGAGCACCTGCATAACACGCATGAGGCCTCTGGTTTATTCCATGCTACCATAAAAAGAGGAACAATAAAATCACTCAGGTATTATTATCTAGTGATAGAAAGAAATATTCTTCTAGGTACATGTTTACACAGGATTTACATTTAAAAGTACTATTAGATAAGCATTTTATTTTTTAATGAAACAACATACGTTGGATAGTCTGTTTTGTAATATGTCTCAGATTCATTTTGTATTGATGATTTTATGTCTGTACACTCCTTTTTAAAATGATTTGTTTTTTTTTAATTGAGTGTCTCCAGTCGTACATTACTGAAAAATATATGTTGTGGAGCTGTTGTACATTTACCCGCCATCCATGAGGCCCTGAGCTCAATTCCTGACACAGTGGTGGGAGGCAATATTTATTATTTAAAAAGTTCTCAGTTTTGGGTATTGCAGCATATAAAAACATGTGCTGGGAAGTTGATAAAGTGAATACACGCTCTACTATCATGAGAACCGAGTTTTACAAAGGGGAATCCTACATCATGTCTATATGCATACACACAAACCAGCACCACACACATAAGCTATTCACACATGTACATACTGCATATATGTTATATATTTCTTATTGCTTGTGTTGTACAAGAGTGAGGCCCGAAGAAACAGCAATCCCATTTGCACTGAAGTTTTCCCTTTGTAAATTGATCGTAGATTGTGGGAAGTCTGTAGATAGACAGCAGAGTAACAGAGTGAGAGGCAGAGCACATGGGGTTCTTGAAGATCTGGTTGTGACTCATGGGTACCTGAGGATGCCAGCATCCCCATAGCAGCATCCATCATGTCATGGCTGAGTCCTGCGGCAGGATCCTGCTAAAGGGTTCACACCGACAAACTGCAGAAGTGGACGGCCCCTACTCATGCCTTGCTCACCAGAAGCTGAACATATAGATTAGGGCTCATCTTGAAATCAACCTTTGGGGGTTCAATTCTTTATTGATTCTGTGTGGGTTTCACATCATACTTCCCAATCCCTTCCATCTCCCTGTCCCTCAGAGCATCCTGGGAGGTGGGAGCTGACATGCATGACTTGATAGCTGGAAGAGGTAGGAAATTAGCTTTGAGTTCTTAGAACTCCATATCGTTCCCAGAGGGTGACAGACACTTAGTCGCATGTTTTCACACACAGGGCAGCTATAATTATTAAGAAAAGACATTTCTCCAACTTTTTAAAACGAGATGACTCACAGGGTTGTTTATGGGGGGGGGTTCTTTATTTCTTTACATCACAACACAAAGCACACTTAATTGATAGATTTTAGTTACAAAAATTCCCAATCAGCTTGATACTTGGGTATAATCTCTATCTTCTGTTCTTTTAAATGTTCTGGATTTATAACAAACACAGGGTCTGTGCTACAGACTCTGAGGACTCTGTGTGTGTGTGTGTGTGTGTGTGTGTGTGTGTGTAAGGGGTGGATATCAGAGAAACCACGTCTAGTGTATACATGCCTGAGCATTCTTTATCGAATGTGGACATGCAGCGTGAATTGCTCCTCTAGCCTCTCCTCACCAGTCTCTAGTGCCTCCTCTACTTTAGGGTTTCCAGTCTCGGTGTTTATGCCTTACAGTGCCCGCATAATATACCTTTCCCCAGACTTCTCTGTGACAGCATGTTCCCTAACTGTGGTAGTTTGAATGAAAAGCGTCCCCATAGGCTCACAGGGAGCAGCATTGTTTCAGAGCGTTAGGATATGTGGCCTTTTTGGAATAGTTGTGGCCTGATTGGAGGATGTGTCACTGGGAGGTGGGCTTTGAGGTTTCGGACATTCAAGCCAAGCCCTGTGACGCTCTCTGTCTTCTTGCTGCCTGCCAATCCAGATGTGGAACTTTCAGCACCTTCTCCAGCACCATGCGTGCCTGTGTGCCACTATCCTGACATGATGTTAATGAACTAAAGCTCTGAGCCTGTAAGCCATCCCCAATTAAACATTTTCCTCTTTAAGAATTACTGTGGTCATGATATCTCTTCACAGCAATAGAAACCTAAGACACCTAGTAAAACCCCTTCCTCGTCCACTCTTTTTCCCATAGAAAGAATATTGAAGCCCTGTACTTCTAATTCGATCTTTAAGCAGCTAAAATGTGGAAGCTGTCATGGTCCTTTATAGCTTCCTAGGTCATGCTCAAGGACCCTCTCATCTGACCTCAGAGAAGTGAGATGTACTGCACCATGTTCCATGAGCCATCAGTGCCAGGAACCAAGCACACTTAAGAGTGGAGCCGAGGCTGCCCTGCCTTGCTATGCTTTTAATGTCAATTCCAACGCCATACGACTGGCAGTCGCCTCTTATGCTGGGCTGCTGGGTCACATCCTGAGATTCACACATCTTCTGTGAGCTCTTGCTTCTTTCTTAGGAGTCTTTGATGTCCTTGCATGCAAAACCACGTCTTAAAAGTAGCAGACACCGTCTGAAGTTTGGGTGAAATTTAAGTCAATGTAAATCACCTGATACTTTGACTGACACCTGCCTGAAGATTTTTAAAACAAATGCCTTCACATTTAATTTTCTCCTTTCTGCTGCTCTTGCAGAGTCTCTCTCCCTTCTCCTGTGTTCTATCCTACCGTTCTAGCTGCCGCTAAAGCAACCTCCAGCTCTTTAACAGTCTAAATCCTCCTCGGTTTTACCAGGGGAGGTTGACTCTTAGGACTTGTCCTCTTGATCAGAGCTGAATTAATTCTAGAGACTGTTTGGAAAGTCATTTCTGTTCTTGGTTGCCACATCTCTGGAGATAATGAGGGGTAAGATTTTTTTCTTCAATACTGAGTCTTGAAATCATAACAAGGGCATTTCCTTTGGGGGTTTTCTGTGTATTAACTTTCTTCCCATTGGAGCCCTCTTCAAAATCCTATGCCAAGGTTTTCTTTGCAAAAGCTATGTCTCTTTTCTTAAAAGTGCATAAGAGTACCTACCCAGGGTGAGAAAGTGGACCATTTTCCCTGACGCTTGGGTCTCTCACACGGTTCCTCTGTGGCAGCCATCAGCAAGTCAGAGCACACTGCAGTGGAACCCTGGAGCCCGCTCTTCAGGCTCTGTATGGAGAGCGCGACAGTGTGCTGGCTGTTTGTCCATGTTGTTTTAATGCAGAAGCCGGATATCCAGGAACTCGGGCTCTGCTGGGAGCTGCATCTGATTTTCTAGCTCCTTGCTGAGGGACAGACAGATGGAAGGTCAACCCTGTGAGAATGCTGATGGGGGTCGCAGGCCCCAAGCCACTCTCTCTTTGTGATTTGATCACACTACTTCACTCCATCCCCTGGAAGAAAAGTCCTTCTCTGAGAATGTTCAGATGAAATATTAGTCCCCTAAAAGGCTTAAAATGAATGTTTATTACCACAGCATGGGCTGTACCATTTTAAACTATCACGTAGTAAATCATACCTCAGATCCAAGCCAGACTGGCCTTTTGACTGCATTAGCCTAACTGCTCCGTGGCGGGGACGTGTTGTGCTTTGCTTGCAGTATTTTTAGCAACGTCCAAGTAGCCAAGAAGAACCTTTTTCATTTCTCAGAGTATGCTATTTCTCTCAGCTCTCCTTTTCCTGAATAAAGGGAAAGCAGAAAGAAAACGGTGAATTATAAACATCAGAGACTAAAAGATACTTATTTTATACTTATTCTTATAATAAGTATAGTCTTATACTTATTCTTTTTCAATATGTACTTTCTGGGGTAAAAATAAAAAAAAAAGTAACTTTTTTTTTTCTGTCACTACCTCTAACCAGTTCTGTTGGCTCTTCCTTCCCACTTTAGCATTTTGAGCACTGGGACAGTAAGGGCTACTGTCCTCTGTCCTCTGAGGCAGTTATGCCTGGTTGGCTCTTCTGTAGAGACCTTGGGGGCTCTATAGAAGAAGTCTGAGGAGTTTTAGGAGTTTTAGGATAGCTGAGTTTTCCCCCTTCAGCTGGGGAAGTGAGCTGTAGTCCTTACAAGACAGGTAAAGGCAAGAGGGCTGGATTGTAGCCACCTTCTGGATTGATCCTTCGCCACACCATGACACAAGTGTGTGTGCCCAGGCAGGCTCCAAAGCCACCTCTCCTTTGCACCTTGCTTGTGTTGGTAGTTTTCTCTTATTTTCTGAAGGAATAAACCATCTGTGAAATGCCGGCTTTTCCTCCTTGCACGCACTTCTCTCTCTCTAGATGATTCTCTAGGGACAGCTGGACTTGGTTGCTGACGGGAAGGAACTGCATGCTTCCTGGGCTGATGGTTCATGATGGATTTTGTCACTTTGCTGTCCTCGCCAATATTTTCTTTATGTAAACAATGGTTAGGGGAAAAGCCAGGTAATGGTGGTGCACGCCTTTAATCTCAGCACTTGGGAGGCAGAAGCAGGTAGATCTCTGTGAGTTCGAGGTCAGCCTGGTCTACAAAGTGAGTTCCAGGACATCCAGAGCTATTACACAGAGAAACCCTGTTGTGGGAGAGGGGCAAAACCAAATAATGGTTGGGAGTAAGAGGTCTAAGTAGGCTGGTACAGTCATTTTGTCTAGTTATTAAAATCCCAGGAGACATTGCTCATCATTAATAATTAAAGCACTCTTCAGAACGTGAGCACCTGATATTTGTTCTTCATTAACATTGAGACAAACTCTCTGATGTAGCCACTCGTCCCCGTGCACTGCGGATTTCTTCTGGGTGAGTTGCACTGGCAATGTTATGAGACATACAACTTGACCTTTCACAAACTTATTAGACCTGAATAATCTAGAGATACAAATATGGAAAATGTGTGCTGGATATTCAAGTGGTACAACTGAGAACAATATCACAATATATTGAGTGTTAGTGTGACCTAGAGGTCTCTCTGGTGTGCTAGGAAGGACTTGGAGCAAGGGCCTCTCCTTTTCTCCTAAAAGTCAGATGGTTTTATGTATCCATCCCTGCACAGCTCAGAGGAGAGGAGCCATATGAAAATGGAGTGGGTGGGTATCGAGGCATCTTGGGGATCATGCTCTCGGGAATAGGTGTCATGTGCTCTGCAGATCAAAGGAAGAAGTGCTAAGGCCAAAGAAGGCATTGTTTTGGGGCAGACTATATTATATTTTTCCAGACTGATTTCAAAATACTAAAATTATTTTTTATTGTAATTTCTTTTTTGGTCACAATTTAAGATACAAAGGAGGACACATTGGTTATCTCTTACCTGAAATGGCTTCAGATAAGAAATAATTTGTATATCAGATTATTTTAGATTTTGAAGTATACATACATACATCTATATGTGAGTGTGCAGATATATCATGAGCTATATAAGGAGTGGGCCCCAGCTCTGAACACAGAATTCACTTAAGTTTCATAAATGTGCACTGCATAGCCTGCAGGTAAATTTGCGCGGCATTTTTACTGCACCTGTGTTTTGACTCTAACCCATCAAATGATGACAGCTGTGGAATTTTCGCCTTGTGATGTCACGTGAGTAATGGGAACGTTTCAGACTTCGCAGTGTGTTTTGGCATTTGGATTATCAGATGAGTAAGGCTCAACCGATAGTTCTGTTCGTTTTCCAAACGAAATGATGCATCCTATAAAACCGCAAGGATGTTATTGTGTTGACTGCTTTTCTTATTCCTGTTAGCGGGACAATTCGTCTTCAGTGTGCTTGTTTTGCGTATCTACCAGAAAGGAATAAATGATTTTTTATGTTATTACAGTTACTTGAGAGGGCATTTCAAAATAGCTGCGTTCTTTTGACGGTGTTTGGATCGCTAAATGGAACATTTAGATATGGGTGGTTGTTTGCCCAGTGTCCTGTGTCATGTAGCCACCCCAGTCTCCTTCCACACGCCCTATCTTCTCATCATGGACTGCTTTGCATTTCTTTGCACAGGGGATAGACAAGTCTCCACCGGCTCACCTTCCTGATCAACTCTCAGTGGCTTGAATGGGTGTGTGTAGGTGTCATGAAGTGTACAATCTCAGCCCAGGATTTCTCCTCTATCGGAACCGCTGGGCCTTCCCTGCTTCCCTCTATGCCTTGGAGCACTATCACCAGTTGCTCTTTTTCTTTCTTTCTTTTTTAAAAAGCCTTTTGGTTATAGTCCAGTATTTTATCAAAATTACTTAAGGACCAACCAAGCAGGTGCTCAGTAGTCCCGCTTAATGGCCTCATGGTGCTCAGTAAATCACTATATTTAAGGACTCCACACTTACCACAGAGGCCTTGGACTTCCAGTTGCATATTGAGTGATAAGGGAAGGACACACATCTAATTTTTCTATCCAGTTTTCGACTATATTATTAGTGTTGAAACTACAGAAAGGCCCATTAAGTCTAAGATGGCCTTAAAGGGACGTTATCTCTGCTGTTAAACTGACAACACCCTTGATGTACTGGACAGTATTGCAAGGACTTTCTCCCGTCCCTCGGAAGTCAGCGGTTTTTATTTATACATCCCTACATGACCGAGAAGGCAGGAGCCATATAAAAACATTTCAACATACTACACTGATGACCAAGGACTTTCAAACAGCCTTCCCTGAGAAAGGATGATGACCACGTTTATAAAGTACTATCCTGTCTCTGACTTGAATGGTTGTTTTCTGCTAGATTAAGCCTCATAGTAGTGCTCATATCAAAATAATAATATTTTGAGAAAAATAATTGTGAGTACAGGAAGAATTCTATAGAAGAACATCCCCACTCTGGGGATTTCTTTACTGCATATTCTGCAGTCTTGTGAGGACAAATAAAAAATAGGAATTAAAATCCACTTGCCTTATAGTAATGCTTCTGAGTGTCCAGGGTCAGAAACTGTAGGGAGATAAAAATCTTCAGGGAGAGAATGTACTGTTCACACGGCAGATGAGGTCAGAAGCCAGGGCAGGGCCTGGAAAAAGGACTGAGTGGAGGCCTGGGTCTCTGCCAGCAGTGGGAAGTGCCTGTGCTGTGCTTTGGACTTAATCCTAAAATATTGTTCCCATCCCTGCCAGGTCAGTTCTGCAAGGAGGAGCATCAGAGAGGATGCACGCTGGCATTGCAATTCTGTTTTAGGATTTAAAGCAGCTTCAAAAGGATTTAATCAAACAGGGAAATATGTTTAGCTACATTTCGGGGTGGGGATTTGTGTTTTTTTTTTTCCCCTTATATCCACACAGCTAATTGCTTCTGTTACTGTGGATTGCTTTGTTTATTTTCAATTAAAAAATTAGAAGTCGTCAGTTTCTGGATTAGACTTGCTTCCATTAGTTATTGGTGGGTGGCTTTGGCTTTTTTTTTTTTTTTTGCTATCAGTGACTAATAAATAAAACTCAGATTAATTAATTCCATTTGTTCCACAAACATTTTGTTTTACTACTTAAGCATATGTCAAATGCTGAGCTGGAAGTTTTTTTTTAAAAAAAAAGAAAAAAAAACAAGTTAAATGCATACAGCTGGTCTCTGAGTAGCAGCAGGCTTTTGACTTTATTTTGTCTTAGCTGGATTTCTAGCAGTTGTAAAGTGAATGGGGATGAACTTAGACAGTGAGGACAGAGGCCAAAACATGGTATGGACGGGTGACTGGACTTGGAAACTTAGAATCAATCTCTAGCCACCTTTAGCATTTATAGTTTATTTGGCATGTACTTTGGGTGCAGCTTTTTTTTTAAAAAAATATAGGAATACCCAGACCCCAGCCTAAGCTTTCCCTTGAGCTCTGCCGACCTGGCTAAAAACGGAAACTGGGCTCCAGCTTTCCTGTTCATTGTGAGTATACGTCAGAAGTCCGCTCCTCTGAGTGTAGGTTTATGGGAAGGTGATTTCCGAAGAGCAAATTCTCCCATGCATGGTTGCTCGGCCCCTACAGCCCTGCCAACCTGAACCTGCCCTGTGCCATCTGATAGACATTTAGTCATCTGATAGATTCAGACCTTGACCACGGAACAGAATGGAAACTCCACGAATGTTCATAAGAGATTCTGCTTTTGTTTTTCATTTCTGTTAATCACTCATTGAAGTAATCAGATATCTGTGGATAATATATTAGGAGAGGAGGTAGACGCTGGTTCAGACCAGGAGACCGGAAAACCAGAGGCATAACACCCCCCCCCCCCAATAAAAACCATGCACTTAAACACAGAGCCTCACGAGCTTCCACCCGCAGTCTTGGGTGCAGGGATTACCCAGGAGCAATTCTGTTGATTTCCACTTAGTGCTTGTTTTCTTGTCTCTGCTTCCAGACTGCTAGGTCTTAGCCTGGATCCTGTACCGACTTGTAATGTTGATTTGTCTTTGTGGACCAACCCCTTGACTTTCCATCTGGAGTTCTTCTGGGGAGCTGCACGGCTCTCACCTTGGCTGTTGCCTTTGCTTCTTTCTCATCTTTGTGTTTTCAGAGGTTGAAAGCATCCCACCTGGGCCCGTTTTGAAGCCTTCTCTAAAGGATGCTGGTAGGCTTAAGATAAAAATTCAGGAAAGGAACCTGGCAGAGCGCTTTCAGGCCACACACGTATCTGAGAATATACTAGTGACTACCAACGAAGGTGTAAACAGTGCACAAAAAATGCTTTTCAAATTGTGTTGTTTTGAACTGGGCAAGATGTGCTTTTAAGTTTGTGTGTGTGGGGGGGGTTGCTGTATTCTTGGAAAGTGGTTTGTGAATAATGGTGGAGACAAAGGAGATTGACAGGACGTATCCTAGAAATATCCAGAGGAACTCGGGTTGGGCCAGCATTGATGTATGTGTGAGAACTGAATGGTTTATTTCTACCTTGCTTTCTTCAAAGGAAGATACAACGTAGCTCATACAGAAAACATAGAGTAGGAGATACACAAGAGGAAGCTAGCATGCAAACGTGAACACCTCTTGAGAAGGAGAGAAAATTGGTTCAGGAAAAAGTTGTGCAATTATAATTACTGTGAAAGGAAAGTGTGTTGTCTCATTAGCAGCCTGGAAATTAGAATTATCTCTGTGGTTTTCCTTTCCCGGGAAAAGATACTTGCATGATTTAAAATATTGTACAGAGACAAGCTTTTCCTTGAAACCAAATCCAAGATGAATGTAATTCGTGTTCTTTTCAGTGAAGAATTCTGGAGAGCAGTACAGACCTTGGCCTGTGGTATTTCTTTCAAGGAGCAAAAAATGTTCTTAAATAGCATTTTCTTAGATTGAACTACTTTAGAAGCCAAAGGCTTGTCTTCATCGATTTATAGCATCAGGTTAGTTCTTCAGGGGCCTAAACCAGGTTCTTGTCTATTTTATTTTCCGCGTTCAGCTCTGAGAAGAGAGCCCTGAACTGAAAATGAACGAAATGCCTCTGACAGGGAAAGGGTCGCAGTTAGTCCTTCGGAAGAGAGCTGGCAGTCACCAGCAGTGCCATGAGATCTGTGCCATGAGTTCTCATGTTTACGGACCACATGAGCAATTTTGCCTTTCTTAGGAAAATTGAAGAATCTGACTTTGTCTTCACCTCAAGAAAGGGGGACCCTCTTTGCACATGTTGCAAAGAATGTAGAGATAGATAGTGTGATTTTTCAAAAAGAGAAGCCTGAAATCCTTCTCCATAGTTCTCCGTGTAGGTCCTACCTATAAACCATACAATATAGATGAGATTTTAGCTGAGAAATCACTTTTCATACAGAACGGAACAGTAGCTTGCTACCCGTTGGTCAAAGTGTATCCTTTGGAACTTTTTATTGTCCTACATTCTAAGTATATCTCCACTAACTTGCAAGGAAGAAAGGACTGCTTGCTTCTGTTGTAATTGTAACAAGTGTCTATCACAGTGTGCCTAGAGCCAGTGTCTGAGCACGTTAACAAACTGAGCATGTTAAAGAGCACACTCGGGAGTCAGGTGATGCTGGACATGCCGACTAGCGTCTTTACATCCAAGGCCCTCCATCAGACTTTATCTCCATGCAGTCATGGACAAGTGCTGTATTATTGTTCATAGGTACCCTATGAGCCTACTGTAGTTCCTGGCACAGGGAGTTCCTAAAACACTTTCTGTTGGAGAGAGATAAGGGGTTGAAGAGATGGCCCATTTGGTGAAGTGCTTGCTGTTCAAGCAGGAGAACCCAGAGCCCTGTAGAAGCCAAGGTTGACAACCCACGCCCATCATCCCAGCACTGGGCGATGGCTATAGGAAGATGTCTGGAGATCACTGGCCTGCCAGTTCAGCCAGATAGTCTAGCTCAGTGATTCTCAGCCTTTGGGGGTCAGATGGCCCTTTCACAGTGGCTGCCTAAGACCATCAAGAAGCAAAGATATTTACATTACAATTGGCAACAGTAGCAAGATTAAAATTTTATGATTGGGTGTCTCCAGAACATGAGGAACTGTATTAAATGGTTGCAACATTAGGAAGTTTGAGAGCCGCTGATCTAGCTGTAGGTTCAATGAGAGACACTGTCTAAAAAACAAATGGAGAGGAATCGAGGAAGATACCTATGTCAACCCTTGTTCTCCATATCTACACACTTGTGCACTGTGCACTCACACCCATACTCAGGAACACACACAAACATAGACACACACTTGCACATATAAAAAAGGTACAGCTTCTTAACTTTCAAATCATTTTAAAACCAAGGCTATGTTTAGATATATTTAATGAAAAGGAAATTGGAAGACACTCCTTTGGAAGTCCCGTTTGATGGGGGATGTGTGTTAAGGCTTACATCAGCCACTCGACTTCCATTATGCATAAAGCCCACAGAATGGTAAGCATAGGATCTGTGTCGCTCTCTTAGCGCACAGACATATGACCTAAAGAGAGAGTTGCCGTTGCCCTGTTCAGTTCCGTGGGTGCGTTTAAAGTGTGCACTCAGCAGCAGAGTGGTGCTGGACCAGCTGCCAGGGGGAAGAACCCTTTGCAGTTGGCAGAGAAGATGGACATACGCAGGTTTTAGTCTGATGAGTTAAATCCTTGATAATCCAGATTTTCAAAAATAGAAACATTTTCTCAGTGAGGGGAGAAGTGTTTATGTTTTGAAACCTTAGCTCAGTTATCTGGGTCTTTTAAAAGTCTTCGTTGCTCAAATGACGATGAGTCTTTGTGATACAGTTTGATGCATCTTTTTCCAAAGAATACCGGGCCTCTGTAAAAGCAGTGCATGTTCCCTAGGGAAAATTTACAAAACCATAAAGAAGAAAATGGCTACACATAGGGCCATTTCTCAGATATAAATGCTATCAACATTTCAATGTATTTTCCCCTTTTCCTTTTATACTAGGTATCTTTTTAAAAACTTATTCCAATTACACTGCATACGCAGCTTTGTACTTTGCTTTTTATACTTAGGATTATTATACCATCACCAATTTTGAATGTCAATAGAAATTGTTTCTATAAACAAAATTTTAATAGCTGTATGCTATCATAGCTTGTGGTTATTTCGCTGCAGTTTATTAGAATATCTTCTCATCATTGGAGATTTAATTTGGTTCCAGATTTTTTTTTATCTCCATAAGCAGTACTCTAAAAGCTGGCTTATATATAGAAAACTGTGAGTTTTCTAATTTATTTCACATAACAAATTCATTGATATGGAATGGGGTCATGGGATATAACGTTATTAATTTTTTTTTGGAAACACATTGCCAAACGATACTGTCAAAAGTGTTACTGGGTTATACCCATGATGGCCGTGAAGGAAGCTCTAACAGGATATATCCTTACCAGTATTTTTCATCCCTGCTATAATTTTGTAATTTTTGCTAATTTAACTTGCTAGACTAGCTAGGAATGATAGAAATGTATAGTTTGCATTTTTGCTGAGCCAAATCTTAAAGTCCTCAGGTGGACAGATTGAGGAGGCTCGGAGAAGAACTTTGGGAAGTTAATGAGTCTCTGGTCCCCTAAAATAATTCATCTATATTTAAAATTAGACTTTTCCTTTAAAAGTTAAGTGTACTTTTAAAAATTATACATAAAATTGTACACATATTTGTGAGCAGATTGATGTTTCTATTATTACTCTGAAAGCATTCATGCCGTGTCCCCAAATGTAACTTTATCTAAACAAGGCAAGCCTGAAATTTCCTCTTGAAATGAAATGTTTATTATAAAGCAGAGAAACAAATTAAGTATTCTGGCATACTCTGAATATATCCTTTCAACATGAAATGTTATAGTGTATCCTGTTCATCCCACCCCTTTTCCTAGCCTCTCTGTGAAGAACCCTGCCTAGGACGCCCCTACCCCTTCTCCCTCCCTCTGCCAGTGGAAAGTCTTGCTGCCAGGTTTCCTTACTGGCTCTTAGAAGACAGAAGAGATGTCTGAGAGTCACTCAAGTAAGTGAATGTCAGCCACCAAGAGATACCTAGGTGACTCTGCAGAACATCCACCTCCTCTCTCAGCATCTTTGCTCCTAAACCTGCCTGGTTCTATGGCTGACCATTTTTGTTCCCGCCACAGAAGGTTACGCCCATTTCTGGAAGATGCATTTCTTCACTGCTGTTTTCTTTTCTAGAGCCACAGTGAAGGCACGTTGACTACACCGGGCTTGTCTGAGCCTTGGAAAGAGTCAAGAATGTGTGCCCCCTTTGTTTCCAAAGGTGCAAGGCTCCATGTTTCGGACTCCAGCGGAGTCCTGGAGTGTGACCTCCTTATGATTAAAGGATGAATGAGTGAACTGGGGAACCTGTTTCAATCTTCCTTTCTAGTTATGTCATCTTCCACCCTAGGCAGCAGCTGCTTTGCCTGTGTAATCTCAGTCTGCAGGTAACCCTGATTGGAGCTATACCAACAGGAAAGGTTGGTTCTAGGCCCACCTGTCCGTGTCTGTCTTAATTGAGGAAATCTGCAAAGTAGCTTTGAAATCTCTCAGCTATCTTTCCCTCGGTTAACATTTTAATAGACTTGACTTTTCATTACGCTAAGCATCATTTGCCAGTTGGTGCCAGGTACTTGCAAAGGTTCAGAACTGTTGCTTGGTTCAAGTATTAGCAATTCTCTTTAAGGAATGTTTATATTTAAGGAGAAGACAGATTGACACAGGGGTGGAATGGTGAACGTTTGATGGAGTAGAGATCGTGTTAGGGTCTAGAGCACTCTCTGAATTACAGAATGCCAAGCTCCCTGATGCTTTCTTTCCAGCTCTGACTTCTGTGATTGGCCAGAGTGTATTGAGTGCACTGTGTGTTTCTCCTTTCCTTTGTGTGTTCTCGTTTAAGCCTAGAACATTTCCATATATCCTGTATGTATATCCTGTATGTATTTAAGCTGAATACATGAGTTTCTGTTTCCCCCATTTTAAATTCACTAATCATTAATACTTCATCTTAACTTCCTAGTTTTGTTTGACCATGTCTACTTTATTAAATTGTTTCCATTATATTTTGTTGAAGTTTGAAGAATTAGGTTTAATACATGTTTTTACTGGTGGTATTGTGTAAGAAGAAGCCAAGTAACAACTGAGATACATTTTGCTTTCAAAAACCACCCATTAGCATTCTTTAGGTTTAAATAAGTAGCTATACTATTTTCTGAGTATCATTATTCTGAAATTGAAAGGAACTTATAGGGAAGAAAAAACCTTATTTCAGAAATTAATGAAACTAAATTGCAAATTTTATTTTTACTATATATATGTGTATACACACATATTATTTTTTGGTGATTTTCTGGATGAACTCAAGACCTCTTGCATGCTTGGCAAGTGTTCTGCCCCTGACTCAGTCCGGCCACCATGAGCCATCTTTTGCGTGCCAAGCAAATCAAGGCCACCATCACAGCATACTCTTAGTTCCATCTTCTGAGACTCATCCACTGCAAAAATCTTTTCTTCATTTACAGCCAGTCAAAAACATGAGCAATGATGCTGGACATAGGAGGTTTCAGGCCAGACTTAATCACAGGCAGCTTTGATATCAGCTCTAGTTCTTTCCAATACACAGCTGCTTGGCAGCCAGGCCTACACTCTAGTTCATAAAAAAGCCTTTCAGGTCATTTAAGAATGTTTTATTAATGGGCACATCAACAGGATAAAGGAGGTCAGTATGCTAAAGTGCATATAAAAATGAGAATTGTATTTTTTTTTCTTCCCACTTGGCTCAGCATGAGATCTTGTCAGTGCACTAAAAAGTTACACAATTCGCATGGTGCCCGCTGCTCATTTTGAGCCAAAGATTCCTGATGATGAGAGCACAGAACGTGTAAATGACATCTTCATACGCTCCGTGCTGTCGCTGATAGCCAGCCGAGAGTGATTCCGAGGGACGGACCCATAATAGCAGAGACGATGAGAGCCACAGTTACGAGCAGCCTGAGTTCGGAGTGCTCTTCCTTCAGGCAGCTCTGAGTCCAGAGGGGCTCAGGAGGGTGGACACACAGAGTCAGTCACGTGCGCACGCCTCTTGTGGGGCACATTAAGAAAGTCAACAGGACTGGTTACACCATGGACCTGGGGGTTGTTCTTGCCGCTCCTGGGGATTCTCCTGTTCTGACGGACAGGAGTCCTATACCGGAGCCATGTTTCAGAAGTATCCACTTCCAACTTTGATCATGGGGACTAGAGTCTTGGATTTGAGCCAGTGAAGCCAAGTCTCTCCATGAGATAGATTATCAGGACACTTACCTGACTGTCATGGGTTTATTGTGCGCACTCATCATGGTCAGAGTTCTCAGGTTATCCCCAGTGGCCAGTCTCTGCTGCTTTCAGAGGCTGTGCTGGAGACCAGTTTCATTTCCATATACAAATAATCAAATCCCACGTATTAAAAACTTTGGTGATCCTTAGAAGATAGAGGCCTGCCCATCTATGAAATTTTGTTGCATTTATGGTAAAAGCTGTGGAGGACTCACTGGAGGTTTGACATCTACACTTGCTCAGGTTGAGTGAAGGATGCTCCATTAGTTACCTTTCTCATTACTGTGACAAAATGTCCAACAAAAACTACTTAGGAGATTGTTTCAGTTACTTTCAAAATCCTGTGACAAGCGCTATGACGAAGAAAAAAAATTACAAAAACAAAAAGCATTTAGTTAAGGGCTTGCTTGCAGTTTTAGAGGATGAGTTCATGACCATCTTGGCGGAGAGCTTGGCTATCATGGCACTGGAACAGTAGCTGAGAGCTCCCTCACATCTAGTTTATAAGCAGAAGGGGTGCGGGTGTAACTGGGAATGGTGTGGACTTTTCCCAGTGATATGCCTCCTCCAACAAACCCACACCTCCAAATCCTTCCTAAACAGTTCCACCAGTTTTGAACCAAACATTCAAACCACCACAGGAAGGAATGGGTTGTTTTGGCTCACTGTTTGAGGGCATGCAGTTCTTACGATAGGCAGGGCATGGTGGTTAGAGCACGTGGTAATTGGAGTTCATTGTATCCATAATAAGGATGTAGAAAGACAGACATGCTGGTGTCCAACTCACATTCAGGGGGAGCCTTTCCTCCTCAGTTAAACCACTCTGGAAATACTACCACAAACTTATCTAGAAGTGAGTTTCCTAGGGCATTCTGAATCCAGTGATGTTGGCATTGAAGACTAGCCACAATAGATGAGGAAATCAAGATTTGGCAGGATTAGGACCTGAGATGTAGGACTTGGGCTAAATGCGGTGCTGGTCCTACTTGACGCTAGTTAGCTGTGGCAGAGTGAACGTGTGCTTGTCCCTACCTTCTCTAAGCCCTTCCCATTATCCTTGTTCAGGAAAGGGACTGCTGCACTGCTGTTTCTAGGATGATGTAGAAATGAAAACACTGAACTTGGAAAACTGATCCAATCCCATAAGGGCTGGGTTACTAGCCCTAGCAAGAACATTCTTCTTGCTCTCCACTGATTTCCCTTAGAACCAAGCCAAAGACTGTGAAGAGAAGTTAGGAGAAAGGCAGATGAGACGCTGCTGCAAAGAGGCGCACTCCTCTGTTTCGTATACACTACTCACATCTGTGTAGATGACTGACCGTCCCGTAGCTCTTGGCACAGATGGCTTAGCGGCAGGGTTTCAGAACCACAAATATGACATTTCTAAGTTACTGTGCATACCCAAGTGCTGAGCAGTATATCCTGAATTTTGCCTAGATTGGTCCTACCTTCCCTGATGTTGGCTTTTAGTTCTGCTCCTGTCAGAACTCTGACTTGTGCAGTAGTGTAAATACCTCTGAGCCAGAAAGGTTTTGTTGTTGGTATCAATTTGTTTTTTTTTTCCATTTGGTTACGTATATAGGTATCTAGGTATGTTGTCAAGTGTATTTGAATTTTGTATAATGCCATGCAGCAGGAAAGGGGTAATTTTGAAACCTACTGAACCAATCAGTTTCAAAGTTATGTACTGAGAATTTGCCTATGCTCCAGGTCCTGCGGTTCACACTTGGGCCATTGCTGCATGGCATAAGGGTCCCACCGACCCTGCTTTAGAGCATGCGTATTTACTGAGACAGCTCTTACCTGATTCCTGACAATCTTACTATTTCTCCGTCTTTCTAGTGGATGTGCAGCCATTCGCCTTCTTTAATCAAATACTTATCTTTAATTCAATTAAAGTCGACAGCGAATCGATGATGATTTCATTTCACCTGAAACTGATAGAGAGGAGCTCTGCCGCCGCGCTCAACTGCTTGTGAAGGGCTCCTCTTGGCTGTGCTGTAGAAACCCTCTCCCTGAAGAGTCCCGGGGCACTGGTCTTTGCTACCTTCTTGAAAGCACAGCTATGAATTTCCTGTAAGTAGGCAAATAGTGCACCGTCCACAGAGTGTCGGCGTATGTAGCTCTGCGCCATGAGAATGCTTACACATCCCATCTGGACTCTTTAATTAGATTTTCTGTGAGTCAGAAGGCCAGGAAATCTAAGCTAATAAAGAAAAGTGCTAGAGATTAACAGCCTGGACAGAAGGACCCCCTCACTCACAGCTACATTATGAAAGAAACCCTCGGACACAGCTTCATTAATGAGCCTCATATAAGAATACATTATCCCTGGTTCTTAGGTTCTGTACCCAATCCTGCAGCCACACACATGAGAGACGCTGCCCAAGTTTCTCAGACATGTTTTAAAAATATTTATAATAATATTTATATATTGTTTTATATTTATATATTATATATTTATATATTATGAATATAATTATTTATATATTATTGCTTTAAAATGCGGCATTGGTTATTTTTGTGTCACGCTGATCAAAGAAACTGACAGAAAAACAAGTGAGAAAAGATTTATTTTCCTTCACAGTGTTAGCCCACAGGAAACAAGAGACCTCCTTAACCAAATCTTCTCACAGGTGGGGGTCCCGGGCAGGACAGAAACCCCAACAAGCAAACCCTCATGTTACAGGAAAGATGACTGTTTTCCACAGATGTTTCACATGGGCTCTGTCAATGCTCAGCAATCAGGACCACCTCACATTCCTGTCAGAGGATGCCATTCTAAAATTGCTCCATGCAGCACTTGGTCAACGGTCTCTGGGGCCTCAGAAAGAGAGGTGGGGTGGGGCCACCCCTTTTTCTGTACTCTACAGGCTTCCTCTGTGAAGGTAAATCATCAGGAAACAATGTAACCTGGCTGTATTAGTTCAGCTTCTAGCAGAAATGCCATCACTCAAGGAAGATTTAATATTGTGCCCGCGGCATGTGGAAGGAAAAATGCGCATCTTTTGCTCCATATGGTTGAGGACATAAGGTGTCCCTTATGAAGGAGATTTCATAAAAATTTTCTCCTTGAAATTAATGCCAAGGGAAAGAAATCCACCTTGCATGTTTCTTTGTTAGAAAAGTTGAAGATTTCCCTTTGCCTGCCTTAGCAATAAGCCAGACAAGATGGACTTCAGTACTCAGCTGGGGCAACCAGTATCTCAGGTAGACCACTTTCTTCTATTAATCTAATTTCTGTTTAATGATTAATCAATTCATTTATTTATTTGTTGTTCTGTGGCTCAACTCAGAGCCTGTGCCATTGTAGGCAAACTCTCTATCACTGACCCCTGCCTTCAGCTTCTGTATAATAATTGCTAAATGTTCTTTATACATTGTGTTTACTATTGAAACGAGTTACACTGATATTTATAAGAATTAGCAAAAGAATAGACAAAGGAAATGGTACTTGTGGTAGCTAGAATTTGTGATGGTTTGTGCCTTAAATAAGTAAACTTTTTTTAAAAAAAAAAGATATGCTCCTCCTGGAATGCCCTGCAGCTGTACCAGCTCCCCTCTCTCACAAACCAGCTCAATAGTCTGCATAATTACCCTGCCTATGATGTCTCAGTTCCAAGTGGACATTCATGAACTCTGCCTTAGAGGCACTGTACGTGTTTATTGTGAAGGACTTAGCATGCTGGCCTGGAATGGCTTAGCTCCTGATGCATTGGAGACAGACATCTGTAACCTAAACGGTGATGATTGCTTTGTTTAAATTAAACCCAATGTGTTCTTTACTTTTAGAGATAGGGACAACTGATGTCAAGAGTTTTTTTCTACTGCCCTCAGCTCATTTCCAGAAAGGCATGTCCAGGGCTTCCTACCTACTAAGCACACTAAATATTTCTTCCTAGAGTTTCCTAAGGTTATTCTTTAACCGGACCACAGTGTTTGTCCTGGCAGCACAGGAGTCACCTTTCAGAAGACCATGCTTCTTCCGTTTCTGAGCCAGGCTAGAGAGAAGTTTAGTGCACACATTCGTGTGCAGAAAGGACCACCTACCACAGTGAAACGAGAATTTCATACTCTCATCAGGAGGAAGTGTTTCCACAATAATCTGTTCTTTAGTGAGTTATCATAGCTGAGACGTAACTCAGCTGATCTTGTGCTGTGTAGATGAAACATTAATAAAATTTTATGTGTTCTGCTGTGAAGTAAACAGGGCAGTGTTACCATGTGGAAATTCTGGATGGTAAAGAAGCGAGTGCTTGTTTTATTTCTCTTCATGTCTTTCTATATATTGAATCTTTCATAATTTAAGAAAGTCTTACATAGTAGAGAAAGCAGAGCTGAGTATGGAGGGTGGGAGAGAGGAAATGACCGTGCTCTTGGTCTGGTGACTGCGTCAGTAAAGACGACTCGTCTTACCTTAGTTTGGGTTACCTCCCGATGGAAACTCCTTTGTGCAGGTGACGACAGTTGCTAGCTCTCAGCACTGTAAGGCCTGTAGAGTTTCTACTGTGCAGCTCTCCTGTGGTCATCAGCGCTCCAGAACTGTGGGGTCGCTATGCACATCAATCTAAAGCTCTCCTCCACATTGGAGAATGGCCACCTGGAAGCAGCTGAGACCGGAGATTGATTCCACTTGCAGAAAAGCCTGCAGACAACTAGTATTTAAGAATGTAGTCTAAGCGGGTGGTGGTGGTGCACGCCTTTAATCCGAGCACTTGGGAGGCAGAGGCAGGCGCATCTCTGTGAGTTCAAGGCCAGCATGGTCTAGAAGAGCTAGTTCCAGGAAAGGAACCAAAAAAAAAAAAAAAAAAAAGCTATGGAGAAACCCTGTCTCAAAAATAAAAAAAAAAAAGAATGCAGTCTATGAATACATCAAGATACTCTTCTGAAAAAGACTGTTTACAAAATGATAGGGAAGTATGTGTATGGTGTGATTGTGTAGATGGCTTATGTATGTGTGTGGTGTTTGTGTTTGGTGTATGTAGTGTGTGTATGTGTGATGTGTGTGAGTCAGACAGTGCTTGTGTTTTGTGTTATTAAAGAGACCAATGTGGTTATCTGATGTGTTTGGTGCTGGCTTATGAGTTGTTTTATGGATCAATGTACACAAAATATTCAAATATGGCCAACCTATACTTTCTAAGCCAAGGTCATATTTCCGGGAAAAGGTGATATATTGTAAAATACAGTTTAGTTTAAGTTGTGTTACATTCGTTTATGCTGTAGAATATTTGTTTCATGATACAAAGATATGTTGCATACTTTTACTTGTATAACTATGTAAAGGTGTTATTTTGCCTGTCTAAAACACCTGATTGGTCTAAGAAATTGCTAAATAGCCAATTCCTGGGCAGGAGGGTAGGATAGGTGGGGCTGGTATGCAGAGAGAATAAAGAGAAGATAGAAGACCAAGGAGAGGAGCAGGAGAGGAGGACTCCAGGGATCAGCCTTCCCAGCAAGCTACACAGAGAAAGAAGGAAAGAGAGGTATACAGAATAGAGAAAGTAAAAGCCCAGAGGCAAAAGATGCATGGGACAATTTAAGTAAATCTGGCTAGAAACAAGCCAAACTAAGACTTAAGACATAAGAAAGGACAAGTCTCTGTGTAATTGATCTGGGAGCTGGGTAGTGAGCCCCTGAGAGTAAAGAGTTAAAAATAAAAAAGCTATAGAGATATAATTCCAAAATGGATTTTAACCTTTTAGAAACTTCACTAGTTTTTTTTCTTTTTAAGACTGTTTTGTGACAAGTTAATGTTAAGGGTGAGGTGTGGGTGGGGCTGGTAGGGGACTGGGTTACTCAAGGGCAAGGTGGGCAGGGCCAGTAGACTTGGTTATCTCTCACATTCCCGGAGCATGTGCTAGTTGGTACCTGGGGTCTGTGTGTCCAGGAGGATTTGAACTCAAGTAGATCTTTGAGGACAATGCTAAAGGTACAGCAAGGGTTCTCAACCTTATTTCTGTTGCAGTGTCTCACTGTCTATAATAATTCTTAACTGGGTGAGGGATGCAGTTGGGGGAATGGTCTCTGATAGAGATTGCAACTCTCTGCTAACTTTGCCTGTACTTTGAGAACCAAACATGTAAATCCAAGAGTAGTGGTCTAGAAGCCTCAGCTCCCATGTTTGAGCTCCACTTCTGCATTAATAGCTCCCAGCATGGGCCTGACACCTAGTAGGTGATCAATAAGGATTTATAGAGTATTGAGTGACTTAACCAGCTGTGCAATCTTAGGCAAGCCACTTAATCTCTTTGGCTTCAGTTGCTTCACCCGAGCAAAGAGGGGAATGGATTGGCTGACCTCTAGGGCCCCTTTTGGTTGTAAAATTATATGATTCTGTGATTGGACCTTTCCCTGAGAGGAAGATGAATTTGGCAGGTGTTTAAGGATGGATTGCAGTGACAGTCCGGAGTGGGGAATGTGCTCTCCTCAGCATTACCCACTACTCCTTCCCTCCAACTGTTTTCTAGCACTGGCCGACATATATGTGTGTGTTTATGTTGTGTGTTTGTGGCACACCTACTGTGCACACATAGAGGGCAGAAGACAACTTGCAGAAGTTGGTTCTCTCTCCGCGTGGGTTCCAGGCATTGGACTCGGGTCATCAGACTTGGTGACAGTTGCCTTTACCCATGAAGCATCTCCATTTCCATCTCACTGATTTCCTTCAATGTTTCAGATGCTAGCTGCTATCCAAGGACTGGAGCCATGACTCCTTTCCACCCCGTGACTATGCTCTGTGCACATCTAAATAGATGCCCCATCGTGATTACACACGCTGTGCCTGGAGTCCACAAGGCGTTTCCACAGAGCCTTTTTAATCTTGAACCATCTTCACTTCCTTCCTAATTGCACTCTCAGCCTCTGCATGGGCATCTCCAGGTTCTGAAGGCTCCCATGAACTGACTCAATACTCCACTGGAGAAGAAGGGACATTGCTTCAGAGGGCTCAGGTGGCAGTGTGGGGTGGCTCTCCTCCAGGTTCTTGCAACAGGCCCATGTTGTAGGTTCCTTCAGCTTAACCTTGAACTTCAATCATTTTTCATTTCTCATTCGGTGTAACTGTTTCTGACCTGGGTTACATCTGTCTGTCAAGAGTGCACCCTAAACAACCTTCACTTTGTCTGTACACCTTCAGCTCTCACGGTAGGAACTGATCAGTGTCCTAGATTGCTTCTGTCCTGCCAGGTCCCATAGCCATTCGGTCCCAAAGAAACACACAGAGGCTTACATTAATTATTAACTGGTTGGCCTATTAGCGCAGGCTTCTTATTAACTCTTTCTTATATCTTAATTTAGCCCATAATTCTTGTCTGTGTTAGCCACATGGCTTGGTACCTTTGATCAGCAAGGCAGTCTCATCTTGCTCCCTCTGTGTTTGAGTCACAACTGCAACTGAGTCTTTCCTCTTCCTAGAATTCTCTTGTTCTCATTGCCCCATCTCTACTTCCTGCCTGGCTATTGACCAATCAGTATTTTATTAAAACAATACAAGTGACAGGTTACAAGACCTATGTCCCACAGCACTTCCCCACACCCCCATTTAAAAAAAAAGAATTCTGAATCTAATCTCCTTTGTTTAGCTTTCTTCTTGACCATTATCCATACAACTTATAACCAACGCTCTAAACAAAGAAAAACACCCATTATCCATTTTTTAGGGGGAAGTAGGCATAGTTTTCGAGGCTACTTACTGCTGATTGGGGGTGCTGATAATCTCATGGGGACCTAAAGAAAATTTAGAATTATGATCAAATCCAGCGAGGAGTATTCTGTGAGATTTGATCATCTCAGCCAGCAGTCTTGAAAATGTTCTGGATGTAGAACTCAACCATTTGCTCCTATTAGAGATTTCTCAGGGGGGGGTCTTCCTTGATCAAACCTGGTTTTGCTTAGCCCAGAATGAATCCACAGCCTCTCATTTTCCTGTGGAAACAAAAGCAAAACCTCTTCTTCCAAAGTAACCTATGTTTTCACTTAAATTTTAAAGTCAAAGCATTTTTTAAATATATATGTTGAATTAATCTGCAGCATCTATAATCAAATGTCTTTTAGTAGCTGGACTGAGATGTTAGTGTCTCTGGCTCTTCTGTGGAAAGATACCATGTAAGCAACTGGATAATGAATTTATAGCACATAGGAGGTGACTGTGATTGAATTGTAGATCTGAAATTAATCATCTAGGGATAAAATAAGAAGAGGGAATAATAGAGAATGGAATCGGAACCATTAAGGGGGCAGGAAGATAGAAGTGTTTGGGACAGATAGAGAGGGCATCTAGGGACCAGGGTAAGGACAGAAGGAGTTGTCTCAGAAGCATAGATAGGGGCTTCTTTATAAAACCTGGACTGGTGATCTTCATTCATTCTGCAGATATTTGTATACCTCCAGGCACTGCTAAGGAAGCTAGGCACTCACCTGAAAGAGTGCAAAACCTAGTATAGGAGTAAAGCAGGGACATTCAGGAGGGAGAGGAGTGTTATCCTCCCTTGACCATCTCCCTTTCAGGCGTCCCAGAGCAGAATGGGAACTATCAGTTATGGGAGACTAAGCAGGACAACAGAAGTGTCTTTGAAGGGGCAGGTTCTGATGGTGCCAATGTGCTCTGTTGCCCAGGATTTCAGGATCTGAGGGGAGACTGCAGCTATGCATGTGAGCAGGAGAAGAAGCAGCAGAATCAAGGGCAAAAATACAAGCAGGGGCGAGGAACAGGAAGCTCATAAGCTATTTTTCCGTTGCTGTGATAAAATATTATGACCAAATTAGCACAATTAATAAAAACCCAGAGACAGAAATTGGGGTTCAATCTGAAGGTCAGAAAAGCAAAGCAGCCAGCCATTGTCTCTTACTCTGCCTCAGTCTGAAATGGCCATCCTGCCTCCAGGAATATCAGAATGAGATTGTGTCTGAGAACTGCCTCCTCTTGTCTTACATTCCAGTTGCATTTTCTTTTTGGTTAAATTTCTTTGAACTTATTTTTCTTTCCCATGATTAACTTTTTTCCCAAATGCTTACAGCCTGTGAGTCAGTGCATTATTTATGACTCTTTTTTGGTAGAATCTTAAAAATAACATCAAAGTCTTACTATTCCTGAAAACTTTGTGTGCTTCTACTGACCACCATTTGTGTGTTAATATCAACATAACCTGTATTTTGTAATCAACATCTCTAGTGAGATTTCATGGGCTTCGTTTGACCCCATTGCCCAGCATCAGCACTTTAAAGTCATGCATCAACAATTGAAACTATGGGATTTTAAATAGAATGTCAGATTTTCTGTGTCTCCAAAAAGCTTGAACAGCTCAGTTAACCCAAATTCCTGCTCGTCCAATGCTGTGGGACAATGATCTTGTACCCTGTAAAGATTTGTCACTTGTATTGATTTAATAAAACACTGATTGGCCAGTAGCCAGACAGGAGGTATAGGTGGGGCAACCAGAATAGGAGAACCCTGGGAAGAGGAAAGGCTCAGTCTGCAGTCATCACCCAGACACAGAGGAATCAAGATGAGAATGCCTCGCTGATAAAAGGTACCAAGCCACATGGCTAACACACACAAGAATTATGGGCTAATATAAGTTATAAGAGTTAATAAGAAGCTTGAGCTAACAGAATAACCAGTTTATAAGTAATGTGGACTTATGTGTGTTTCTTTGGGACAGAATGACTGTGGGACCAGGTGGGACAGAAACCTCTGTCAACAGTCCATCACCAGAACGTGCTGAGTACTGGTTGCTGCTATCTCTTAGGAAGCAGCTTTAGTCTCCTGGCTCAGTCCCCATGTCTTCTGCTTCTGCAATACATCCCTGCATTATTCTTGGACACTTCCTGCAGCAATGCTTACAGACTTCCAGTGAGAATGGAAATTGGTACAACTGAAATGAAGAGGTCAAATTACCCATGTGTGTCCTCTGACCGAGTACTTGACTATTAGAAACTTACCTTTTTGCCTGTGTGTTTGCAGAGTGAGATAAGAATAAGTTTATTCATTGACTCCTTGTTTGTAGTGGTGAAAGATTGGAATCAATCTCTTCACAGGATTGAATGGCTTCAAAAAAGATAGAGAATAGAATGGGAACTATGTAGTTATATAGAAAATTGTTGACGGAAGTTTTCTCTCCTGCCCATTCCCGCAGCTGTTCAGTTTCAAAGAAATACACAGAGGTCTATATTAATCATAAATTGGTTGGCCTATTAGCTCAGGCTACTTATTAACTCTTTCTTACATCTTAAATTAGCTCACAATTCTTGTCTGTGTTAGCCATGTGACTTGGTGGTACCTTTATCAGTGAGGTGTTCTCATTTTGCTTCCTCTGCATCTGGGTGACAACTGTAGACTATACCTTTCCTCTTCCCAGAATTCTCCTGTTCTCTTCGCCCTGCCTCTGCTTCCTGACTGGTCGCTCCACCTGTTCTTCCTGCCTGGCTACTGGCCAATAAGCGTTTTATTAAACAATACAAGACCATTGTCCCACAACAGAAAATGATGTGAACTAATGTTCAGAAAATTTAAGGTACATTATTAACTTAAAACTAAAGCACAGAATAGTGGATATAATATTCTGCTGCTGAATCAAATATGTGTGTGTCAGCATACGTGTGTGTGTGTGTGTGTAAAATATCTCAGTAAAAAGATATACAAAAAGTCTAAAATGCTCCTTGATTCTGGGAACCAACTAGATCTTTTGGTAAAGGGGAGCAGGCACAGGCTATGTAGTTATACCATATGATTGCATTTCTCATACGGAAGAAGAATTTTCTCACAGAATGCTTTGGCATTTGCATTTGTGAGACAGAGTATGCCTACAGTAAGCAGTAAGGAGTTTTGCTTTACCAAATTTAATAGTTTTTATTTTAGGATTAAGGGGTTTTTTAATGAGAGGCAGTAGCAGGAGCAGCCTGGGCCTAAAACTATTTCCACTGTAAAGCTGTACAGACTGTTTTTGGCCTTAAACCATCCCTGTCTTCGACTTCCCCGAAATCAAGAATATCCTGTGCCATATCAATTAAAGTGAATGTACTTTCAATTAAAGGTGTAAGTATGAGTCTGAAAAGATTAATTCTTTATAAAAGGACGACCTTCAGTAGTTAGACCCAATTAGGCGTTTTTCCAAGTATATATCATCTTGATGGGACAAGTCTACTACTTACAATCAATCACCGTGACCTTTTCAAAGGTGAGACTTAGGTTCAGAGTCCTAAAGAGTGACTTACAGAGGCAAACTCTGTAGTCGATGTTGGTGGGAATTATGAGGGTTGGTTATTGCTTTTGTGATATTAATATTTAAAACATTAGGATGTTCGTGGTGATAGTCTAGGTGCAGCTCATACTTACAGGTCTTTTACTGTGGCCTGAATAGAAAAGAACTAATTTAAACAAGACCGATTAGATGAAAAAGGAGCAATGACACCAATTAATATTGAACCAAGTGCCTTTATTTTTTTCTCCTTGAGTCATTTTATTATTAAATATAATATTAGAACTCCCTTTCTTAGTGATGTTTTTTCTTGCTAGATTACTTTAGTTTTAAGTTACCTTTCCCTTATGTATAGCATTCACAGCCAAGACTGTTAATGAGTTTTTGGGGTGTTTAGTAACATGGAAAATCTTGAAGAATGTAACTTTCTCATAAAAATGGTATGACTTGAATATTTCTGTGTATATCAAGTATTTCCAGTATAGAATTGTTTGTCCTCAGTCTGTCACTCATTAAACTTATAAACAAGGGAAGAGAGCTGTGTAAAATGGGGAGGGAGTAGTGGGTGTTAGGAAGCAAAATAAAGAAGGAAGCAGAAATCATTTGCATATTTCAGGGACTGACTGATGGAATCAGATGGAAAATATATAGCTACCAACAACATAAAAATCTGAAGGTGCTCAATTTTCTTATATAATGTAATTATTTTCTTATGACATCTTTCAACAAACTTTTTTTTTGGATTTTTTGAGACAGGGTTTCTCTGTAGCTCGCTTTTTTTTTTTTTTTTTTTTTTTT
>NW_026067899.1:4518223-4610474 GCF_014885135.2 Alexandromys fortis
TTTTTTTTTTTTTTTTTTTTTTGGTTCCTGTCCTGGAACTAGCTCTTGTAGACCAGGCTGGCCTTGAACTCACAGAGATTGGCCTGCCTCTGCCTCCCAAGTGCTGGGATTAAAGGCGTGCACCACCACCGCCCGGCACAACATATTTTAAATTATCTCTGGATTTCTTTTTAATGGCTAATACAAAAATGTATATATATCCTCTTATTCATGTATATGTGTATATATACATACCATCTATACATGTGTACATATTATATACACATATGTACATATAATGTTATATATTATACATACTGCTTAGTAACATGTATGCCATAACTAGTTGTTACATTCTTTAGGGAATACTTTTCTAGCTGCAGTGGGTTAACGTGTAGGAGCATGGGGATTAGAAGAGTTAGGTAGGAGGAACAGAGATAAGAAACAATCACAAAGATATAGGATTGTATTGGGAAGGCAACTCAGCGAATATTGAATGCTGAATTCTTCTTCTGAGTTCCCCTGTGTTTAGTTTTCCATGCACTTTTATACCCCAATACAGTGTGCGTGGCTGAGGAGGAGAACTAAAAGACTCCTTAACATGATACCATGATACAAAAGACAACTAAAACAGTTACTGGCTTCAGTACTTTGAGACATCAAGCCATTAATCCATGAGAAAAGCATTCTGTTGTTTAGACAGTGAACCCACCCTAGACCAAGAATCCTGAAGGCAACCATTACCTAGGTCAAACCTCCAATTTCAAAAGAAGGAACTGAAGTATGCTTGAATTTCCTGATCATTGGTCAGGGTGGAGAGGATCTACGTGTGTGGGCTATCTTAATGTCAGAAACACCAAGTAACCTCACCCTAGGTCTGGGTGGGTAGCCACAGTTGTCAACAACTTTGAGCAAACTCAAACTCAAACAAGGTGGGATAGGTTCACATTTTTGGGCCTCCACAGTATTAGATGTGGGTTAGCTTTTCTAGGCAGTGAGAAGGGCTTTCTAAGTGGCTATCAGGTTCTTTCCAGCTTCCTGGGCTCCTTGTACTTAGTGTGGTAGGAATTGATGGTCCAGAAAAAAAGGGATATAGCCATAAACTAAAGGGTTCAGAGAACACACCAGCACCATCGTGCTTTGTCCACAGAGACCAGAAGATATCACGCAGAGTTGAGGATCTGCTTTGTCATGTATGGCAGGAGCATGTTCAGGAGCATGCTTTGGAAGTCTGTTTCTGCTTTCCACATTGAAACCCCTGAATCCAACAATTATGTTCTTGCTTTTCAAGCTGGTTACTTCTGGTGTTCCTACTGACTTTACTTTAGTACATATAGTTGCTTTTAATAATTTACAGCTCGCCAGTCCTTATCACTACTTGAACTTCATGGATATGAGATTATCGTTTCTTAGATTTTTTTAAGTGTCATTTAAATTTTATTGAATACATAAATATATATATTTACAATTTTCTGTATCTTATATAAAGCTTATTATTCAGTGGAAAATTTCACAACATTTAAAGATGTCTGAATTTAGAAAAGACTTTTAACAATACCTTATTGTTGTTGTTGTGTATGAGTTAATGTATAATGCCTATCCCAAACTCACTGTGGAGTCTCTTCTATGATGCTTTACTTTAAAATTCTGTTACTAAATGCTGCAATCTGGGGAAGTGTGAAAATGTATAAGATGCCACTTAGAGTAAAGGCTTCTAAAAGTGTGTATTCTGAAATTAGATTTAAGTTTACTAAGTTAATATGGATTTTATAAAGTGAACATTTTGTTTTGAGGATTTTTTTGTTATAAACATGTTCATGTAAGATAAATTTCATCAAATATATCTATTTTCTTCATTGTTATCATAACTGTATCTCCTACTTGAGAAAATATTTGGAGGTAACCTAAAACTGTAAAATGTTGTCTCCACGCTACTGGCTTCTTGTAATAAAAATTGGGAGTAATTTGGTTTGATTAAACTCTGCCTCATTAGATTTTAATGTGCTTTATGTTATGTGTTTCAGAAACTCCAGAAAGGAACTGAATGACATACGATTTGAGTTTACTCCAGGAAGAGGCAAGTTTTAATTGAAATTATTACTTTGGTGGAACAAGAAGCAATTGGGAAATTGATTACAAGCATATGGCTATAATTTGCTCTTCAAAAATGTTTCTCCCGCAAAGGAAGAAAGAACTTGTTAGTTGTAAGGATTCTAAGCCACTGCTCGCGGCATGAATCCCAGCGGCACATGTGGCATGGCGTAGATACACATGTAAATGAGACCTGTTAGCTTGAATATGAAAATACATACCGATTGAAAAATGCAGCCTTTAATGGAAGCGACAGCCAGTGTGGCGTTACCCATAGTGGAACAAAGTCCACCTCCCTCATGGCCTCTTTGTAATTTGAGTGGTTGGGCTGATTGTTCACACAGCATCCGGATACCCGAAAACAGTACCATGTATCCCTTTTATTTTTTATTATCTTTTGCAACAGGCGTAGAGCCTGGCATGCAGCACATCAAGAAACCTTGGTTAATAGATAAGTAACCCAAGGAAAACATGACGGTCACATTATTTACTTTATAACCTCAATCGTCTAGAGAAGTAAAATGAGATGCCAGTGCATGCTCACTTTGTAACTATTTTTTGCGTCCTGTGGTTTCTCATTTTTATGCCCATGCCGGGTTTCCTCAGGGTCTACCTTGAGTACCTCTGTAACATACAGTAGCCTCCTGCATTTTGATTTCTAGTAGCTATAACCTCATAGCTCAGGGTACATCCCATGCGTTAGACTTCTACATAAGTTTCAGCTCCATTTGTTAAACTCTCACAAGCCCAAAGTACAGGGGTTCCCTTGGCCTTAGAGCTGGTCTGGCAGTCAACTGCCCTGGCCCCCTCACTGTCACCACCTGTGAGAAGACATTGACGCAGCTGCCTCACAAAGCTGGAGTAAATGACAGGCACTTGACAAAATCGCTGTGTCCTGCGTATGTACATTCATGGGAAACTGTTCAAGTACTGCCAAACAAGCCATGCTCCTAGACCTTAGGCGTTAGTGGACCGAGATTTGCTCTAGTTATGATCATGAGCCCTCTGTAAAGGCAAAGATCAGGTGACTTCCTTGAATCGGATAAAAGCATGGAGTATCTCTTACAAAATAGATGCCCATGGGCCCTCATGAGCTTGCTAACTGGGTTTTCTTTTTAAGTGTATCCGTCTTTAGCAGTTTCAAATGGACCTTTGAGAGTGTATGACACCAGCCACAGTTATCAGAATGCCATCCATTTTGTCATAATATGGAAATATTGACCAGGCAGTGCTGTGAATAAGATCTGGTAATTAAATAACAGGTGTTACAAGTAGAAGAGAGAGCAGGCTCTGATTTTAAGGTCGCCTCTTTTCCTCTGGTTGCTTAAAATTGACTACGGCAATGAAAATCAATTTTCATTTTAAGAACTAACAAAGAAATGAATTTCCAGCATGAGGATTTGTGTGACTCCGATGATCCTATCACCACCAGTCCGCTCGCACTGCCTTTGGCACCTCATTTGCCAGGGAGTGATGAATAGTTGCTAATTTTAGTGTCCAGGCGAAAGCCGTAGCAGTGACTTGGCTGGTAATTGTACCCTTTGCTGGACAGCAAGCACAGGCCTGGCTGCACCGTGTGTGTTCCTCAGGCAGTGTCTGATGTATGTGTGCACGTATGTACACCACATGTGCACTGCCTTTATGCTATCTCTCACAGGCTCAGGTGTGTATTGAATAAAACGTGATGTGCACATGAAAAATTTCTGTTGTCTTTGGAGGACACACCCTTTTATTTATTATGTTATTGAATTCTCTGGAAACAAAATTTTAACATTGATGATTTAAACTGTTTCAGCATCAGCTTAAAGTAAAAATATACGACTAGTAAGTTTGACATAATCATTCTATACTATTACAGGTGTCTTACCTGTGCAGAAAATGACTGCTTGCTGCCATACGCAGCGACAGGGAGGATTTCCCAGCTTGTCCAGCCAGCATTAGCCATTTTCCACTTTTGATATGATTCATCTGGTGCCCAGGAGGCCTGAAAATAGGACCTGTTACTCAGTTCAGTCCCCGGGGAGTGGCTATCACCCTGGCACTGGTTTGGTGCTAGCCCCTGGCGTGGCTTTGTTTGTCCCTTTTCAGCTGCTTTCTGAGAGTGTAGCTGCTTGCAGAAATGTAGGATCCGAAGCTTCTTGCTGCTGGCCAGTCAGGTGACAGAAATGACACTGTGCTACAAGCTTGTCACTTACATCTGTTCGGCACCCTCATTAAAAGCGTTTCCTGTCCTGGAGATTGGGGTGATCTCCAGGAAGCTGGAGCTTCTGAGCACCAGCAGAAGAAGAACCGTAGTCAGAACATAGCCTTTCGCTGAGCTATCCTCAGTTCCCTAGTGTGGGCTTGTTCCATCAGGGACCTTTACCAACTTCACTTTTAATCTTTATCAGAAGGAGAAAGACCAAGACAAGCTTCCCTTGTGTGGATTTCTGTGGTTTAGTGAGCTTTCCATGTAATCCCTTGTCTCCTATTTCCGTTTATGGCATTCCATTATGAAATGAGAGAAAAGCCCAATTTTGGAAAGCATCAGGCACATACATTGAGCTTTACTCCTTTCTGGAGATCAAGTGTGGGAGACAAAGACTGCACAGGAGGATGAGATGAGTTTGGGACGCCCCTTGGCTGTGGCCTTGTCATCGCCGTCACCATGTATTATATTAGCATCGTACACCAGGTCTAAACACTTTAAACCCCACAAATTATGAAAAGGGGGTCGAAAGCACGTATGTGCATACATATAATACACATACTCAATTTATATGTGCACACACACCTACTCTGTGGGCTCATTTCCATAGTCCACTATATCCCGTTTATGCTGAGGTTTCTCCAGTTCTGCTTCGACATTTGTGTGATGCCACAGCATATGTTCAGGTGTTGCCTGACTTTGGAAAATCCTCAAGTCAGATCCTCACCCAATTGCCCTTGCTGTTTGTAACCAGTGCTGCTAGGTGTCTGGTAGAATATCAGAGGGCTGTGGAGACGCAATCGTCCCCTTTATTATCACACTGAGTCCCGTCAGAGTTCTTCTCTTTTGAGCATATCACAGTTTTCAGTTCCTCCTTGAAAAGTCTTTCAATGGAGTTAGCAGCGTTGCCGCGCCCATTCATAACCTCTCAATTAAGTAACTTCTAGCTGTATTCTCTTGCTACAGCCTCTTCAGTCCCATCTTTATGAGATTGCCAGCTCCTGTCACTTATCATCGGGAAACTACATTATTTTACACCGCCACATTTTCTAAGAGAATAAATCTGTTGCTATCAAATGATCAATGTTGTGTTAAAGGAGTTTCTTAATAGCTTACATTTAAATAGCTCATCTTAATAGTCCAACAAGCCCACGGGCTGTTTGTACCAAGTAGAAGGTTGTATGAGATTCTACCCATTCAACCTTTGCTATAAATTCTTAACTCAGTAGCTTCGAATGATTGAAAAGGATTAATGATGGCTTGAATTAACCTTGGCAAGAAAGAAAAGCAATGTCATAGAGAGCCTTAGGTGTTCTAGGGCATGCAGGAGGAATAATTCAGGTGGTGGCCAGAGGGGGAGGTTTTTGGTTCACCAAAGTGAAGTAAATATTTTTTTAGTAAGATTTATTAAGTAAAAAGAAAAGTATAAATTGTGGGAAAATACACTTCATGGCATTTCTGATTTTTTTTCCAATAGGATCTGAATTGATGAATTAAAATCGTGGGTGATTTTAGTAAATGAAAAATATATTTTTATATTGTGCTGGGCTTTGATTTTTATGTTATGATTTCTAATACATATTCATCTCACATTTGGACAGATACAGCAGATGGTGTGTCTCAGGAGCTCTTCTCTGCTGGCTTGGTTGACGGTCATGATGTAGTTATAGGTAAATTCATTTTTAGTATGCAGTATCATTTTGTTGATATATCAAATGGAAATGTGTTCAGAAGCAAAATTTTTCATTAAAGAATAATTCATTCTGAAATTTAAAAGGGAATATTCATAAATTCTTGTTTATATGACATTGCGTAAAAATCATATTTAATTTTCTTCAAAGGTATTTCATGTATTTCCCTCCCCTTTATATAAGCATGGTTTATCCAGTGAGATATCACAACTATCACAAAGAACAAATCATATTGTAGTTCTGGTGTTTAGGTTGGAGAGGGCCTGGAAGGTCCATCAAACCGGTTCATTTGTTGTCCAGGTAAGGAAACACATCTTTAGGAAGCCCGGAGTTTCTCCAGAGCCACATGGCTGAGTGTGGTGTCTTTTACTCTGAAATCCTGGGTGTTTCCACCATTCATCTTTTTTTCTGAATTAAATGTGTGTGTGTGTGTGTGTGTGTGTGTGTGTGTGTGTGTGTGTGTGTGTGTATGGAGCTCGGGAAGCTCACATGACCCAAGCATGCTGAAAGAGCAAGCAGCCTGTAGATCTCTCAAGGACTGGCAGGTAAGAAGGCCCTGGGGCTCTTATTAGCATCACCTGAGGAAGCCTGGCATTGCTGCCTCTGCTCATCCCAGCTGCTCCATGCTCCCCCGGAAATGATGGGTCTAGAGGGATTTTATAATGCGGTCTGTCCCTGTGTATTCCTAATAATGACTCTGAGTGATGATGCTAGCCAATATCTGAATTATAAAACATTATATTTGTTATAATAACACTAATGAGAAAATTGTATTAAGGTAAAATATTCTTCAAAACTAATACTTCAAAAATATTCTCATGAAAAAAAATTCCTCAAAAAAAGTAATATTTGAAATTGCACGTTGTCTGTTTTGTTTGGTTCTGTATTAGCTTTGAGACAGGGTGTCTGTCTGTGTAGCCCAGGCTGTTTTGGAACTTCCTATGGCATCCAGGGTGACCTCAAACTCAGAGATTCACCTGCCTCTGCCTCCTCAGTGCCATGTTCGCCACCATGGCTTGTTTCATGTTCTACTTTTAAAAATTTCAGTTATTCCAAATAAGTCCTTGCTCAGTGGGTGGTGGAATGTGTGAATGAGGGAATCTGAGACAGACTAACCATCTATTGCAAGTGGCTTCTAGAAACCTGGCAAGATAGATCTCTGTAAAGTAAAAGTCCTATATTTTATTTAAATGGCAGTATACAGTGGTTTATAGTACAAGTTATTCTGACTAAACACTCAGGAGCACTGTTTTATATAAACAAATGGTATGAAAAGTGCAAAAGAGGGAAAATAAATTCCTGGGTGTAAATTATAGGCGAAGTGTAGACAGTCAGAGCTCTCATTTCCTTTGCCAAGAAGTGAATATGTAAGATCTGCCATATTCGAAGTGAAATTTACATATGTGCACGCATATATTATGTATATATGTGTGCTTGCATTTCGTCATTCATCTTTACCTTTCAGACTTCCCTTGATGACCCTCTTAGGTCTTTCAGCCAGCTGCATCCTTACCTGTTTGCTGATCAAATGTAAAGTGAAGACTCAGGAAAGATGTCAACCCAACCTTAGTGCCTTTGCAAAATTTCACCTCTGGCTCTCTTCTCTTAACCCCCCAGTTAATTGTTCAGTAAAATAAACACACGCCCCTGTTTCTTAGTTTACCCCCAAAAGTAATGAGAATAGTTTAATGCCAAAACCAGAATATACTGAAATATCTACTTTCCTTACAGAGAACTGTGCTCCATGGACAAGCAGAATTAAAAATTAATTGATGAAGTGCAAGTAGAGTTTAAGACTCTTGATCGCATAATGTCCCCCAGTAGGAATGAAATTGTTGGGGAGGATTGTGGGAAGTTATTCTTTGTCTGATTAGTTCTCACTTACTGCTCCGAGGCACACAGCTAGTGCTGAGCCTAAAGCTGCTCACACCGTCCCTCTGCCCCTTGAGTTTTGAGATTATAGGTGTGCACCACCACAGCCTGTTCGTAGTTTGAACAGATCCTGGAGAGTTGCTGGGGCGAGGACCAGTAGGAGACTCGGGCCAGCCGTGGCTCACAGATGTTTTAGGCGTCACCTCGCCACTGACTACAGTCACAGCTACTGGGGTCTTGTCTCCTATTATCAGATCAGTGTAAAGTTATATTCTGTTTTGTTGCTATTGGTTTGTTTGTCTGCAGCAGGCTCTTAACTTAGCCTCCAGCTTGCTACATGGCTCTGAGGCTGTGCATCAACTAGCCTGTTGTCATTGTTGAGTTTTTAAAAGAAACTTAAAATAAGAAATAAAGGCACTATTCATATATAACTTAAATCTCTTTTAAGTACAGTAATAACCAAAAGGCTTATATTTTTTCTATACCATAATTACTTATTCCTATAAATTCTATTTTGCTGTGTTTCCCCTTGTTGGACCTAGAATATTTCTATATGAAGAATATTTGGTTAAAACCGGGTATGTGACTCCTCCTTATATGGCAAGCTAGAGATGCCTGTGCTGGGCCTCACACCTTTCCTGTTTATCTGATGGTCGAACCAGTTCTGTGCTGTCCAGGGGCAGGTTGTTTCAGTCACTGCTTTACAGACGAACTTGAGATCGCATGAGGCCTGGAGGATGCAACCTGCAGCCATTGACGCCGGGGCTTCTGAGAGCTTGTCATTGTGCAGGCATCATAGATAGAGTTTTATCCAATTCCTGTGCATCATGGGAAAATAAATGAACAAACAAACAAATAAACAAAAAAACCCCAATTTTTTCCCAAAGCAGCACATAGCATCTTTTAGTTGTTATTTGACAGATAAAATGGATTACTCCTGTCCCCACTAACCAGTCTCAGAATTCCTCTGCTCTCTCCCTTGTTATCCCTCCCACTCTTAGGACCAGGAGCATCTCAGAGCTTTTATTTCTTCCATCTTAAAGAAGCCCTTCTTTACATCTTACTTCAGCTGTGTTCTTCCAACATCTTATAGGAGAACTTGCTGAAAGACCTGTCTCTGCCGTCATTTCCTTTCTGTCTGTGACCTCCTGAACAAACTCCAGCCAGACTTTGGCCTTCCTGCTCCACTCAAACTGTTATTTCCAAAGCCACATGTGGAGAAGACAGGCCTGACAGCGAGGTGACGGGGGCAGTGTTGGGTGCAGCAGGAGCAGAGTGAACAGTGTGGGGTGACAGGACCTGCGGTCTGAGAAAGACTGCCACCTCCCGAGTCTGGGGTTAATTGTCTATCTTCTTGACTGGCCTGTCAGAAGTATGGGGTATAGAAGGTAGGGCCTTCCCCCGTGATCAGCTGTTCATTCCTCTGACCTGGAATTTCTATTTTACTGGCTCCTCTTCATCTCTCGGACTTGTAAACACTGACGGATCCAAGGAATCTAAGAACCTTGTCTTCTTCTGAAATAACTTCCTCGTTTGGCATGTCGCCTGGCGTGGTATTAATCTTTAACTTTGTGACACAGGCCCTTATTTTGAACTGTAGACTCAACTAGATTTTTTTTAAATCATCTTCCCTTAGAAGGGCAGTCGGTATCTGAAATGTAATTTTCAGTCTCCAAAATGCAGCCCTTGGCATTTCCTCCCACCTGCCCCACTTGTCATCTAGAGCTAGCCAGTCACGTGATTCCAGGTGCATGAACTACACAGAGGGAAAGGAAAGTAGTTGAGAGGCCTTAGGATGTGGAGGGCTTGAGGGTTGGTTTTCAATGTGAGAAACATTTTTCAAGTTAAAAGTAACATTATCTGTGCAGTCCTGAGACTGTACCCGAAGCCAGTGAACTGTGCGCTTCAGAAGGACGAACTTTGTGTGTGTCGCATCCCAGTTGAAAACTGAGCAGGCAAAGCTGACGCTTTCATCACACTCTGCAGTGGCTCTCTACCCACATGCCAGTGGGTTGCCCCCCTCACCACACACGCCATTACATCTCAAACCACCTCCCTCCTCTCCACTCTACTCCTACCTAGCAGCTAAGCTGGCTTGTGGCACCAGCAAGCTATCCTTGCCTCTCTTCCAGAACGCCCCGTCTGAAAGCTCCCATAGGCTCATCCATTGCATCTTCTGGTGCTTTCCCAGAATGCCTTGCCTGACTCTCCTGCTCAAAATGGCATACCTTCCCACGTTTCCAGCATTTCCATTGTTTGAACTTTCTACTTTGTCTTTCCTCTTGCAGCACGTTACAATTTTCACTTTTGAAACCGATCTGTACGATTTCTTCTTGAACATAATTTTTTCCTGCCTCCCTTCCTCCTTTTCCCTCCCTTTTTAAATATCATTTCACTTTGTAACCAGGCTGGCCTCAAGCTTGTGCATCTCCTGCCTCAGCCTCCCAAGTACGGGCGTTACAAGTACATCATTGCCAAACATTGGTTTCTTAAAGTGGTTAATTTTATCTGTGTTCTAGACTGATCCAGACTCCCTGTGAAGTACTTCACTTCTCCCAACAAACACTTGTCCAGATTTTGTTCTGCCCTCTACAGCTATCTCCTGAGATTTTCATTAGAAAAGAATCATACAGGATATAGGATACCAGTATCTAAAGGTTCTTACTTTGAGGATAGTAAAATTCGAGTAGATGTTACAAAATGAAGTAAGCTCAAATGAGGAAGGCTGTTCAAAGAAATAGCCTTTTCGCATGCGTTTCTTAAGCTTATATAATATAAAATAGCTACCATTTAAAGAGATTTAAAAACCTGTTTATTTTCCATCAGTGTTTTCTTCTGAGTTGGAGAAAATGCTTATGGTAGCATAAAAAGCTGGAAAATGCAGTGCTATAGAGCAGCGGGCGCTGTGGCTTTTACTACAGCGCAGCAGACGTGGTTTACAAAAGTCCGCATTCCCAAGCCGCAGGCTCATTTGCCTGGACTGTGCGAAGCTTCGCAGAGCAGTGTAGATGGAAGTAAGGCTGGTGTGTGGCACGGAATGACTGTTTTCATGCAGAAAAGGGGCAGTGCAAAATTAAAGGCACTGTTTGTAGACTGCAGTCATAAACCCACTTCAGTTACGTTCACACTTAGCACTACCTTAGGCAAGAATCAGGAGACACTTTGAGGCCTTGTGTAAATAGACGGCAGAAGACAGCACTGCCTTCTGGGCGTGTGTTGGTTAAAAAAGTAAATTTGTGAGATGAAAAAATAGACGATATGCATGTATAAATTTGCTTCTCTTGTCTGCCTAGGTTGGCTGTAGAATATAAATTGACAAGAACGGAGTCCTTATTCCAGTTATTTCAAAAAAAGATTATCAAAGAAAACTGATAGGACTCAGGAAATCCCTTCTCACTCATGAGGAAAAGTTGCCCGTTGGAAAATGAAGTTTCCCTAGGAGGTGGCTAAGCAGAGCAACATTTTTTTTTCTAAATAATAAAATTAGTTCTAAATTTTGCTCTGGACTTGTGCATGGTCTTTGTAATTTTCTTCAGTGAGTTTTGGAACTTCACCAGCAGAAAAAAGGACTAGGGCAGGGGTCAGAAGCCAGTATGTTTTTAGACCTGTTGCAGGGCTTCGCAAAGCTGCCCCCCTCCCCAGCCTGCAAGGCCTAGTGCAAAGGCCAGGGTACAGATGCCTGTGCTGAGGAGGGGAGAATGCGGGGCCAGTGAGTGTCTGAGCATGGTATCTGCTGACTACTGACCTTTGGGTTTCCCTCACCCTTCCTAGGCTTTGTAACAACATAGTCTGCTTTTTTTTTTTTTTAAAGTTGAGTTTGAAACCAGATGTTAGAATTTTTATCTCTAAAAAGGGAGATGAGGGCTGGAGAGATGGCTCAGCAGTTAAGAGCACTGACTATTCTACCAGAGGACGCGGTTCAATTCCCAGCACCCACATGATAGCTCACAACTCTCTGAAAATCCAGTTCCAGGGGATCTAACACCTTCACAGAAATGCACATAAAATAAAGTTAAATAAATCATAAAAAGGGAGATGCATTTCTACATTAATTTATACAATTTTACCATGATAGGTTTTAAACCAGTACGTTAGCACTACAACGAAGTTTATTTTAATGATGTATTTTTATTATACTTTAGTATGTAGTGTTAATATATAGATATAGCTTATTTGAAATACATATGTCCTCATAAGTTCTCTCTGGGCTTTCAGACATGTTTATACTTCTGGAATAACCAATCTTCACACCCGAAGAACTCTATTTAACATGTGCTTGCTTTTTAAATTTATTTTTATTGTTTTTATTGAACTATATATTTTTCTCTGCTCCACTTCCCTCCCCCTTCTCTTCTACCCTCTTCCATGATCCCCACTCTCCAAATTTACTTAGGAGATCCTCTCTTTTTCCACTTTCCATGTAGATTAGATCCATATATGTCTCTCTTTCCCTCTGTCTCATCCCATCACATGGAAATCTAAGGTAGTAAAATGTCTGTCTCCACGAGGATATGCTTGGAAGTGGGTCCTTTTCAGAGCATACAGTGGAGATCCCTGCATCCCCATCTTATCTGGGATACTTCTCACAAGTGTACATTTCTGGGTTCCAAACTCAGGTTCCAACAACAGGTGGGTGTCTTGGGCAGAGAGGGAGGGACTTAGCATTTTCCACAAGCATCCTTGTGTACCTTGTGTACATACTTGAGCTCTTTTCTCTATATTTGCAGTAGCCCATGGCAGCCATTCCCGCCTCATCCAATCACTGCATCCTTACAGTATCATCAACCTCCTTTGTTTTTCTGCTTTGTTTAGTTTATTCCTTGGAAACCTGCTTTACAATCATGCTAGTCCACTTTTAAAATTGTGTGTGTACGTGTGTGCGTATGTGTGTGTCTGTGTATTGTGGTTAGTAAATGTGTCATTGGTGTAATCTTTTTCTTGTCATAAAGTTATTTTTAAAATAAAAACTAACGTTATTGGAGCTGGAGAGATGTCTCAGTTGTTGAGAGCATTTTTTTTTTTTTTTTTTTGCTTTTCTATGAGGTCTGAGATCAATTCTCAGCATGTACATGGCTATCCACAATATTTGTAAGTCCAGTTTGAGGAAATCAACACCCTCTTTTGGTTTCCTTGAGCAACAAGCATTGGTTACGGAGACATATTTGCAAGCCAAACACATAATTTTTTTAAATTAACAAAATACTAATATTGCTGCTCATGGTATAGTAGACCCTGCAGAGAGTTTCCTCTTTTTTTTGGGGGGGGGGGTAATAGTAAAACATTTTAGGCTCTGAAGTATGCAGGTAATAGAACCACAGATGAGTTGGAACACGTGGTGAGGTGTGCGCAGCTGTTGTCAGTCTCTCTCCAGCGTTGCTCGGGTCTGTTCTGAGTGGCTGGAGTCACGGAGCAGCTCTGCACCGCACTTCTATGATAAAGCCTGTAGAAAGAGCAAAAATTTTTTTCTTATACTCAGTTCAGTGGTTATTGTGACTGTGTTTAATGATGTTGAAATTGAATGAAATAAAAAAAATTCCTTAAGAAAATATCCTGTATCTCACAGTCCTGTTATTTTAAAAAAAAAAAATAGTGGTGGATAGCTTTTTGAAGAGACAATTCCTTACATACTCTCTGGGTTTAGACAGCTTTGGAATCAGTCTGAATGATGTCAGTACATGCTAGTGAATAGTTCTTGATCAAAAGATTGAGGAGGCTAGAGAGATGGCTCAGCAGCTAAGAACGCTCAGTGGTTCTTCTTCCAAAAGATCTGGGGTCAATTCCCCATGTCTACAGGGTGACTTACAACTCGAGTTGCTGAGAATCTCACTCTTCTAGCGACTGGTGCATAGGCATACATACCAGAAAAACACCCATACACATTTTAAAAATCTGTCTTGAATTTAATATTCAAAGGAATCAGAAACTATCCCTTTCTTGAGAATGCTATGTTGTTTGCTCTCCTTAAATCTTAAAAAAAAAAAGTAGTAAACAATGGACTGTTAAATATGGCAGAGTTTCTAATTTTACCAGAGTCCTGCTGCCGGTTGACCGTAACTCACCGCTCCTGCCTGTATAAATACTCCCTCTGCTCATTAAATGTAAGAGCCATAGCACGGGGAGGAGTGTGCTGTGATATCTGGACACACATGCATGGACACACACACAAAAACTACTTTTTCAAGAATTATCGACTCTTGATAAGGAGTGGCTGACCTATCTCTTTAAACAGTTTCTCATTTATGGCTGTTGTATAATTCAACGCTATCTTTCAGTGTGTGCACAAGTGCTATTTCTAGAAGTCCCACTGTAAAATATCACCTGTTTCCCCGAAGGTGTTCTCTGTTCTATATGCATGATTATGAACCACTGCAGCAGCAAACTGTACTGTAAACCCTGTTTGCCAATTAACTTTTTATTTACTTAGAAGTTGGTACTCTCTGTAGAAAACCCCTGATAAAGACAGATTCCAGCTAAGATTTGTCATCTAAGTGAAGTAAGCGCTTGCAAGTGGGTTACTGTAAGTCCCTGGAGCCCTGCTCTTTTCAGATAGCTTCTGTTGCTTTCTTTTAACCAATGTTAATCTTCCTCTTAGTTCTAAAATCAGATATGCATGAAGATTATGCTCAGTCCTGCCAACTATCTGTCTGCTGGACAAGCCCCAAATTGTCAAACTTCTCTTACGGCAAGGACATCTTTCTGATAGAATTAATTAAAGTAAATTTAGTGTGTGTGTTTGTGTGTGTGTGTGTGGTATGTATACATTTCACCAGTCTCTGGGCTTACATCTAACTATTCCAATAATAGTACAGTATTCTAGATATAAACATAAGATCACTTCTACTTATTAATAGTCTAACAGGTATCATTTATCACCAAATAAAATGTCACTCCTTTTTTTTTGTTTGTTTTCTTTTTTACTGTATCAGTGTATCTTCTTATACAACAGGAAATAGAGCTATTGCTTAGCTAACCAAAGGGAATAAAGTGTCAAGAAGAATTTTGCATTTTTTAACTCAATATTGGTTAATATCACTGTGTTGGTATCATATTCAATTATATCTAACTTTGATCCTGCATCTTGAATTTGATTCTTTTTTTTTTGACAATGAAAACTATAAGAAAACCCAGCTCTTAATCTTGTACCACACAAGTTTAGCATCTAATAAACAGTGTGGAAAAAATATTGTTGCCCTTGAATCCATTTTAAGACAAGGAGAGACTCTCCTGGTCCCTTCCAACAAAGCAAATCTGCTCTTCTCATCAGGCATACGCTCTCCCCATGTAAAAGCCAACATTGGCACATGTTTATCAGAAGCAGAAACTGTGTTTGCTAACCTATGACATCCTCTCCACAGTGAGGGTTTTCCTGTAGGGTTCTGTGCCTAATCAGGTACAGGACCATTCAGTGGGAAACCACAGCCAGGAAAGCACCCTGAGACCCATGGCTGCAAACTCCAGGACACGACTGTGCATCCTTCTGCCCAGAGCTCACTACTGCAAACAGTCAAGGAGCTGTCTGTTCATTTGACTTGGGAAACACTTGGGGTTTTTTTTCTACTTAATTTCTTAATGGTAAAATGCCTTCAACCCATAGTCCATTGTACTGAACCATAAGTGATAGACACACACACACACACACACACACACACACACACACACACCAGCAATGTCCTGCAGAGTACATCCAGGCACTGTGCAAGCTGTCATCAGAGAGGAAGCTTCCAGCCCGGCTCAATTTGTTTCTTTTTTTTTTTTTTAAGTCAAGATAACCTTCATGTTGGTTTAAGTTAGTAGCCCCCACAATCAAATATCTTTCTGCAGTCAAAAAAAAAAAATTCAAAGAAAACACAGTAATACACATAATCCAGACTCTGTGCACATTCCATCTTTACATGGCTTATTCTCCTTTACTCCTTTAATCTATGAGTGTCTGTACTCTTTTATATTACCTTTGTTTCTTTTTTTTTCCCTTTGCTTTGTTTGTTTGGTTTTGGTTTTGGTTTTGGAGACAGGGTTTCTCTGTAGCTTTGGAGCCTGTCCTGGAACTAGCTATTGTAGACTATGGCTGGCCTTGAACTCACAGAGATCCACCTGCCTCTGCCTCTCAAGTGCTGGGATTAAAAGCGTGAACCACCACTGCCCAGCAAGTTTGACTCTTTTATATCTTGCAACCAAGTTGTGTGATGTCTTCCGCAATAGGGTATTGTGGAGTTCTGTCAGGCAACCAAGAGGAATGGCAGGGGCCCGGATTATTTGGGGGCAACTTGGGGCCTTTCTTACCATCAGCTCATAAAGAGGTCTCTCAAATCTGGTATTTCCAGGACCAGTAACATCCAGGCATGTAGAACATCTTTATTCTTAGTTTTTTTTTAACTTGTCTTTAATTACCTTACAAAGTAATAGGTTTCTCTATGTCTTTTTTCCATGTGTTCTTCATTGGGGTAGCACTCTCTCTTACTCCGCCCGTCCCCCACTCTCATCCCTGTGTAGACCTCTCTCTCTCTGGTGCTCCCCTCCTGTACTTTCTTATCACCTATGTTCTTCTCTCTTCCATCACTTAAGACACACCCAGCCATACATGACTGAGGCAGGTTAGAACCACAGAGGGACAGACATACAGCCCTTGAAGACTAGAGAACCAAAAGCTGAAAGGATGTTTCAAATGTCTAAAATTCATTTGTGTTTGAAGGCTTTGAAAACTCACTGGTAATTTAATGTTTGGGGACCCAGAAGGAGTTCAGAGATGCCTTTCAGGAATTCTCAGTCCAGATATTCTATCAGAAGAAAATTAGAATTTTGAGAAAAGACATTGCAAGGCATTAATTGCAGGCACCTTCTCTACATTAATTAGTGATCAAAGGACTTTCATGTTAATCTCAAAGAGATTGCAGTATATTTTCCATTTCATAATATTGCCTTATTCTCACGTAAATTATGGTGTGGGTTGAGGTAGCACCATACATACAGCAGAACTATTATCATTATAATAGAGTCCAGAATGCATAAAATATTCATGTTCATTGAGTTAAAGCGAACCTGCCGTTTCAAGTCCATTAATTGCAGTAGAATTGAGTGAATTTTCTTTCGGGGACTAACACTATAATTACCAAGATTAAAGTGAGCGTTCAAAGCACTGCGTGTTCAGAATGCTCACTTTCGTATTGCAGTAAAAATAAGCTCTTGTTTTTCTGCCTTTTGTCCTGACAAACTGGAAGTGAGCCTTGGGCAGTGTTTGCTTGCAAACCCTGGGTTGTTTATAAACTGGCGAAGTTGTCTGTCTCACTAGCCATCCCTTTGCTTCTGTCTTCCCTTTGACCAGCTCTCTTCCCTCCCTTGTGCTTTCAAAGGAGCGAGCTCTGAAGGATCATGAATGGTAGAGATAGGTAGAGCCTTCAGTGGTATAGAGACAGCTGTGCAGACTGTGACGTGCGTGCTGACATTGTTAATTAGTTGAATCCAGGTGGGTTCTGGTGAACGCCATTACCAAATGCTTGGTTATTCATAAAAGCAGTTGCTATCAGCGCCTCGAGTGACCTCGTGGCCGTCCATGACCTGGGCCTGTTTGAGGCTCCCTTACCCCAAGTGCCTGGATCTGAGGTATTTCAGATTTGAAAATAGTTTTTCAAACTTTTAAATATTTGCCTGTGTATCATGACATATCTCATAGATGGAGCTCCAAACTGATCATAAGATTCACTTTATAGAAGTGGGTCGAAGGCAGTTTTTCATACAATATCTTCACCGTCTGTGCCTGAAGCAGACCTTCAGGTTTCACGGTGTGGTATTTTTCTGCTGGTGGCTTCATGTCAGTGCTTAAAGGGGGTTGAATGTGGAGTGTTTCTGAATTGGGATATTTGCAGATTAAGGATGCTCAACTTGTAAGCTTTTTGTCGTTAACTTTTAAAATAGCTTCCTCTTTATTTAGAGCCTGAGAAACTACTGAGGAGACCGTGTGTTTCAGGGAAGGAGCCTTGGGGATGAGGCCGACTTCGTGGTCTGTCAGTTACCACATGCAAGCGTGCAAGTCTGGAACTTAGTTCAGCCCTCCAGCCCTCAGCGCCTTCTCACAGTAAACTCTTTAATCCAGGCTTGCAAGGACGCTGGACTACAGGAATAGTCCAAGCTAAGGGCTGGCCTCTGAGGCCGAGGCAAGTAACATTTTGTGCTTTGTTTTAGAGCTAATTCATCTGTCTCCTGCACAATATAAGACTTCTTTTCTGGAATCCCATCCTTGTCGGAGACTCTAAAGCAAAATTGTGGTTTTCCGACTCCGATGGGCAGAAAGTGCCCGTGGAGATAATCTGAGCTAAAGGCAGACCTATCGTACACCATGGGCTTCATGAATTTGTCCGGTTCCCCTGGGTGCTGCAGTCACTTTCTCTTCTTTGCCCCAATCAGGGCTGTGAAACATAAGAGGAAAGGGCCATAAGAAGGGAATGGGTAGCTAGTAAGCGTCTCTTAAGTTTCCATCTACTGGGGATGACTCCTAAGATATCTCTCTGACTTTTCTGATTGTACCCTTGTGTGCTCTGCTCCTGCATACGAGGAACGCCAAGGTGTACTGCCTCAGCTTCCAAAGGAGACATGAGCCCAAGGGCTTATTCCTGGACTCGGCCCCACACTCTGAGCCCCAGGCGCAGTATTGAACTCTAGTTCTTTTTCCAAAAGCTCTTCCATCCTCAGGGATTGGTGACAGGAATATCCAACAGCTTGCAAGAACTCCACACCTCATCCCAAGTAAACTTGTATTTTTCTTTTTTCAAGAAATGGCCCATAGAAGCTCTCAACATGCGTGTCTCACTGTTGCTGGTCCGTGTTGACTTTACCATCATACACGGCTACATAAGCCCTTAGATAGTGCGGGGCTGACATTCCTATGACCCCTTTGTGGAGCATCAGATATATTTGCTGCGGGCCTTGTCATCTTCTCCCTAAATAGTCTTAGCTCTTCCAAAATGTCTCCCATAAAACACTCATTCTCGGTGTAGGTGGTTCTTCAGGAAATTTATTAGATCATTTTTCGGTTATGCCACGGTGGCGTCACATATCTTTCCCGCGTGCTATTGAGACAAGGTATTTGCAACCCGTTTTTAAAAGCAAAGACTATGAAAGAGGAGGACACACCAATGCGTGCCTTCAGTGGGGGCTTGTATTTCATAGGTGAGCGTCTCGCCCTTGACAGGAGAGCAACATCTAGTCTGTTTATGTATTTTCCCTTGGATTTCGCATGCTGTGTGTTCTTATTTTTAATCAGCAAACCCTCTTTTTATGGCTGGTGCACCGTCAGTGCTTCGCTGCTGATTGTCTTGTTGTCTCCCGTCCTCTTAACTCTATTTGGTATGCAGAAATTCACCCTTAATTATATATTATAGGCTTTCCCCTGACTTGAAACCATGACTCCTTTTGTTTGAATATGTTAAAAAAATAAATCCCAGACTGTGGAAAAGTGATTTTTTTTTCCTCAAAATTACTGCAGCCCACATTTTCTATCTCAAGTCCTAATTTAATCACAGCTCTCAAGGAAATGAACCTCGGCAATCTTAATTGAGTGTCTCTGTGTCTGTGGAATACTTTCCCTCAGTTGGCATACCAAAATTGAAATTTGTTGAGCTTTGAGTTTTTAACTGCAAAGCCTCCAAACCACAGTTTAGTCAGTAACCCATCCCATATCCCCTTTTTCGGCTCTGATTCCAGGGAGCGGCTCTTCTCTGAGCTTTTGCTATCAGGCAGAGGTTTCAATCTTGTAGTCCATGGCTCCAGTCTCTCCTACCCATGCACTTTGCATGGCCTGGACAAACAGGACTTTGGAATCAATTGGCAGCCTTTAGAAAGCAGGGAAGTTAGTTGACGGAAGAACCCAGCCCTGGCTTGTCTCAGAGAAGTGATGAGAACTGAATGCAGCTGGGCGTAAAATCTTACATGGCAAACCTCCCGCCTCTCCTCACCGATGTGCAGTGCTCTTCGGAACCCCTGGAGATGACTGAGGCTTCGGCCTTGAAGAGGGCATCATTGCTAGCTGGTGTCATCCTGTTCTCTTTCTGTACACGCGTGGCTTCCGCACATGGTTAGAATATTTGCAAAGCAAGAACCCAGCCGTTGAGGTTGTGTATCCCAACCAGGTTTAGGAGTGCTGCTTGCTGGCCTCTTAAAGATCCCTGGGCGTCCTCAGCGTCTGCAGACAGTGTGTGGGCTAGAAGGATATAGTTTGTACCCAGTAGTTCAGCTCTGGAAAAGAGTTCGGAGCCAGCTATTGGATTATGTTCTAAGCTGTGATCCTGCTTCCCTAAGGAGCAGGAAGGAGGTCTGTGTTTCATGAGTACTAATCAGAGTATCCACCGGAAGGCTCAAGCCTGCCCTCTCTGCATCTCTTATGCAGATTCCTGGTGATTTGTTTATGCGGTTGATATACTCCCTATGGAATCGGTATGCATTCCTGTCCTAAAATGTAAAATTGCAGTGTTCACATAAACAACAAAGTCATATATCTGTGTACTGAAACAGCAACAACATGACATGCTGTCGTTGCTCAGAGGTGACTGTGCCACCATCAAAATGTCCCTTGTTGCTCCTGATTGTTCCTATGTGCTGTAACTCTAAGACCTCTTCCACTCCACTAGACACATTAAGTTCATAGCTTTACCTTCTCATTCCTGCTCAGGTGGATCATTACCCAGGTCTGCATCCACCCTGCATTACCCCATCTGACATTTTGAACGTTGGCCAGGCTAAGATATCCCAGTGTTAGGAACAATACGGACAGACGCAACCATTAAACTAATGATCTCACTTTGTTTGGTTTTCCAGACTAGCATAGATGTGTATCATGATAATTTCCATCATAGGGGAAGTATATATGTTGGACTACTTGTGTTTTTTAATACAAGTAATAGCTTGCTTGTCCACTACACTCTTTGATTAGCAAGCTTGAAGGGTTTTTAAGGCATGCCAAACATGTTGTGTATCCCACGTGTGTAATCTCAATGTAAGAGACCTTACATTAAAAGCTGCTTCACCATGGAGTCTCATCACAACCCATATTTTTCATATGCCATCACCACTTTGGGCTCCAGTTGCTCACAGTAGCTTGGAATGATGAATAGAGTGTTATTTATAGAAAATATTGTCATTTCCATGGCTCTGTTGAGAAGGGGAAGTCACACATGAGTGAATGAAGTCAGCTCCGTGTGCACAGGGAGTTTTGTTTGCTTTGTTGACTGGTGTTTCTTAGGGCATGAGAATAATGAAGTCTGTATTCAATAAACATTTGGTGGCTGAATTAATGAATGAATGATTTACTAATTTGCCTCCAACACACAATTGTGCATATTATGAAGATATATGTGATTCTTTTTGATCTTTGATTTTGTAGGTCTTAATCAAATTGCCGGCATTTACTAGCAGCAAAATTTGGGATTTGCGCTTGAACTGCTGAGATTTATAGACTAAGCCGGATAGGCATTCAGAGTTTCTACCTTCCAGAATTATTCCTCAGAAGCCAGAAGTTAGATGTGCAATCGTTTTTTACAGCATTAGCCAGGCAAGAATGAATTCATCATTTTTATCTCACCGTTTCTCATTAAAAGACTAATGCCAATACCTCCCACAGAACAGTGCCAGATTTCCACTTGTGCTAAAGCAAGAACTTAGATGTACATTTGAACAGCAAACGACGGACCTTGGTAATGGAAAATATATACATCTGAGCAACCTCCAGCCAGCCAGAAATAAATCCTGTGCAGAATCTCACCAGTCTGTCAGGCGACTGCACAGCACCCTTTGTTTGTCTTAGGACAGCTTGCAGAGCAGGTACCCAGCCACGGCAGTCTCCTCCTCCTCTTCTCTAGGTGGCTGCATCTTTGACAAGCTGGTACAGAAGGTGCATCATTGTCATCCTTTGTCATGAAAAAAAAAATCCTGCCTTGTTGGGATATCCGCTTGCGTGGAGTTTTCCTCATTGCTTGTCTTCTGATAGCTGCTCTCTTGGTCTTGAACATGCTTCTCATTTGTTCTTAAGCTTTTGATTTATTGCATCTTTCCATTTAACTCTTGAATTTTCACATGAGATTTTCTTTCCATGTGAACTGAAAATGTAAATCTAGTACCAGAAGGTTTTAATATGTTCTTTCTTTGTACATTGGGGTGGGCAACCTTGATCCTCATTTTTTTCCCCTCTGCTTAGGGTCCAGTCTATTTAACCGAGAATCTAGTAGTGATTTATGTGTTTTCTTTTGACTTCAGAATTTCACGTAATTAGCAAAACTCCCTGTCTGTAATACATGTGATGGAAATAGCCCTTAAGGGGACTAAAGTGAATATTTCATTTTTACTTTTGAAAAATATCTCCCTCCCTCCCTCCTTCCCTCCCTCCCTCCCTCCCTCTGTGTGTGCATGTGTGTGTGAAATTTTGAAAACCTAAAGTTCTTTTGAATTTCTCTGATACCAAGAATCTACTTCTTTAGCTTGGTCCCACTAACTCTGTCACCCACCGTACTCTGGCTATTCCCTTGTGTAACTTCTCCTGCATTAAAACCAACCTTTCTTTTATTTAACATCTTGGATGTGTGTTTCTTCCTGTATAAAAATAGAATTAAATCCTTGAACAAGTACAACTGGTTCCTGGGGACAGTGAACTGGAAGCGCTGTGTGGCAGCAAGATCGCCTGCCATCTGGGCATAGCTCTGGCGGAGGCAGTCTACAGGATGCCATGTCCTCAGTGCTATTTGTCGGTAAAACTGTAGGTCTTGGCGAATTCTTGGCTACAGTGGCTGCCCTCCGTGTAAAACTCAACTCATAATACAGCAGACAAGTAGCCCATCTTCTCAGCCATCGACTCCTGAAGTTTTCCCTTTTCGTAGTATAATCAAATACTGCCATTCTTAAGGTAGTTTTAAACATCCATGCCATCTCTCAGGTGTTTTAAATATAAATTTCTAAAATTGATACTTAGACCAAGTCTCACTCATCTGTTCTAATAGTGTTCCACCCCTCGTGGGAAGAAGATCAAAGCCTCACCTAAGGAATTAAAGATCTGTTCTTCCCTAGAGCAGGACAACATTTCTAAGAAAAAGACTCAGAAGTAGTAACAAGAAATAATTCCCACATCAGCCCCTCTCTCCTCCAGCTTCCCATGGTACCAGCTGTGAAATCGGGAGTTAGCGAAATGTTTGGAAACTCTCAGCTAAAAGGCTCGAAAATCAAAAGAAAGGTGTTTTCTGTGGAAGAATATTAGTTCCGGTTCTGTCTGAAACAGTCATAGGTGGGGACCATGGAGACGTTCCTCCCACAGGTCCCTAGATATCAAAGGCGTCTCCTCATCTTCCTCCTGGCTGTGTTCCAGGAGCAGCAGCAGCTGTAATGCGAGACAGAACTCACACTAGTTCGGGCCCTTTGATATAGGAAGAGGACCCCATGCATAGGGGCCCTTGCAGTGGCCTTTTTGACTCTTACATGAACGGCCCACCTTGAGGTCAGCTTAGTTTGTTTGAAGAATGTTATTGTCTCTCTAAGAGGTAGCTCAGGTTGCAACTGGCTATGCAAGCCCTGGGGAACCAGTCTGCATGGACTCAATCTCTCACAGGCTGGGCCACATTGTGTCTCTGTGCTTCAGCTTCCAGACTTCAGTATGTGGCTGCAAGAATTCAGGCCTCAGCAAGTATGCATTGTTAATCTTTAATAATAGCTGTATTTATTCGGACACATTTTTGTTACTCTGATACACAAAACTTCTCGGTGACCGAATAAATGGGTGTCAGTTCATAGATTTCCCCAACAAGTGGTCATTAGCAACCAGTAAAATTAAAATCTCACTGAAGAAACACAGGATGGCATCGAGGGTGTTGTTTTAGGGGTTGCATCATTTCCTGGTTGACACAGCGTGAGGCGTGGCTGGCCAGCAGTGTAACTAATCTCTACTCTGACGTTCTCAAGATCCATCTGGCATCCAGGCGACTGGCTTTAACTAAATAACCAGACAGCCATGAAGGAATACATCAAAGAAAGAGAAGAACAAACACACAAAAGCCCAGAAATCAGTTCCTGTGCTGTTTCAGGATTGGCATATTTTGGTCATGGTCATGATAGTTACTCTAGCTAACTTTTCCGTACAGATGCCGTAGTCACAGTGGCTCCGTGGAGAAGACTGCTGTTATCAGAGTGCTTGAAATGGCCACACTGTGCAGACACAGTGCTTTCCTCAGGGATGGTTAATCCGTGTCTGTTCACCCTCTTCCCATACCATCAGTGGGTTATGATAACCCCAAGCAAGGGGCAAGGTGACCGTTTTATAATAGAACTCTATGAGCTCAGACCGTTTTTTGTTTTTTTTTTTTTGTAAAATATTCTGGTCTTTTGAACCATGGATCCAGTTGAGTTGCAGCTCACAACTCTGGTTGGTTTTCTTTTCTTTCTTATTTTTTTTTCCCCAACAGGAAAGAAAAGCCAAATTGGCTCAGAGTTAATGAGACCTTGCTGCCTTAAATAGCAGCAGAGTAAGCAGCGCGGGCTGGTACTCTCTCTTATGACGCTATAGCCCCCTCCCCCGTCCCCCAGCCTTGCTTGCCCTTTTCACAGCTGTCAAGCACTCTTTCTGATTTCTATTCCTTAGTGCATTATTGATGATCATCCCCGCCTCAGCATCTCTTCCCTGGCTCCTCTTCTGTGTTTTGATGCCTGTGTCTCCTCTTTCTAGTCAGTCTCATTACTGCACACGGCATGGACATGAGCCCCTTAACCACACCCTCGTACCACTGCGCCCCGCACTCTCTCACCGTCAACAGCTCTGTTGGCTTGAGGACTGAAGAGCCTATGCCTCCCGGTGCAACCCTGTGTTTCCTTTTCTCTCTACTCCCTTGACATAAGTGATTTATTTGTCCATGTTTCCCCCACTCCCAAATCAGTGCGGCATCTATTCCTCTTACTGTTCTCCTGTTGCTTGCCCTGGCCGTAGATATGGATCTATTTGCATTCTTCTACATATCCACATCCTGTTATGCCAGCCCCATTTGTTGAAGATGCTTTCTTTTTTTCCATTGTATAATTCTAGCTTTTCTGTCAAAAAAAAAAAATCAGGTATTCATAGGTGTGTGGTGTGGATTAATATCAGGGTCTTTGATTCGATTCCACCTGTCTGTTTTTATGCCAATACCAAGCTGATTTCACTTTTGTAGCTCTATAATGGAGCTTGATGTCAAGGATGGTGATGCATCTGGAAGTTCTTTTATTGTACAGGATTGTTTTGGCTGTCATGGGATTTCTGTTTTCCATATGAAGTTGAATACTGTTCTTTCTGTGAATAATTGTGTTGGGATTTTGATGGGGATTGCACTAAATCTGTAGATTGCTTTTGGTAAGAATGCTATTTTTATTATATTGATTCTACCTGTCCAAGAGCCTGGGCGATCTTTCTGTTTTCAAATTCTTTCTTCAAAGACTTAAAGTTCTTGTTGTACAGGTCTTTCACCTCTTTGGTTAGTCTTATCCCAAGATATGTTATGTTTGTGGCTATTGTAAAGGGTGATGTTTCTCTTATTTCTTACTCAACGCATTTATCATTTGTATATAGGAGTATTACTGATTTTTTTTAATTGATCTTATATCCTGCCATATAACTGAAGGTGTTTATCAGCTGTAGAAATTCCCTGGTAAAATTTTTGGAGTCACTTATGTATACTACCATATCATCTGCAAATAGCAAAAGTTTGACTTGACTTTCCAATTTGTATCCCCTTGATCTCCTTTTATTGTCTTATTGCTGTAGCTAAAACTTCGAGTATTATATTGAATAGATATGGGGGGAGTATACTGCCTTGTCTTGTTCCTGATTTTAGTGGAATCTCTTTGAGTTTCTTACTGTCTAATTTGATGTTGACTGTTGGCTTGCTGTATATTGCTTTTGTTATGTTCCTTGTATCCCTGATTTCTTGAGACCTTTATCATAAAGGGGTGTTGAAGCTTGTCAGAGACTTTTTCAACATCTAATGAGATGATCATGTGGGTTTTTTCTTTAATTTATTTATATGTGGATTACATTGACAGATTTTTGAATGTTGAACCATCCCTGCATGGATGAAGCCAACTTGATCATGGTGGAAAATTTTTTGATGTGTCCTTGGATTTGGTTTGCAAGTATTTTATTGACTATTTTTGCATCAATGTTCATGAGGGAGATTGGTTTATAATTCTTTCTTAGTTGAGTCTTTGTGTGGTTTGGGTATCAGGGTAATTGTAACCTCATAAAAAGAATTTGACAGTGTTTCTTTTGTGTAGAACAATTTGAGGAGTGTAGGTATTCGCTCTTCTTTGAGGTTCTGATAGAATTCTACACTGAATTTATCAGGCCCTGGGCTCTTTTTGGTTGGAAACTTTCATTGACTGCTTCTATTTCCTTAGAGGTTATACGCCTACTTAAGTTGTTATCTGGTCTTGATTTAATTTTGGTATGTGGTACTTGTTCAGAAGATTGTCCATTTCTTTTATATTTTCCAATTTTGTGGAGTACTGGTTTTCAAGGTATGACCTAATGGTTCTCTGAATTTCCTCAGTGTCTGTTGTTATCTCCACTGTTTCGTTTCTGATTTTGTTAATTCGGATATTCTTTCTCTGTCTTTTGGTTAGTTTGGATAAGGGTTTGTCTGTCTTGTTGATTTTCTCCAAGAACCAGCTCTTTGTTTCATTGATTCTTTGCATTGTTTTGTTTCTATTTTATCGACTTCAGCTCTCAATTTGATTATTTCCTGTTGTCTATTCCTCCTGGGTGAGTCTGCTTCTTTTTGTTCTAGTTAGCTCTTATTTTAATCTGTTTCTCCTTATCTATGTTTGGCCTCTGGGCTTTTTACCTTTCTGTCTGTCTGTCTGTCTGTCTGTCTGTCTGTCTGTCTGTCTATCCTAATCTCCTTTTGTCTCCATGTCTAGCTGGCGCTGTCCTGCTTCTGGTCCCTTGTGCATCCCTCTCTTTCTCCCTTGTTCTCTTCATTCTCTTCCCTCTTGTTCTCCTTGAGCCTAGATTTCTCCTCTTCCTCATTCTCTCTACCCCCCCACTCCACCTCTCCCTCTCCTGCCTAGCTATTGACTGTTCAGCTTTTTATTACACCAATTGTACCTTAGGCAGGCAAGGTGAAACAAATGCAATCCATCTTTAATTTAAATAATTAAACAAATGTAACACATCTTTTCATCGTTAACAAAGGCAGCAGAAACAAATGTAGCACACCTTTTACACAGTTAAAAGTACTATTCCGCAGCATAAACAAACGTAACCCATCTTTATAGTTAAATATTCCTCAACAGAGCTATGTTGGCTGGCTGTGACAATATTCCTTATGCCTTATTGGTAGGTGCTGAGTGAATATCTTGATCTCCTAAAGCCTATAAACAAATATGTTATTATTTATTATAATAACATGGATTTTTTTAAGACTGTGCATTACACTACTATTTAGATAACCATTCCTTCTACACATACACTATTTAATGTTGTGTATTTAGAGAGTTCAGTAAAGAAGACTGTGGCTTCATTAAGATGCCCTGCTGGGTCATCAGGTTACATACACCTGGTGTACTGTGGGAAGGGTTAATGAAGGAAGATGGGAACGTCCTTCTATAGACAATTCAAATGTCAGCTTAACAGCTTTCTCCGGATCACAAATGAACCCCACACCGCCCAGCATGGGCTCTGCCATCCTAAGAACACATTACAGCTGTTCTTCCTCTGCTATGATTATTCAACAAAGAAACAACTCAAGAGCTCCATCCCAGGAAGAAATCTTTCTTCTGTTGTTGTTTAGTCCTGCCCCCTCCAAACCTGCAGCATTGTTGATAGCATCCAGGGCCTTCCACATGCTCAGCCTGATTTGGAGCTATGGAGATGGAGCTCAGGCCCACGTACACACACTGCTTCCAGGCTGCCCTCCTAGATTATATTTGTAGCCCTTAGCTCTTCTCTGTTGCCTTCTACGTAAGAGGACAGTGTCAGAGGAGGGAAAGAATGCCCTGGCAGACGATTTCTTATCTGTTCAATTAAGGCAGCGATCATAATGAGGTCCAATGACTTCTCAATTAACGAATCAAGACACCCCACTTATGCTTGGTTTTATTAAAGTGAATATCCTGTGCTCAGGGGTGTCTAAGAATATATCAGGCAGATCTTCGCGTGAGAGAGAATCCACAGACAAGAACTTTAGTGCCCACTTTAATTTCCCTGAATTTTTAAAAAGTTTTAGATTCTGTGTATGAAAGAAAACACACGATGCGTTCTGTGTCTGACTTACTGAATTTAACACGATGGGCTTTTTAGTTTATCACTTCTGCCGGTTTTTCCTTCTGCATGGCGTGAGTTCATTCTTCTTTGACAAAATACTTCATTGTGTGCGTATCATATATTCTGTATCCATTCATCTGTTGGTGGACCCAAGCCATTGTGAAAAGTGCTACCAAAAACCAATGAGTCAGAAAGTGTCTCATATATGCTGACTTCATCTTCTTCCAGTCATGTTCCCAGGAGGGATATGAGTTGTATCACATCATAGTTCTATATTCAGGTTTTTGAAGACGTTCCTTGCTGTTTTCCCTGGTGGCCGTCCTAATTTACATACCCACTTGCAGTTTGGAAGAATCCCACTCCACCCCCAAAATTCGACAACATGCCAAAGTTGTCATTGGTGTATTTTCTTTAAGCACACACACACACACACACACACACACACACACACACGGCATAAGTTGGAATCTCGGTTTTTTTTTTTTATTCATCTTTTTTTTCTGAGCTAAAGGTATTGAATATGTTCCATGTATTTATTGGCCATTTGTATTTCTCCTTTTGAGATCTTTCCATGTTATTTGTGCGTGTGTGTGTGTGTGTGTGTGTGTGTGCGCGCGCGCGTGTGTGTGAGTGTTATTTGTTCATTTTTTTGTTTTTTAAATATATTCTGGATATTAGACCTTTGTAAGAGGGATGCCTGTCAATTTTTTTATCCCATTCTCTAAGCACTTGCACTCTGTTGATGATTATATCCTTGCCTGTTAAAGTGCTCTTCAATTTGATATAAATCCACTTATCAGCCCTTGCTTTTATTTCCTGTTTTAGTCCTAGATGGGGAAACCATCGTTTGCCTCAGTAGCTTGAAGTATTTCCCCTATGGCTTTACTTTGCTGATGTTGGGATTTAAGGTCTTATGTTTGATCTTTGGTCCCTTTTGAGCTGACGTTGATTCAGATTGAGAGGCTTGCCTTGTTTCTGCCCAGTATTCTCCATGAAGGACTCCCCTTTACTCAGCACCATTATGAGTTTTTAACACTTTCCCTAAGGATCAATTGACTGTAGATGGGTTTCTTTCTGTGTCTTATGTCTATTCCTGTGTCTGTTTTTGGTGTTTTACTTGTTCGTCCCCACCCCCACCCCCATCCCAGCAGCCTGCTGCTTTTGTTACTGCATAACATCTTGAAATCAAACCAATGAGAGCCATCATTGTCCTTCTTGCTCAGGATTGCATTACCTGGTGAGGGTCGTTCAAGTTTACTTAAGAACTTTAAGGCTTTTTTTTAATTTCCTGTTGGGTATTATATTGAACTTCAAGTTGTTTTTTTGGTAGTATCACCATTTTATTGATATCAATTCCTTTGATCCATGGGAGGAAGGAAGGGGGCTCTCCATCTTCTATTATGTATTCTAGTTTCTTTCTTCATTGGCTTTCTTTGGCTGGTTGGTTTGGTTTGGTTTGATTTTTTTTTTTTTTTTGAAACAGGGTCTCAGTATGTAACTCTGGTGGTCGTGGAACTTACCATGTACACCAGGCTGGCTCACAGAGGTCTGCATCCCCAGACCTCACACGAGTGCCGGGATTAAAGGCACGCGCCAGCACACCTGACACTTGTTTTATAAATTTCATGTAAAGCTTTTCCACGTCCTTTGTTAGTTGGGTTTATCCCTAGGGGTTCTGATGTCTTTTTGTTTGTGGTTTGTTGTCTGCAGCTTGCTGGCTTGAGGCTATGAGGAACAGTATTGTTTGCCTGATTTGGTTCTCAGTCAGTGAGTCCTGTTCGGTGAGGAGAAAAGCTACTCTAATTTTTGTATGCTGATTTTGTACCATGGTGTCTTCTTGAGTTTTCACCTGTTATAAGACCCTCTGAGTAAATGCTGGGAATTCCGAGGTAGAGAACCACATGAGAACAGGGATAATTTGACTTTCTATTTTCTTATTAGTGTGCTGAAAAAAATTCTGTATGAGCAATATGAAGTAGCATGCTTCTCTTGTTTTCTGATGTTAGAGGAATTGTATCTCATTTTCTCTATTCTGTAGATGCTTGCTGTTTGGAATATAGTCTTTATTTTTTTTAACAGAATTTGGAGTTTTATTATCACTTTTAGTATATGTTCCGTATTTACCTGATTTTAGAGGATTTTATCATAAAATGTTGAATTTATCAGACTGTTTCTGCATCTATTAAGGTGACTGACTTTTATACTTGATTACAGTTTTATACTTGATTTTACAGTTACTTTTATACTTGTATACAGTTGTGCCCTATTATCTTAACTGATTTGCATAAATTGGAACATCATCGCATCTTTGGTATGAAACCACCTTGTTCATGTTTAATAATCATTTAATGTGATATTAACTTTATTTCCTAGCTTTTTTTAAAACTTGGTTTCTCAAGACAGGGTTTCTCTGTGTAGCTTTGTCTGTCCTGGAATTCACTCTGTAGACCAGGCTGGCCTTGAACTCCCAGAGATCCATCTGCCTCTGCTTTCGAGTGCTGGAATTAAAGGCATGTACCACCACTGCCTGGCAAAAATGATTTTTTCCGTTATTTTTTCAAGACAGGGTTTCTTGATAGCTTTGGAGCCTGTCCTGAAACTCACTCTGCAGATCAGACTGACTTCAAACTCGCAGAGATCCACCTGCCTCTGCCTCCCACGTGCTGGGAGGATTAAAGGCGAGTGCCACCACCACCTGGCTTTCCTAGCATTTTACTGAGGATTTTTGTATTTGTCTCAAAGGTATTTGTCTGTAATTTATTAATGCATTAGTTTTTTTCTTTAAATTTATTGTTGCATCCTTATTTTGTGTCTAGTATATTGATATATAATCATGCTTTCAAAATACTGCCTATGGCTTGTGAATTTCATTTATATTTGTTTTAATATTCATTTTTTCTTCTTTAATTTTATTTATTTGGGTCCTACTTCTTTTTAACAAGTTTGCTGAAAAAGTGACTATTTTGAGTCTCTTTTAAAAGACCAATTTTGCTTCATTGATTTTTGTATTGATCTTTTGGTCTCTATTTCATTTACTTCAGGTCTTACCTTTATTAATTCTTTCCATCTTAATTTTTGTATGATTCATTCTTGTTTTTTTAGGTTATTTATTTGGTACTTCTCTTTTAATGTAGGTGGTAGGTATTCATAGCTATAAAATTTTCTCTTCACACTGTTCTCACTGCACTCCATGGGTTATATGGCGTGTTGTCTTTTCATCTTCATTTGGTTCTCTGAATCCTTAAATTTCTTCTCTGACTTCTTTCCTGAACCCAGTGTACATTCAAACATTTACTCAATATTTGTGTGTTTGTATGCATTCTATAGTTTCTCTTGCTGCTAATTTCTAGGTTCAGTTTCGATCTAGGAAGATTAGGAAATTCTTTGGATTTTTGTTAAGATTATTTATGGCCTGAAATATCATTGGTTTTGAGGAAAGGTCTCTGTGATACTTTAAAAGGTGTGGACTCTACTGTTTGCTAGAATATTCTACTGATGCTTAGTAAAGCCATTGGATCTGCATTGTGGTTTAATTGGGGTGTTGTATTGCCCTAATGTTCTGTCTTTTGTTTAAATGAGTGTTGAAATCACCCACTCTCACTGTCTTGGGGTTTTTCTTTTTTTTATTTCCTGTAGTGTTCGTTTTGTAAAATTGGTATTCCGCTTTTCAGAGTAGACACAGATCCGACCTAGATGCCCATCAACAGATGAATGAATAAAGGAAATGCAGTCATACTAGGGAAGTTGCTTCAACCACAGAGAATGAAATTATGTCATCTTAATGAAACTGGATAGGTTTGGACATCAGCATACTAAGCAAAATTAGCAAAACTCAGAAAGTAAAATGTTTTTCCTCCTGTATGCAGAGTCTATGCAGAGCAGACACACACTCACACACAAATATAGACATATATATGACATGAAAGTAGGAGACAGAGAAGTATAAACAGAGGGGAAAGTGATGGAATGGTAAGGGATGGAAGGAAAGGTAATATTACATGTTTCTCTCATATTCAGAGTCTGTGTGTGTATGTGTGTGTGTGTGTGTGCGTGTGTATGTATGAGATAAAAGCAGAAGCAGCTTATCTAGAGAGAAGGGACCAGCAGGGGTACATTGAAGGGATAAATAGCAACGTACAATTGTATATATAGCACAAACCCATTAACTAAAAAATTCAAAGAGGTTAGTCTTCAAGTAGTTGACTAAGTCATTACATCTTTTTGATAGATAATTGTCAAAAGCCAGCTTCAACAAAATTCTCGTATGTTCCAGGGTAAGAGCAAGAGGAAAAGGAACAGAGATATAAGAGAAGTAAAAACAGAAACACAGGACAGCATCAGGAGGGACATACAGTGGATACTGAATCCTGAGTTCACCTGCGTTTATTTTCCATACACTTTAAACCCCAATACAAAATGGGGGGCAGAAGGCAAAAGACTGCTTTAACCTGACACAAAGGACAACCGGAACAGTTACTTGCTTTAATACTTGAGACATCCAGCCATTATTTCCTGAGTAAAGTATTTGATGTTTGGGGCAGGAATATGCAGTGAAACCCATCCTAGACCAAGTATCTTGTGGGCAGCCACTCCATATGTCAAACCAGGAGTACGCTTGAATTCCCTGACCTTTCATCAGGATGGAGTGGATCCACCTCTGTGGGCCATGGCAATGACCAAAACACCCAGCAACCACACTCTAGCTCAGGATATCTTGTTTTGTAGCCACACCACAGCTGTTGCCAACAACTTTGAAAGAGCAAAAGCTCAAACTCTCTGATCTTCAGACCAGGTGGGACAGGCTCACTCTGTGAGTGTCCTGACAGATTATCAGTTTGAATTGATTTTCTTTTATTACCTACCAATTTCGGTTTGGATTCTCATTTCATTGGCTATAGCTTAGTTATTCTTAGCTTTGGGTTTCATTTCCGTCTTCTGTCCCTTCACACCAAGACCGTGTGTATCCTTCCATGGCGGTTTCTTGCAGCAAATAGTTTGGCATACTTCTTTTAAAGGAAAAATAAACAATCTGCATAGGGTTATTATTAAGTCGTATATTCCGATTTTTGTCATTGTGTTGCTATATAAATCATATTTGATTCTCTCCCAATTCTCACTTGCTTATATACTCTTTTAGTGAGATTTATTCTTTCTGTATTAGCTCTTGTGATTGCTTTTGTCTTGTTTTGTCTTTTGTGAGTAGAATTCATTTAAGTCTCGTATTAGTTTTCTTGTTGATATAACAATGTCATTAAGGAGAGAAGGTTTCATTTTGGCCCGCAGTTTGGGGGCGTTGTCCCCTATGATGTGGAGGTCACAGTAGCAGGAGTAGGAGGCAGTGGGTCACACTGCAAGGGGGAGTTGGGAAGCAGAGGGAAGTGAACATTTTTCTTTCTCCTTGTCATTCAGTTCCAGACCCCACCCATGATACTACGCAACTCACTTTTGTGGTAGATCAATGCTCTGTCTTCTATTAAACCTTTCCAGAAACATCCTCATAGAGACAGGTGTAAGTGCGTGGTGACTCAGAATCCAGTCAAGGTCCCAATGAACAGTAATCGCTCCAAGTGTCTTCAGCCATGCTGGTTATGATTCCTTTTCAGTTTTAAGTATTCTGGAAAAGATTTCTTCTTTGATTCTGAAAGATAATTGTGCTGGATATAGTAATCTACGATGACATTTATTTTCCTTCAGCACTTGAATCATATTATTCCATGCCATCTGGCCTATACTTTCCCCTAAGCAATGTGCTATTACTACGATGGCTTTGCTATTTTATTAGTAACATGGCATGTTTCTCTTGCAGCTCTCAGTAATCATCATTTTCCCCCTATTCTTTCAGTACTTAATGTGCGGTGGGAGCAGTTCTTTGCGCTCATTGCCCAGGGATGTAGTGAGTTTCTTCTCTAAAGCTAGCCTGCCGTGCAGGGGGGTCACTTGCAAACCAAACTCTTTATGAATCTACAGCTTAGAGAAACACCAGGTTTCTCCTGTAGCTAGGACATGAGTCTGCTATTAGCATTTAGAGTTCTTGCGGGTCTTGGGCTGCACCTGCATCACCACTTGTATCTGCCTAGCCCTCAGCGTGTTCTGTCTGGCCTGCTCTTCCCGTGCCTGGCACGTCGTTTTATTTCTCTTCTCCCGCCTGGAATCTTCTCATCCTCCTAGTGAATTCTCACCCATCTTTCAAGATTGATAGTTGCCTCCTCTTAGAATCTAACCCATAACCTAACTGGAAGTTTTCCTCCAGCCGGATGAATGCCGTTCTTTGCGCTCCTCCCTTTGTGTTCATGGAAGGAACACAATCGTTTATGAGTAGTCCCTGTGGCACACAAGACAGAGTTTCCACTGCTTGTGCTCTGTCTACTCATATGCAGCAGGAACACCAGCTCCTGACAGCACACTTCATGTGTATCTGTTCAATGGTTGAATGATCATAGTACTCCCATTACAGCCTACACCTACATACAGAAAGGGTGAGAATCCCAACAGGCAGCAGCGTCTCACTGCCTTGCTCCCATCATCTGCGGAGTCAGCCCCCAGCTCAGAGGCAAAGCAGAGCAGCCTTCTTCTGATGCAATCTGAAAGGTCTTGAGAAAATACTCCCTGTTTGGCTGAGACTCCAGATACTAGAAAACAGTAGTGATGGAGGTCCAGAGAGATCTGAGTTTTAAGGTTTTAAGGCTTCATGAGGAACAGTCAAAAAATAAATAAATAAATAAATAAATAAATAAATAAATAAATAACCATGAGAACTGAGCCCAGATGTCACATGGCACAGGACCAAGGCCATATTGCTGGGTTACATGGGTCAGTCTTCTAACAATGAGTACCACCTCCTGAGAGCCCTGATACAGCAATGAAGTGTGAGCATGTTTCCTGCAGTTTCACTGGCATGTCCTAGCTTCTGTAGGATAGGCCACAATTACATAGGATCCACCTCTGGCTTCTCCAGAACATAGAGTAAGTCTGTCTCCACTAAAGCTGGTCTGTTGTAAAGCACAGTCTTGTATCTCAAACTTAATTCCAGCTCCTGAGAGAATGTAAATATTAACAGTAGTAAAATACACCACTGGACTCATTATCGTTTGTGTAATCCAAAATGACTTACATGCATCTTCCGAGAACTGCCTATAGCTTGTCACCCATGAGCCCCGCAGATCTTTCCTGTCATCATTAAATCCTTTTGATAGCAATGATTATATAAAAATATACTTGCAATAAAAAAAAATCACCAGTAAGACTTCCCATAAAAGGCATCATGTAATCTGCATGGGTGTCTAGCTAAGCACCCTTGGCTGGTTTAAGAGGATGGTTTTCTCAGCATCTGATAATAGTGTAGGGGGTAGAGAATATAAAGGGGGGCGGGGGTATAAGCCCAAAGTTGTAGGCTTGATCACATCATCCATTGTTGTGCCCACCTCCATCCCTAAGGGGGAGAGAGCAGCTTCCCGAAGAAGCCTCTCCTCTTGGCAGCCATGCCCCGACTGGCCAGTCTGTCATTTGTTAATTCAGCTGCTGTCTGCTGGTGCCTGGCAGGAGCTGGGTGCTGACCGCTGATAATGGGGAGGACAGATGGGTCTGCTGGCGAGGATCTTCTGCCTGGCTCCTCTGGGCCTTTGGGAAGTAGAAGGTGGCAGTGCGGCCTGCCATGCAGGGAGAGTGCCATGCAGACAGACACACCTCCAGCAGCTGTGCCGGGACTTCACCGGAGCAGCAGTCTGCAAGTGACTGTTGTCTCCTGAAGGAGATGCCGCAGATGCTTCTCAACCAGTTTGTGTCCACCGGATTTTGAGAAGTCCCTAGGGTGCTTAGCTAGACACCCATGCATATTACATGATGCCTTTTATGGGAAGTCTTATTGGTGATTTTTTTTATTGCAAGTATATTTTTATATAATCATTGCTATCAAAAGGATTTAATGCAAAATAAATGGAATTATTAGTTAAGAAAATAAACAGCCAACAACAACTACCAAAAATACTTTCCCAAGAGTCTTCCTTCGTGTTCTGTATAAAGACCAGAGAGGTTTTAATTTCTGCATTTTGTTTGTTGACTTCTAATCACACACTTCTGCCATACACCATTCTGCCAATCGATGATCCGTGTTTCACTTAGTCCCCGGGGTGGGTCTAACCCACGACCCTGACTTGCTGCAGCAGATTTTGGGCAGGGACATTAGCATTAGAGGTTCCTCTCTCTGAAACCCTAACTAAGTTGGCTGCCCTCTGCAGAACCTTCTTTGTGTGCCCCAGCAAGTCATGTGACTAAAGGGAGCCATTTATTCAGCTCAGTTATGTCTCACACTTTACTAAATAAAGTTCAAGTAAGAAGTGTGAAGCCAACTACCACACCCATGCCAGGTTATAGTCCTGTAACAATTAAAGATAATTTATTTTAAAAGTTGAAAGTTAAGCTGAAGATGGAACTTGAAGACCCCCCCCCCGTGCAGTAGTTGATCGGTGTGTTCTGTTTGCTCTTTCATAGTCTGCACACCCTCTCTCCATCTCTTACTCTAGCGACAACAGGAAAGTTGGCGCAAAAATGTCCTACCATTTTACCTCCATTTAGAGATCCCAGACCACATGGCTTGTCTGTTTGTTTATATAATACTAGATCAAAGACAGAGGTGGGGAGCTTCAAGGTTATTAGGAATAGGATGGGGCTGTGATTTGGGGAAGAAATCTAAAGCACTACTCGAGGTGTGATTATTATTATCAAAGAAGTGAATTCAGAGGCTGGAGAGATGGCTCAGGTGTTGAGAGCACTGGCTGTTCTCACAGAGAACCAGAGTTCAGTTCCCAGCACCCACATGGCACCTCACAACTCCAGTTACAGTGCATCTGATGCCCTCTTCAGACCCATATGGGCCCTAGGTGTGGACGTGATGCACAAACTAACATATAGACAAAACACTCAGACACGTAAAATAAACCAGTCTGAAACAAAGTTAATTCAGCTTTACTGCAGTAGATCAAACTGAGAAACTGAGAAGCAGGCATCCTTCTTGAGGCAGTGCTACAATTCAACGAAGGCTGAGCTCTCTGGTGGGAGGCTGGCCACAGGTGTAAGGCAGCTTCTGCCCGGAAGGCTGTGGCCACACACTAAGCGCAGAGTCCTTCTGGCTTCCCTGGGCTTTGTCTGGATGCCAGATGGCACTGCCTCAGTCGACTGCATTGCCTGTAATTTAGGTAGCATTCTTCATATCAGTGTATTCGCTGACTCATTAATTTTAACTTACCCAAAGCTTTTCCTGGCCCAGAAGGCTGAAGCTCAAGCTGTGTGTGGAGAATCCTCCTGGTAAAATACATCAGGGTAAAAGGAGAATGAAGATCAAAGTTCCCTGAAGTTAAACATTACTCTCCATTTTCCGGTGACGCACGGATGCTTGCTCGGCGCCTTTCTGCACCTCTTAGGATTTGACAAGGCTGGAAGGCTAGCCTTTAAACTTATTTCTTGTTCTTGTTTTTACTCAAATCATTATATACACTGGAAGAGGTGGCTGTTTTTCAGTCTTTTGGAGAGACTAGATTGGACAGCAGTTTCTCTGGTTTGAATGGGTTGCACCTGCCTGGGAGTCTTTCCTTTCAATGATTATGACATTGTTATTTCGAGCCCTGGCTGAGGTGTGTGTGTGTGTGTGTGTGTGTGTGTGTGTGTTTATACTATTACTTGTTAGTAGACAGAATAAGGGGTTTGATTGTAATTTTTTACATTTTGTCATTATAATTTATTTTAGTTCATCTGACTCATCTCGCTTTATGCCTTATGCGCACATAGCCCTGCTGGCATTCCCAGAAGTGCGCTCGTGGTGTCGAACTCCTATCTCAGAGTTCAGTCGTCTGGCCTAATTAGATAAGCACTTTCACTTCGCATCGGAGAGCCGAGGAAGCTCTTCTTCGGGCCCCTAGAAATCAAATTTGGATAGATTCCTATGTTGTATCCCTTCTCCCTTTCACGATGTAGTCATTTCCCGGACTTCTTTGTTTAATTCTGCTCAAACTCATGACCTGCACCTCGAAAATCCTGAGCGTAAGAGAACTGAGGTTTCTGAAGCTGGCACAATTGGGGGAGACTTTGAAGGGTGGACAAATGTGTCGAGGCTCTTTGTATAACTGTCTAGATATGTTCTACCCCTTCGCCGTAGGAGCAGGGGAGAAGTTACCCAGGGCACAGGGTGGCTTGTTAAGCTTGTAAGAGTGGTTTGCGTGCCCGTGTGCTCATGTTTTCTGTTTTGGTGGTGGTTTCATAAGTGTGCCCACAAATCCAAAACTCACATTTTCTACTTGAAACGTGTACAGTTTATAGTACAGCAGCTGCACCTCAGTGTGGCTGCGTGAGATGCACAGACATCGTCAGCTCTTAGCTCCTTACACTTGTGTCAGAAATGGTGTTAGGAAACCTTTGGGGTCTGTGGTTAAGACTTCAAAGGGTATGGCCCTGGTGAGGACTTAGAAAAAGCTACATTCCTCTCTTTAAAAGTGTGCCCACAGAGTTTTACCTAAAATTTAGAGGTTTCTAAGGCTAAAAGCACAGACTAAGATACCTATAGAATTCTTCATAGTCTAGGAAGCTGAGGCCAGTTTACTGCGTGCATCCTCCAAGAAGATCCCTGTTGTTTGTCTAAGCAGGTGATTGAATTCTCATGTTGGATGAATTTTCGTTATTCTTGGCAAGTGTGGCTTAGTGATCCTCTTACACGCCATGCTTTTATTTTTATACTTTTTACTTTTTCATCTTAATTCTGGAGAGGAATTTAACTATAGGTATATTGGTCTATCACTACCATTAGCAAAATGAGGTTACAGCGATATTGATTATACAATTTCATTGCTCTGAAAATGAGCAATAATAACATAATGATTATTGGACACTTCTATTACCATTGTTGTCAGCCAGTTCATAAAATTTTACCTTCAACACATTAAACAAAATTCAGGATCAAAATACCAATCTCACAGTTGTATTTTAGAAGGGCAGATTCGATACCAGGCAGTTTTGATTTGTCAAATGATTTCAGATTCTCACCTGCTGCCCAAATAATACCAACTGGAATTTACCTGCACCTTAGGGAGAATCAAGGGTATATGCCTCTGAAATTCATCCTTCTTACATGTAAATAACAAGGTATTCAAGTATGACATACTGCTTCTATAAGCTGATGCTTATAGTATTTGTAAAAATCCTTGAATTTTGTAGAAGTGCTGCATTTTCTCCCCAGGATTTTAGTTTAATTAAATACCATGAAAAGGATTTAATGTAACTGTTTCTTACTTTCCTCCAGTATTTTTTTTTTACCATTTTTGCATTGTCCCAGAATTTTATAGTGGGGGTTGGGGGGTCCCTTCTAAGTTCCACTCATGAGCCAAGCCTTCAGATCTTCCAGAGAGAGAATGAGAGCTGTCGATTTGTGTCCGGTAGGTTGTGTGAGGAGTGTTCGCAAGATTAGCAGCTGTGATCTTCCAGACAGAGAATGAGAGGTGTCGATTTGTGTCTGGTGGGTTATGTGAGGAGTGTTTTCAGGATTAGCAGCTGTGAAGGAATTAAGGCATTCCAACGTGGAAGAATTAAATTGCTCCACCCAAAGAAAAGACCCTCGGCATAAGGAACTTTCAGATCTGGAGGGCTGTAAGACGTGGGGCTTTCTTCCTCTCATGACTGGTCATTGAATGCATGTGGGTTCAGGAAGAGCCCTGGCTGTAGCTAAGCAAGCTCTTTGGCTCTAGGGAGCCCCCAAAGAAAGACTAAGTTTAGAGTCACCTGCTAAGAGTAGCTCCAGAAGATGGGAGGATGGTAGCCTCCATGTCTTCATTGTCATCTGTTCACTGCAAAGGCTGAGGTTGAGATGGAGCGGAAGATCTCAAGTGTAGACCTGATGGAGAGAGAGAAAGAGAGAGAGAGAGAAACTGAAGGAAAATAGCCAGTCTTAAGAAAAAACATAGGTTAACCAGGCAGTGGTGGTGCACACCTTTATTCCCAGCACTTGGGAGGCAGAGGCAGGTGGAGCTCTCTGAGTTCTAGGCCAGCATGATCTACAAGAGCTAGTTCCAGGACAGGCTCCAAAGCTACACAGAGAAACCCTGTCTCGAAAAGCAAAAANCACATAGGTGTTAGTGTTAATATTAATCTGAGAGTCATCTGGGATGACCAAGAGTTCATGCATTTTCATTTGCTTTGGGAAACAAATGGAATATGGTTCAGGAGACAGATTTGTAGAAATACTTCTTAAACAGATTTGTAGAAATTCTTCTTAAACAGATTTATAGAAATTCTTTTAAAATAGGAAGAATTCTGTCTGTAGAAATTCTAATAAAATAGGAAGAATTCTATCTGAAGCTCATGGCCTGAGGTTATTCAGACTCTTGTAGCTCCGACGAAACTTGCATGTACATGATTCTGGGGAGAAAGCCTGCATTGTGTTTACTAAGTGTGGCTCCATGCTAGGACCTCAGAGATCCCTTTGTTGGTTTGTCGTTTTCATGTGTTCAACACAAATTGGTGTTCACTATCAGGCAATGGTGTTGGTTTGTCGTTTTCATGTGTTCAACACAAATTGGTGTTCACTATCAGGCAATGGGAAAATGGCAGGAAACAAGACATTGCTCTTTAAAAGCTCATTCTGAGAATTTCGACCCGTATATGAGATTGCGTACATCCAAAAATAACAACCCATAAATAGGTAGCATGCCTGGCACTGGTGAGTGACACGGAAAGGAAAGAAATCCTGGGTAAAGAGATAGAAAATGAGACTGTTCAGGTGGAGAAGTGTGATGGCACGGCTAGGGGAACGTGTGCAGAAGTTGGAAGAGAGGGGGTCAGCCCGGGGAAGGCCTTTTACTCATGGCCGAGACAGTGACAGGTTCAGGGGTTCTTGCGGGAACCTTCTCTGAATGCTTGAAGTCAATATGGAGGCTGTTGTGAACAGGACAGGCACTGAGAGGGGTGGGGGGAAGAGTGAGGGGCAAGGTCGTCAGGGCTGCAGCTGGAGGCCTGGTCACACGGGCTGTGCCGACTTTGCAGGGGCCACGCTTGATCCTGACCTGGAAAGCTATCACCAGGTCTTAAGCGGTAGTAGTTGGGACATAGTAACGGCTGTAGCTGACAGCCCCCAGAGGCTGATTCTAGGGTCAGAGCTGATTGCAGTGAGACCATCAGCTGGAGGACAGGTAGTAAGGGGGATGATCGCAACCCTATGTGGGGTGTAGCAGTGCGGGTAAGAATTCATCGTGTTCTGTGTGTACGGGTAAGTTTCTAAAATACATCTTTCTGAGAAAGTAAGCGTGTGTCTGGGTTACCAAGGAGTTTTAATCCACCAAGGACATTAGCCACGTGCAGGTGATTTCATCAAGAGCCCGTGGTAAAGACTAGAGCAGAGGAGAGTGGAGTCAGGGCACCATTCCTGGCGAGATTCAGACTAGGAAGTGACGAAAGTGACGCAGGAAAGTTGAGTAGAAGTCAGACCTCAGTAAGAGTCCAGACTCCACTGGGATGACATTATCCAAGTAGGCCTCACATTCTCATTCTGGACCCAGATTCCCACCTACATAATGAGTGTGAAAAACCCGCAGTGAACAGTAAAAACTAAAGGCAAGCCAGCTATGACACCCGCAGCTGCCCAGAGCAGAAAGCACAGATATGTTGGTGCAGTGAATTCCTGGAAGCACTGGAGCCCACAGAGGCAGAGTGAACTCACTCCCCTTCAGGGAGCTCACTCAGCTCTGAGCAAGTGGCCTGGTTTGTTCTAGCTGGGGAATTTAGATTTGGGCATACTGTTCTAAAGTGCATCCCATGAAGTGAAGAACCTGGAAAGGCAGGGGAAATACTGAGATGGATCTCTCACTTCACCTGGATCTGGAATACAGTGGCCACTGTTTTCACATTCGTTTTAGAGTAGCAACCATACTCACCCCCTTTCTCCTTAGAGATGGGGTTACCTGCCCGCCCTCCTTGGCTCTCTTTCTCCCAAAGCATTTTGCCTAGTACTTGGCCAAGTTAAATTAACTCATCCTCACATGAGACTGTTATCAAATACTCTGTTTTCCTGGGAGAGAAGTGCACCTCTTGACTGATTGTTCAGAATGCACTCGCAGGCTATGAGTAGTCCATAAGTCACCATTAATTCTTTAACCATGAAAATATGTAGAATTGGGGAACACAAGGCATCCCTAGAGAAAACTGTCTGGAGAAGGCCTGGATTCATTTACCAAAGAAGTGTATGTATTTGGCCACCTAGATACTGACAGGTTGCCCGGACAGTCCTGTTTCCTTCTTTGTTTAGATCCAGAGGTAACTAGCATGGTTTCCATGTGGGCCATTAATGATGTCACTGCAGTTTCATGAGTCACCGTGCTTGCTATGCCTTATGGCGCATGTTACAAAAGGAAATGGAAATGCAAACTTACTCTTGGTGGAACCCCAAGTCTAAAGTGTGAAGCCAAAGAAAAGAGCAAAGGAGGTGTAAGAGGTACAGCCCTTGGGTCTCAGTGTGTCACTGTTTTCCTGAGACATAGCGACGTTCTTGGGACTGAGTTCAGTGTCCCGGAGAGGAACTAGAAGGTAAACTCAATGAAGAGAATAGTTTTCATGGGAGCCAAAGACCCGAGTTTTATCTTAGGAAGTCCAGAGGGACTTAAATGTAGTTCTTGGCTGAGGAAATGGGCTTTGGAAGCAAGTCTTTGGGAAACTATATATAGAGTCCCTTAAAGACGCAGGTTTGGTGTTTTCTGACATGGGTGAGCAGCCTCAGAATCACAGACAGCCTGCCTGGCTCTCACATACAGCCTGCCTGGCTCTTCCTTCTCTGCTCACGTTCCAGGTAAGGAGCATTTTTATTTTTGAAATCCAGGTGCACAGTCAGGAGAAGGGAGAAAACAGTGACACCCATCTTTTTAATGAGTCTTGCTGCTGGAAGAGAAATTAGCATCACCCTGAATTTTCTGTGATGTCAGTTAAATGAAGGTGTTTTATAGCGCTTTACAACAAATTAGAATCAACCAAATTGGAAATAAGCCTAGCAGCTGGGTTAAGTAATCAGGTAAGTGGCCAGTTTTGCTATTTTTGCTCCGAGCCGAAGACAGAATTTGAATTTCTAATGTCCCAGAGGAATGGGATTCACTCGTGGGGAGCCTGGGTCCTAGGGAGATTGTTTCAAGTGCTGGCAGGAGGCACATGCCCGCTTTGGAGTTGGTGTACAACCTGCTAGCCACTCCCCCGGAAGTTGGCCCTGGTGCACACGTTTGTACAGAGGAGGACACAGAGCCGTGTGTTTGGCAGAACGTTAGAGAGCAGCCTGGGAATAGATGTCCCAGAACAAAGCAGTAAATCACCCACATTAGCCAAGAGAGCCCGATGAAAGGAGCAAAATTCCTGTGACAACTTTACAGCCTCTCGTGATATCACCCAATCAGTGCGGCTATTAGACCGTCTTTACGTCTTAAGAACACAAGCGGCCGTCTTCCCTCTCTGCAATTTGTGTATAGTCAGAGTGTCCTGACATAGTAAACACTGCCTTTCTTTGGTAGGCCGTGGTTTGGAGCAGGGAATCTCTCCGTGAGCCAGTAGTTCTTAGGCAAATGACTGATGATTTTAGTATTTAGAATCTGTTCATGAAACGCAATGAGGCCAGCCTCATGGGTGTCAGGGGCCTGGGCTGTGACTAGGAGGTGTGTACTTTGGGTCCAGTCGCCTGTGCTAACCAAAGGAAAGAGAAAGAGAGCGGGGGGGGGGGGGGGGGGGGGGGGGGGGGGCTGTAGAGGGGAGTGGGCGTGGGTAAAAATGAAACCTCATTGCTCAGAATGGAACTTGCGAGAGGGCAGTAAATGCCAATAAAATTATGCTTATAATTGTGATTTATAAAGATAAATAGGCCATATCAAGTTGGCCATGTTCACTTTGCCCTCCTTTATAGCTAACAGATTAAATGAAATAAATCTGCAAAAAATTCTCATATCTGGGTTGATTCCTGTGTGTCGACCACAAAGAAAAACAAAATTTTCACATATTCCCTTCTGTCTTTTGCTTGAAACTCGTCGTGTGTTTCTATGTCTTCTCAAAGTCTCGGGTTTCAAAAAATTCAGAAAAAATTTAGATAACCAGCAGCTGAATCAACTGATAGTTTTTCTCATGACATAAATATGACCTGCCCCTATTGTTTTGATTTTTGTTCTGGTAGGAACCTCTTTCCAAAGGCTCCAACTTGACTCTCAGCAGTTTATCTTCGAAGTTTGGATGTAAAAAGGCAGCTTTCAATTTCCATCTTCTCCGCTTTTTGATAATTCTGCTCCTGAGTAGTGCTTCAAGTTCATTGGGCAGCTGGGAGAAAACCCGCCCTCTACCACAGATATCCCAGAGCTCTTAGGGACCAGGGCAACCTCTGATGGATCGGCTGACACAGATTAGATCTTCAGGGCTGAGCACTGCACGGACAGCCTCCCTCCGTGCGTTGACCCTGGTCCACTAACTCAGGTGTTCAAGGTGACACATCACCATAGAGACGGATGGATCCCTGTGCCCTGAAAGCACAATGACCTGCCTGAGTTGGAAAGGTCATCGGTCATCTGCCGTGTTGGGCAGCGTGATAAAAAACGGGTGCAGAGACTTGCGTGGATTTATAGGCCAAGAGCTCCAAGCTGCTAACTGCTTGTTTCCCAGAGGCGTTTATAACAAGCCCCTCCTCTTCCGCACCGCCCTCTCCAGGCTAATAATTTTCTTAGTAATGAGTTTTTAGAGAAAGCAACCAGTTGAGGCTCAGGAGCTGCTATCAGTTTTACTTCCCATTAGAAAGTAATTTCAAATTTTATTACAGGAAATGCAGGGTTGATGGACAGTGATTAATCCAGATGCTCACAGATAGGCGGGGACAGAAATGATATAAATGGGCTCAGAAAGTGTCTGTATGAAAGCAATTTGGTCATTTATGTGAACTTTGTAATGCCTGTGAAAGAAATGATTTTGCAGTTTATTGCATCATTAGTCAAATTTTCCAAATCATCGATGTGAAAATCCAGCGTTATTAGAAGTAACGTGGACACTGTTTCTCTGTGTTTCTGTTTTGCAGTGGCTGCTAATTTACAGAAGATTGTAGATGACCCCAAAGCTTTAAAAACCTTGACATTTAAGTTGGTAAGTGGGAAGGTGGGAACAGAAGTAATGTTTTTGTCATGCCGATACCCGTGGAGAAAATCACATCATCTCATACCTATAATTTTGTTGCTGCTAGATTTGGGGAGGATCACATTTTGTATTCATTAGTTGCCTCTGCCACATTGGGAACGTTTTTCTGACCATGACTGGAAACCCTTGCTTGGTGAATGTGGGTCTTTCATCTCTCATCATACCATTGACTGTGAGTGACCCTCTGAAACTCTCGAAGCCTGTGGGTACCATTTTGCTCCATAATCTCTCTGCATTGCACCCTAACCATACAAACAAAATTAAGCTGAATTCAAAGCACCCGTACAGAAGATTTCCTGGGTGAAAGCAGGCAGTTCTAATCTTTAAAAATAGAGGCTGATCATTGTGTAAATGGTTCAGGTAATTGGAAACATTGCAGAACAGCCCACTGAAGGCTAGTGAAAAGATACAGCATTCCTTCCCCACCCTGAAATCGTGCCATCACAGTTTTGTAAAGACTAGATGTTCTAACAGTTTTTATGCAGGAGCATATTGTAAATCTAAGTAGAGGTGGCTGCAGGACATGGAACAGTAGGCATTCTGGGGCTGTCTATGAGAAGCAAGAGTGTAGGAAGTCAAGGTCATGAAGACTGATACATCTCCAAGAAATTTTAGCAAGCAGCGTATTCAGGCAGAATAAATGTACGTAAATTAATCTCATCAAGGGCCAGTCAGAATGCCACAAGCAACTTAAGCCCTAGAGGACCAACATGTGACGACGCACAGCTAATACTGATGGCCTGCCTTTGTTGTTGTTCCTGGTGAAAATCCAGTGGAAATTCTGCATGGCCACAACCGCGTCATGAATAACCGCAGTAAATGAGAGCCTGGTGTTAATGAAATGTCTCTGCCTTGCTTCTCATAGCATTTCAGAGAGCTAGGAAGTGCGATCAAATAAAAACATAAGGGTGCTCACAGGGTAGGTCTGGTAAGATTAGAACGCTGTATTCATTAGGGAGCATACACTCCCAGACAGAGAACTTAGCTTTAGGGCTGTCTACTATCTCACTTCTAAGGTGTTTGAAATTTACCTGCAATTTGTGAATGTGTTTTATTCATATGAGAAACTGTACCCCGTGTCAGCATTTCAGCCTCTTCTGAATATCCTTATTGGGGTGAGGAACTGTCTGAAGAACATTTCCCTCATTTTGGATGTCTGGAGAGAGACGGTCACTTGAAACTTTCGTGCCGATCCATCCCCAGCAAGTGTGAACTTCCTTCCTGCCTATAAAATAGCAGTGACAGCATCCCTCAGGAAAGGTGTCTTAGAAACAGTAGGAGCAGCTGTGCTCTCCCATCTCTTCTTCTGGTGAGCTCTTGGGCTTTCTGGATTCTCTCTCTGTTCTCTCTCATGTGCTCAGCACCTCAGTAAGAGACACTGCTCTGCTTCCGAGGCCTTTCTTCCGGACAACAGTTCCTCAGTGCCCAGGTCTACATGCAGAACCACAGCTCTAGCCAGAGTAACCTTTCTGTAGTTCCAGAGTGCTGTGAGGACGTGAGTGGCTCCCTTCCTTCCTCTTCTCAAGCCCTCATCCCTGATCATCACGCAGAAGCCTTATCCAATCTCATGCCCTGTGCACCGGCTACACTTCCTTCTGCTGCCCAGATTCTTTTCATCTTGGAAGTCTGAGGCCTGGGTCACATAGTAGATGTTGCAGATTCAACTGTGGTCTAGGTCAGAGCCCGTGTTTAGAATACTGTGTTCCCTTTCAGAGACACTCCCCCCCCAAGCCCGTGCGTTCATGGATTTCTCTGCAGATTCTCCTTCTGTGTGTCTGGAGGTGTTTGCTCTGCTTGAAATGGACTCTGTACCTTCAGGACTGAGCAGTGCTGCACAGAAGAATCTGGAAGCCAATCCCCTGCCTCAGATAGACAGGAAGCAGTGTGGGTACTCTCAAAAAAAGAAAGTGATAGTGTTTCTTCCAGCCGTAGCTAAATCAAACCAATCTCAAGAATGACCTTCTGTTCCTGTCTTCGCTCTCTACCCAGTTCTTGTTAAGGCCTGAGTGGTTTCTTTGTTGTTATCAGCAGCCAGCCAGTTTAAGACCCACTCCACAGAGCTAAGTTGAACCACGGGTAGCTAGATGAAACTCAGGGATTCAGATGCATTGGCCTTCATTCATTAATTTGGCTATTTTATTTGAAGAATAAAAGATCAAAGCATCTCGGCAGTGGTGTTCCTCATGGCTGCTGCTGCTGTCCAAGGTCCTTTCATCTCTCTGCTGTTTACCATGACTCTAGTCCTTAGGAAGATGCCAGGGGCTGCGAATTGCCTGGAGAACAAAGGGCTTAACCACCTTGCTTCTTTCCCTTGCTGAACTCATGGACCCCTACGGTCCTTTAAAAAGCCCCGACGCCCAGGTCGCTGACCAGGTTTTCTGCTTGTGCAGTCCAGGCTTGTAGAACTTGGAGGGCACTCCTTAATGTATAGAATGCCAGCTGGAAGCACTCTTTCTATAGGTTGATCAGCTGCATTTCACTACCACCATTACCACCACAGCTTGGTTCACCTTCCATTCTTACCTTGTGTTTCTAATCACTTAGGAAACCAGTAGTATAAATGCCAAAGTTGGTGCCTGCCTTTTGTCGTTAACACTCATGAAGTAGAGGCAGGCAGGCAGACATCTGTGAGTTCAAGGTGAATTAGGGGCTGCAGTAAGACTCTTATCTCATAAATAATTATAAGCAAACAAATGGCCCTTATCTCATAAATATGAAGGAAGGAAGGGAGGGAGGGAGGGAGGAAGGAAGGAAGGAAGGAAGGAAGGAAGGAAGGAAGGAAGGAAGGAAGGAAGGAAGTTGGGTTTTACTTTTGTTCAGTAAGATCTTTAACCTTCTTTGACACGTATGGTTTCCCTGTTGTCATGGCCTGGGCTGGGGACCAGCTTCTTCTCTTCTTTTAAGGGAGTGCTTCAGCCAGGAGGCCATTTGTGCTTCAGTGTTTCAGCATCCTGTGTCCCTGAGTTTGACACAGCCACGCTGCCTTAGAATGGTTATTTTTTTAATTGGCCACCCCGTGGTTCCGTAATGTGGGTGAATTTTGCTGCTTTCCATGTGGAATTTTAAAAATTGCGTTAGTGAAAACGTGAATAAGGTATGTTTAATTTGCCCTTGAAAAAAACATAAATTGGAGTGCATGTAATTAGCATCCAGTTGGTCCCCATTTACAGGAGCAGTGTAGATCTTCGTTGCGGAAATATAATGCCATCATGCACATCGCAGATAGAGATCTCCTAAGCATTTTGATGATTAATAACTAAGGGGCTTATTTCCAGAGGGTCTCAGCTTAGGACTACTTGACTGCATTATTTACTGAAATGCAGGTAAAGTGAAGTCAGAAACAGTGAAAACTGTTGAGAGTTTTGAGTTTTTCCCCTTTTTGGAGGAGGACAAGTGTGAGATCAGAGGGACTCGCCTACTCTGATGGCCCACGTGGCAGCCCCCGTTTCTTGCTGAGACTGTCCAATCCAAATGTCGACCTGATAGAGACCACAGAGGTGGCTTTCAGAGCTTCATATTCTGCAGTAACATGTTCTAACTTCCTTCTTTCTTGAAGTGAACGTACAAAGTAGTAGGTTTCATTATAATATACTCATATGCATGTATCAATACAGTCTCTTTTTTATTAATCACCCTCTGCCGCTGCTTTCTCTTTACCCTCTCATTTATTTCTGTTTTGGTTTCATGTTTGTGTCTCTGTCCAGCATTGTCTCCCACTGCCATGTGTGCATGTATGTGTGTGTGTGTCTGTGTGTGTGTGTGTGTGTATATACATACATAGATACATACACTGTGCATAGAAGAGAAAGCATGGTGTTTGGTGTTTGTCTTCCTGAAATTGGCTGTTGTGAATAAAGTATCAGTGGACTTGGATGTGCGAGTATCTCTGTGGTATGTTGGCTTACTGTCATATGGTATCTACCAGGAGTATTATAGATGGGTAATATGGTAATTCTAAGGCACGTATGTTTGGATTCTGAGTCCCCAGTGGGTAGGAGTAGTTGAGAAATACGAATGGTGTATTCTTATTGGTAGAGGTGTGTTGGGGGGTGGGCTTTAAAAGCCTTCCATCATTTCTGGTATGTTCTCTCTCCCTCTTGCTTGTTGAGTGTTCCCGTCTCCACGTCTTTGTCCTGCTCTCATGGCCTCTAACCCTCTGAAACTAGAAGCCCACTAAATGCTTCTATAATAAGCTGGCTTCTTGGCCATGGTGGTTTTTTTTTTTTTTCACAGCAATAGAAAACGAAGACAAAAACCCGTCCCCAACCCCGGTGCTGGTTTCTGCACTGGCTACACAGGTTTTCTTTCAAGTGCATGAGGGTTGTTCTTTCCCTGTATCCTTGCCCACGCTTACTCTTGTTTGTTTCCTTGATGCTGGCCATTGTAACTGTGGTGAGATAAAATCTCAAAGCAGTTTTAATTAGCATTTTCTTAATGATTAAGGATGTTTAACATTTTTCAAATATCTATTGACTGGTTTGAGGTTTTGTTATTTAGCTTTTATCGTTGTTTGTGTATTCTGGATATGAATCCTTGTCTAATGCATAATTAGCAGTTTATCTATCCCCATTCTGCCTGATGTCTCTTCAGTCCCGTAATTGCTTGCTGTGCAAAGATTAATTTTGTAGAATCCACTTGTCAGTTCCTTAAACCTCATTTGGAAGCTGCGGTGCACTTAGTGTGTAGATAGGCATCCGAGAGTCCCCGTGACCCTTCAGAAGGATTCCGGATGTCACAACACTTTCAGTCCCTACGAAGATGGCATTGCATTGCCTTTTCCACTTTGTTGATCTTGGTACAAAAGTCATGATAGATAAATCTCACGATGTTGCCATAAATCAGGACAGACGCTTCAATCCAGACTTCTAGTTACATCTCATCCCTGCAAAACGTCGAGTCAGTTTCACTTAGGACTGCTCCTAATGAGGCGTGGAGCAGTTCTGGTTTTATTAAGGTTTCAACTTGAGGACGTGTCCATTTAATATTGTGTGTAATGAAATGGGGCCTATCATTCCTTTGGTATGCAGCGGAAGTACAGCGAGGGGCTTTGGGAAAAGCCCTCATGAATAGCTGATCGTCAGCCAAGACTCTCATCACCCCCCCCCCACCCATAAGAAACCATTTTTACTAAAAATACCTGACAGACTGTTGCCAGATTCAGCCATTTTAACAGACTTTTCTTTTAATGATAACAGTAAGATTGACACTTTAAAACCCGACAGTATTTGTAGTCGGTAATAAATTGGAATTTTCCAATGGAAAGGGGATTTTGGAGCACTTGTATCTACTGCTATATGGCAGTCCCCTCGCACCCAGCGGCTTTTCCCACGAGATTGCTGGTGGACCATATCAATGAGTACGGTTTGTTTACACTGGGTAACATTCATATCGTGTCGTGGAATAACCTTTAGAAGATCTATAAAACTGACGGCGCTTAAAAATCATACACAGATCAGAATGCATTCAAAGGGCAAAGGGGACCGATGGGTTTCGGTGGAATGTTGTGCGGAAAGTTCAGTGCTCCTGTTTCCGACTCCGTGCTGTAGGTAACCTTTCAGAGTCACCACTGGGAAATTCTCGATATCGTAGCAGACAGTGTTTGGAAAAGCTCCTGAAAACACTCCCCTTTTTTATGTGAAGCCGGGTTTGACTCCATGTACTTCAGAGTGAGCGGCATAGAGTCATAGAACAATCCCAGAGGTGTGGGTGAGAATCCAGCTGGCATCTCCAAGCCAGTTGTTAGAGAAGTTTGCAGAGTCCTTTCAGTCGTCCCAGGGTTCTGTTATTGCTGCTGATTCTTTGTGGGGGGTGGTGGGAGGCTGTTGTTTCTCAGGAAGATTTTAATTTATGTTGCCATGGAATTAGTTCATTATTGGTTTTCATGAACTAGTCAGTAAGCAAATTATTTTAGAATTGTGTTTTAATTTGTAAGATAATATAATAAGTATAAGCTACACAAACATGTTTTGAATGTAAGTTCTCTTACTTCTGGGACCAGAACACAGAGCCTCATGTATGAGTATGAGAGGGCCCTCTGAGACATAGCCTCAGACATTACTTTGAAATATTTAAACAGCATATTTTAATAATGTCAAAATATTTTTTCATTTTTCTCAGTTTTAATTTCTGAGGCAGTCAGACTGTACAATCAAAGTTTCTGACGTAAACATATTTTTGGAGTCTTTAGTCATCTTTTCTAACAGTAAGCGTGCCGTTGAGTCCTACCAGAGTGAAGACCGTTTCCTGACAGGGCTGTGGTCCCTTGACTCGTGAGTGTTGGACCATGGTCTCTTTGGTGCTTTGCAGATTAAGAAAGAATGAGATGAGCTGAGTACCACCTGGATTAGGGGCAGCGGCTACATGGAAGGTGCCTGCATCTTAGAGAAGACCAGGATAAGGCCAAGGCACAGCGTGGGAATTCGGGAAGAGTCCCTGTGGGTGCCCGCGATAACTAAGGACCCACTACTAAACTGTCCCTACCAGGATGAAAGGACTTCATAGTTCTATTTTCTTTGAAGTCAGCTCAACCGTTGTGCATATTTTGGTTGCATTCATCCTCGTTTCACCAAATTTTGCCATTCTTTTGGTCCTATCTCTAAGGAGCTCTGAAGCTCTTGACGGGCTTCGCCGGCCAGCTGGTCATTTTGTCACCAGCTGTGGCAGTAGCTTTTCCTCAGTTGCTGTCACTCGCCTGCTTACTAAACCCATGGTTTCTGCTGCCAGTCAGGGAAATTAAGAAAGAGGTTCATGGCAGGCAGGGAAGAAGAGGGAACGTGTCAGGGACAGGAGAAGGAACAGCCTTAATGGAGCAGGGAAATAAGGGGTGGGCGTGCTTCAGTCCCCAAGTGACAAATGTCACCAGGAAGTGTGCTGAACCGCCTGCTGTGCTGCACTTCAGGAAGAGAGGAGAAGCAGAGACTGGAAACTGTCCTTCACTGAGTGGCTCAGCTGTCAGGGGGTTAGAGGCGTCATTGGACAGGCACAACCTTGGTTCTTTGCTGTAAATGCTGCCTGATTTTACCTGCCGTCAAGGCACTGATTTGGCATCAGCATAATTTACCCTGAACGTTATGTTAGAGACAGTTGGTTAAATGTCTTCAAACATCTAAAATATAATTGACTGTGTTCTTACTTAATGAAAAATGATACACTCGACAAAGGCAGGTTTCATGTACTGCTGTTTGAACATTGTACACACAGAGTCGACGCTTAGCAGGTTAAAGGGTGGTGTTTGCAAAGGGGTTTAAGAAACTGTTGTTAGTTGAAATCATTTAGCAGGTTTAACTCGGTGGTAGAGTGATTGCCTTGCAAGCACAAGGGCCTGGGTTCAATCTTCTGCTCCTAGGGGAGGGGAAAGAATGCCTGAAATCATTTAACATGAATTGAGCCTAGGAATTTTTATGTAACCCTTTGATAATCATTCATCAACCTCCTCCCCTTAGCATTTCTGTAACCCCCAGTTCTGATCAGTGTATTATAAAGTGAAGATGAAACTTAAAAACAGTGATTTCCTCCCACCATGTGTGTGTGTGTGTATATGTAAATGTATGTATGTTTGCCTATGCGAATGGGCACATGTACTTATACCCATACATGTATATGTATGAATAAAAGAAATGAATGGGGGTGAAAGTAACAAGTTAGGGTTAATGAAATGATCCCACTAACCAGTGGCTTATTATCAATATCTTCTGATCTTAAAGTAATAGAGATAATAAAGTTTTGACACACTATGATTTGGGCTAACTTAACGTGATTAAAATGTGTTAAAATAATAGGAATAAAATTTGACTGAAGGAAAGGATTCTGTCACAATACACTGTTAGTCATCTTTTGCTGAAACAAAACGTAGCTTAAGAGGAGAAAGTGTTTACTTTTGCTAACAGATTTGAAGGTTCCTGTCTGTTATTGGTAAGTCCCATTCGTTGATCTAGGCCCGTGGTGGGGTAGCATATCATACTGGTCATGTGAACCCCTTGTCATACGACCAGGAAACAAATAGTAGGGAGAAGTGGGCTGGAATCTCACTTTCCCTTTTTAAAGGCACCTTCCCAAGCACCTAAGAGGTCCCACTTCGGGAACTGAGGCGGGTAGAATAGGAATTTCCTCCCTGTGTCTAGGTGGGCACAGGACTGTTGTGATGGATAGCGATCTCACCCCACCTCTGCTGTTTGATTTCTCAGAACGTTTATCACCCAGCAACCGGTCATTCCCTGATGCGGTCCTTGGGGTCTCTTCTTAAAGAGGAGCCGGTGACCCGGAGTGGATCGTCCCTCACACAAGCAGGGTTCTGAATCCAGCCCTGATGGTTTCTTCTTCCTCCCCAGGCTTCTGGCTGTGATGGGGCGGAGATTCCTGACGAAGTGAAGCTGATCGGGTTTGCTCAGTTGAGTGTGAGCTGATGGACGTCCCTTGCTGTCACCCTCATCTATCACGGCCCTCCCCTTCCAGCCCCCTCTTTGCCTCCTTCCCCCCTACCCCCTCGCTCCCAATTCCCAACAAATAAGAAGATTGTGAAGAGGCTGGCTTCGATGAAGTGGGATAAAAAAAAATTTTTTTAAAAACTTGTAGCACTCTGAGTTCTGCTTTATTCTCCAGCAATCCACAGTATGAGAACGGGCGAATGCTACAGCTGCACAGATGTTGCTGATTTCCTTCCAGAAAGCTGTGTAATATCCCTAGCAGTCCACCTGGCTAGCCCATGCGTGAGGCATCTGAAACACACTCAGGTGGTCCTGTCTCTTGGTAACAAAAGGAGTGTTCTCTCTGAAGCCCTTTTGCCTTCTATTGTATTTCTGTTTAATACTTTAATTGTACATCTGACAATACTGCCTCTTTTATGTTGTACTTAGAAATTAATATACTTATAAAATTAAGATTTATTAGCCAAACTTGAATTCTAGTTTTAAAACTGACTGTGAATTTTATTTTTCATATATTTATGCTTTCCACGCCTTAGCAATGAGGGAAACCGTTTGGGTTATACGCTTCTTGCAGTTGATCTCTCGTTATTTAAACCAACTTTCCAGGTCGATCTTTGGAGTATTTGTAACTTCTAATTTCTGAAATGACCGAATTAAGGATTTGGATGTTTGCGCTTTCAGTTTGTTTGCCTAAAATCCAGTTCATAATCCAGTTTGTCTCATGGGAGAGGGAGGTGCCTTGCAAAAAATTTTCATAGTACGAATGTGCCTGAGGCTGCTTTACTCTGGAATTGTCTCAGATCTAAAATCTGCACTACATGAGGTGGCATACTTAAATTTTGCTTCATCAGGACATTTAGGATACTGTAAACATGTTGCCGTTCTGTTAGATTACTGTCTATCCCCCTTTCTCTGATTCGGCTCTCCTGTGGTGATGGGATTTGATATTTTTAAGGTGATAAAAGGGACACCACCAGAATTGGAGTTCTACTTGAAACTCCGCGTCATACACAGCTTGTGTGAAAAACAAGAGAAAGGGTTTTGTGCAATGACAAAAAGTTAAACTTGCTGTAAACGTTCACAAATAAATATTTCCAACCCAAGAACCTTCTGCTTGACTATGTATTCTGAACCTAGTAAACCTTAGGATTTTCAAATTTGGAGTCTACACCTTCAAGGAGGTGGTCTCCCGGGAAGGTACCATTGCTCTTTCCTAGCTAACCCTAGATACGGCAGCTCTTCAATGTACTTTAAAGGCAAATATATATTACTAAGGGAAGAAGTTATTTATAATCACCTTGTCATAATTGTTAAGGTGTTCTAGAACCATTTGCATACGATTTAATGTAATTCCATTCCATTCTATTGTTTACACAACTACTCAAAGATGACTGCAAAGGTAAAGGAAAATAAAAGTGTATTGCACAGTGCAGTTGTGTCTCCTCCTTTCCGTTCCTCCTCCAGCTACCATCTGCATCTCTGCAGTGCAGGTCAGCCCTGTCCTAAGATGCCTAGCACAAGCTGGCGAGTGAGAAGTGCCCCACAGGAAGTAAGACATGTCTCTGCAGTCTCAGTCACCGCACACAGGTTTTAACTGATGGACGGAAACATTTCACACTCTTTTTAGACAGACTGGTTTCTTCTGAAACCAGTGGGGCTTCAAGGGACAAACGAGTGCAAACCCTTTCAACTACGTCCTCCTTCCCATTAGGACAAGAAATACTGAGAGAAGTCCAGAGTAGTTAAGTGACTTACCCAGGGCACTTCTCAGAGCTGCCTGCAAAGCCAGGCACACTGGATCCTGGCTTCCTGACATAAAGAACAAGTTCTTAACAGTTTTCAATACAACTTGTAAGGACAGTCCCAGAAGTTGGAGGTAAGTCCCTTTTGCAGAAGATACTACGCACATTGGGCAGGAGTAAGAACAGTCCCAGAGTTAAAGGTAAGTCCATATTGCCGAAGACACCACATACTTTGGACATAAGACACAGAGAATTTGAGCTAGAGTCAATCTCAAGTCTTCCTCTTTGGAGATTAGCTTTTATAGTGCTGGAAGGTGCTATATAATCTGCCAAGGGAGCAAATCATAGTCCTAGCCAGCAGTGACGACTATGAACCACAACAATGACCAGCATGGCAAGTGACCCCTAAAGGTGCAGTAGTGTAAACCAACAGCTCCCTAAGGGTGCTCAAGGCCTGCTTAGCAGGTGGGAAATCATGCCTGTGACTGTAAACCTACACAACACATGGTTAGGGAGGTCATGGGCCTCAGAGAAGAAAGCTGTTCCTGCTAAACCAGTCCACGTTCTAAATCCTTAACTATCCTCGGACCCTACAATAAGTGTAGCTCTCACCTGTCATCAAAGAAGCTTCTTTTCGCTGCAGAAGGTGACCATTGCAGAAAGCCACCACCAGGCAAAATGCAGGGAACACCTGGTGTGAGGCGCTCCTTTTCCCCAAGTGGTATTATATCTTAGAACTTGTGTAACTAGGCTTCAGGGAACATCCTGGAAGAGGGGACAGAAAGATTGTCAGAGCCAGAAGGCCAGGAAGTGCCTTCACAGGGAAGCTCCTCATGGAATCTCAAAATGTTTACCTAAACAAGACCTGAACAATTCCAACACTAGTTGCCATCCCAGCATAGAAGGAAAATGTCACAGGGCCCTGCGATGAAGGGGAACTACAAGCAATTAACAACTTCTGAGAGAGGGAGCATTAGCTTCCCCAGGGATGAGCGCCCTGATTGGTTATCCAATTTACAGTGGTGAGCATCATATCCGGGCAACACAAATGGACTCAGCCAATTAACTTTATATGATCACTCATTTAAATGTATATGTAACAATTGTTAGAGAAAGGATCTGGCCTAACGAGCAAAAGTACATACATCCTAAGGATGGGGCACAAGTGATATACTGTCTAGTGCTGGGTTGCAGAATGGCCTCTGCTTTCTGGTCTACGTTGGTGTGAAGAGCCATACAATACTGCTGCAGCGACCTCCCCCACCACGTTGGATTGATTGAAACCATGTTCCAAAATGAATCCTTTCCTTTAATTCTTTTTTTTTTCAAATGTACTCACAGAAACACGAAAGTAAACCATACCAAAAAATGTCTCCCTGTATGAATTATAACTCCAAAACAAACATCATTAGCTGAAGAACTTATTGAGCCCATTGCTCATAATTCATTGAATGGCAAAGAATATTTAAAGTTACAGTCTTGTATGATTATTGGATTTATTACTGAGTAATGAAAGACCAGTGACAGTTATTGGGATAGTACTTTTATCTCTCATTTAGAATACTGACTTGAGGAACAAAGATGTGTGTTACAGAGGAAAGTTATTTTAAAAAATTACTTATTCTTCAAGCAGAGTGTTCAGTAAACGGATGAAGCCCTAATCTAGAAGTAGGATAGTTCTCTTTAAAAGGCTCTGGGTCCAAACAGACAGTGATGGGTTAAGTGATGCCAGTCACAATTAGGTGGAGTATATTCGTGTTTCATGTGTCTGTCATCTATTCTCTAAAATATTAGATTTTAAAAATTGAAAATAACCAAATGATAATGAAATAGAAGACTGAAGAGAAATATAAAACTGTGGTGCTAAGATGCCAGTCCTTACTGGGGAAGCCTGAACTCAGAACCTCATTCTCCATTTCCCCTTTCAAAATTGTAGGTAGCATAGCTCTACTCATTAGTGAATTGATTTCACACATTGCTCATTTGAAAGCATGCATAGGTGAATTAAATAACAATGTCAGCATCATTTGCTTCTGTCAGTTGTGTCCTAAAGTTTGAGAGCTACTGCTTTACTGCATGCTGAGTATTTGTGGGAGGTTTTTGTTTGTCTCGCTTTTATTTTTTGTTTCTGTTATGTTTGTTTGTTTTTCTACAGCTGAAGCAGTCAGATCCTCTGCTAAGCATTTTGCATCATTTAATCATCAATTAATCTTAAATGACTATCAGAGGTTACGGTGAGAAAATCAAGGCTTGGAAAGCCTTAGCTAAGAAGAAAATAGAGTAAATACTACACTGTGTAGGGGAAAGCTGGTATAAGAATTGTCTGATTTCATGCGCACTCTTAATTATCAATTAGACAAACTCATGAGTCAATGCAAGAAACACTTGACTGAAGGTTTGCTGTGGAGGTGGAGCAGCATTAAAGCAAAGGCCTACTCCCACATGACTTTGCTTAAACCTCACAACTATGGGAGCTTTATGTTACTGCATAGAGTTGATGGATGCAGAGTCGCCCCGCCCCCCATCCTGCCCAGGTCATTTCGCCAAAGCCAACCAATTGGTGTGACAGGATCTGAAGCCCAGACAGTGGGATTCTAAAGCATTCCCACTGTGCCATGCTGCCTTCCTAGAGAAAAATCTAGAACATGTTAGACTGACACTAATTCATTTGGGGGTAGGGGACTCAGTCATGTAAGGAGCCCTGAACATGATCACTGATGGCTGCCACTGTGCAGTCATGATTTTCCTTTGTTTTTTCTTATTGCAATATATATCACAGCTTTCTCTGCTCATCAGTCTTGTGATCTGTCCTGTAAATACAGGAAGGTAAGTAATTTCCCCAACATCAAAGAACCAAACAGTCATAAGAAAAATGACAGTTTGTTTTTCATCTTAAATAGATTATAGAACCTAAGATAATTCAAATTAAAAAACAATCATACTCTATAGTATTAATATGTAAAACATAAATCCTGTTTCGGCTTCCTTGATGTCTGTGCATATGACAGTTTCACTTCACATCATGCAGGCTCAGTAAACTCGGGCTTAGAGAGAGGAGGTTTAACCAGTCATTCAACATTCACTCCAGGAACATTCTAAGGACCTAATTGAGCAGAGGAAGGAATGAACCAATTGATGCTTAGCTGAACCTGCCTATCCGTTCCGTGGTAACAGTTGAACTGATGATTAATTAGGTTAGAGAAATTACCATCACCTAATTATGATCCTTGATTATAGTAAAGTATTGAACATACAGGAGGAGTCAGGACTAGTCTACGGGCAATTAGAAGAAGGTAGGGTGTTGTAGGCCTTCTCCACAGCTTCATTGATTGCTTGTTCCCCTGGAGCCACTTGCAGAGAGCTGGTGTGTAGAGAGGAGAGAAGCTGAGGAAATACCCTAGTCCTCACATTACTGAATAAATTAGACTGCTCTCGCTTTCAGATATGTGTTGGGTGAAAGACAGACACAGCTGAGCTGGGGGGGGGGGGGAGCATCATCAGAGCCAGCCCAAGCTCTGTTTCTGTTTGTACTACCTGACAAATTATTGTAACCTCAGTTTTAAAAAATGGCAAAATATCTCAACTGACAAACATAAGATCAATCATGGGATCTTTTGGAGTTTCAAAAAAAAAAAGTTAGACATGAAGTAATCAAGAAAATGTCATTGCTGTCCTGGTAGCTGTGTCTGTAGATGATCAGAATACAGTTCAATATCCTTGAAGCTGCAGACACATAGTTCCCACTCTATTAATGATAAGATGCTGGAGCATTTTCACACATGTGCGCTAATGAAGTCTCTACAGTTCAAAAGACCAACACTTCCTCATATCCCAACAACTCCCATCTCATTTCTGTGGCTTTTCCTAGAAGAGAATGACAACAAATAGCCCAAAAGAAAGATCTGGTTTACTGTTATTTGGGTGAGAAAAAGGTTACCTTACCCCATGAATATACCACCCGTCTCATAAATATTAATATACCATCAAGATCCATAATTCAGAGCCTACCATGATGCCACCCCTCTTCTTCCAGGCTCTCTTTGGAGACTCTACTAAATAAATACCCATGTCATTTGGCTCAGTTCTTTCCTTTGAGAAGACAAAAGCCAACAGGTACAAGGCCTTCTCTTAGGACCTAGGGTATTATCTGAGACGTATTTTTGCCTGGGCTAAGTTCTTTTAGGCATGGGTGGGAGTTGGGGTGGGAATATGCCTGTAAAGGCAGCTACAGTACCCTTGATGGCTTCTAGGATCCATGTCAGAAACTGAGGTCTTGAAAGCTACATATTCCTAGCATTTATGGGAATTTCATTTTGTGAGTAGTTAATAAGAAAATTAAAAAAAAAATAGCTTATTTGCAAGTTTTTACAGTAAAGTGTTGGAAGGAGAGAGGCTGCTTGTTGGCTCCCAGCTGCTCAGCCCTGAAATAATCACACAGAGACTATATTAATTAAATCACTGCTTAGCCCAGTAGCTCTAGTTTCTTATTTGCTAACTTACATACATCTTAATTTGACTTATCTCCATTAATCTGTGCATCACCAAGAGGTCATGGCCTACCAGCAAAGTTTCAACATGTCTGTCTCCGGTGGCAGCTCCATGGCTTCTCTCTGACTCCACCTCCTTTCTCCCAGCATTCAGATTAGTTTTCCCTGCCTAACTAAGTTCTGCTCTGTTATAGGTCCAAAGGAGTTTCTTTATTCATGAATGGTAATCACAGCATACAGAGGGGTCTCCCACATCAATAAATTTATAAAATTTTTAAAAAATAAAAATTATTACAGGTGGTTCATATTAATTACTAGAAATAGTAGTCACGACAGCACTTTTACACATTTTGGGTGCTCCTTGTGTATTGTCACTTCAGCTTATAATACTGATGCAATGCTTGTGTCTAGGTTTTACACCATGGGAATGAAGCTCACAGAAGTTAAGTAACTTATCCACTGATGCAGAGCTAGTGCATGGCAGTACTAGGATCACAACGTATTTGTATCCTCCTGCAGTGCTACATTGCTTACCAATCTGCATGTCCCAATATTTATTATGTCATTTGGCTGCCTTTCAACCCGACAAGAGGGTGTGAGCTTATAGGAATTGTTTCAAATGAAGCTTGGAGCTGTTACGCAATTCATCATTCAATGTGTTGGAAAATCCGATAATATAAAAGGCAAACCTAAGCACAAGACCACAAAACAATCCATCAGGAGGAGTATATTGTAGAAAACTAATGATTGCAGCCAGACCAGCAATGGATCTAACCTGTACAAATTGCAAATGGTCGTGTCAGGCTGAGGAAGAAAAGGACATTACAATCTGGCTGGGGAGTCACGTTCTCTCTCATCTGTTCCTCTGTGCTGGCAGCCTTTCAAAGTCACAACAACTATTGAATGTGTTAAGAGAGAACCGCACAGCACCAGCATCAAATATGTGAAAGGAATTGAAGAGTGATTGACAGGTAAGTAGACTTTAAGTAGCAAATTGCTTAGAAGATCAGCCAGGAGCTGCAAAACAGAATGATCCTATACTGTGTTAAAACAGAAAAGGTGGCATGCCTGTCATTAGATGGACATTAAGTGTCACGGTTTTTTTTTTCTGAACGTTTTAGTATCAGCATGCATGTTTTAAAAAAAAGAAGGTTAAAGTTCATTTATAAGTAGCACTTGGATGATGCTCACCAGGGTAAGAGATAAACTTCAAGCCTATCTGTCTCCCATTTTCATGGCCCTTTTGCCTTCTTGTTTTGCACAATGGCATGATATTAGACTCTGCCTTATAATATCTTCCTGGTTTGGGGAAACAATTTATTGCCTTTTAGAAAGTGCAGTGGTTAGAATAGAAATAGCCCCCATAGATTCATGTGTGTGAATGCTTAGCCCATAGTGTTAGCACTGTTAGAAGGTATGGCCTCATTGGAGTAGGTGTGGCCTTGTTGGAGGAAGTGTGTCACTGTGGAGGTAAGCTTTGAAGTCTTAAAAGTTCAAGTCTGGCTAGTGTGAAACAGTTTCCTTCTGCTGTTTGCAGACCAAGATGTAGAATTCTCATCTCCTTCTCTGGTTCTCATGTCTGCCAGCGTGCTGCCATATCCCGCCATGATAATGGACTAAACTTCTAAAATTGTAAGCCAGCCCCAATGAAACCTTTTCCTTTATAAGAATTACTGTGGCCATGATGTCTCCTCACAGCAATAGAAACTCTAAGACAGAAAGGATATCCTCAGTGTCTCTGTTCCTGCTTCATTTGTGTGAGGGACTTTGCTCGTGGCTGATGCTTTTCAGTCTTCACGGACCACAGCGACTAAGCAGACCCTGACTATTTGATGCTGACACTTGTTCAGTAACTATGAACACATAAAACCTTGTGTTCACACACATATAGACTTGGGATTATGATAATAATGTAATGTTTATTGAGTGAATGAATATCATAACTGGTGTATGCTAACTTCCTCAAATTTAGACTCATTGAATATATGTGTTTTCGATGATCAAGGGATTTCAGTGATCATGTGATTAATCCTCCCAGAAGTCTTCCTCAGGGGTCAGCCTTTATATATCTTATGTTTCTCCCACTGTGTGCAGAAAACAGCTTTCCTGGTATTCAAGGAGAAAGATCTTTCAGATCCATTTTCTGGGTCCAGAGGTCACTGAAGCTTTTAATCAAAGAGCGAATATATTAAAGGTAGGATGATCCCCAAATGTCAGCCGAGAGACATCTGGTCTGGAATGAACACACAGGTACACAAGTAGATATTTGACTTTTAAACCATGAGTCTTATAAAAAACCACCTTGCAGCTCTGAGCTGCGGAGCAGTGATTAATCTTTCAACAGTGTCTCTGCCAGCCAGCTTCCTCTACAGCTGCATTCTGTGCTGAAGACTGTAGAGGCTAAGGGTCTGTATTCATTCCCTGCCCTTGGGTTTGCAACTGATGGCTATAAGATGTTGACGTGTGTACAATAAGTGGTCAAAGGACCTGTCTGGTCAGAGTCCATCTAAAAAGAAGAATGAAATCCAAGCACTCAACCACAATAGCTTCTTCAAACACAGTCTTTAAACACGTTGTCTGCCTTGCTCGGGACACATGAAGATGGCAGTGTGGGCTCGGTAATTTTTTCAACCTCCCTTTCTTGTGTCAATATGAAGGTGTGACTTTTTACTGACCTTAGGAAATTATAATCAGTCCCTGGCCTATGCTTTCTTTTTCCAGTATAGAGTTATGCTATATAGTCTGGCTGAAATCATTTTGCCTCAGCCTACTGAGTGCTGGAATTAAAGGTGTGCACTACTAATCCTAGCTACAACTCATGTGCAAATTATATCACCTGTCCCTTTTGCCCTACTTCTATATTCTGCTGAAGAACCACCCCTCCACCATACCCACATTGTGCTAGAAGTCTGGGTGGGTAGCTGAGACACACCTTAAGTAGTGTCTTAATTTGCTTTTTATTTCTGTGATAAGCACAATAATCAAAAGCAACATGGGGAGGCAAGGGTTTATTTGGATTACACATCCCAGCTACAGTCCATTACTGAGGGACGTCAAGGCAGGAACCTGGAGGCAGGAACTGAAGCAGAGAACTCCGGAGGAATGCTGCTCCCTGACTTGCTTTCCAGCTCACATTCAGCCATCTTTCCTATACCTCTCAGGTCCACCTGCTCAGGAACGGCACCACCCACAGTGGTCCAGGCTCTCCCGCATAAACCATTAAGGGAGAAAATACTCCACAGCCTTGCCTACAGAGCAAACTGAGGGAAGCATCTACTCAGGTGAGGTTTCCTCTTCTCGGATGACCATAGCTTGTGCCAAATTGATAAAACACCCAACCAGCACAAGTGGCTCCACCTCCTTCTGTGTTCTCTGTTTCCTCTACTCCCTCTGCTGGTCTTGCTGTGCCCCTAACACACCAGTACTGGGTATCCCTTCCATTTCCTACTTAAATCATTGTACAAGTATCCCTTCCTTCCAAAGGCCTTTCTGTGGTTAGATGATGCCCTTCTGCCCACCCACCTATCATTCCTGGTCCCTTGTATCTTCTGTATTTTTTGGAAGCACTTACTTATCTTCAAAGCCCTACAAACTTTACTTACATTAGTATGCACTGTGTCAGCTGCTCTCTGAATTTAGAGACCTCTGTTTTATTTACTGGTATATTTGAGTTCTGGGAACAGTAAGGAGGATATTATGAACTCTGAGTAAATATTGGAAGATGGATAAATGAAGGAATTCTTCGGTGAAAACATGGGGGAAGCTGTGAAATGGCGGCGACAGCAAGAGAAGCCATCCAATGACGCTTTTTCTCGGAGCTCATTTCCCATTTTTCATGCAGACTAAAATTTATTTTTGACCAATTTTGGATTTATTGCATTTAAGGGAGTTATCTTTTAAAATACAAATAGCATAGCAATGTTGGCAGGGACTGCCAGCTTCTAAACATTACTGTGCAATCATTGGAGCTCATCACTTTGCCAGACTCTAGGAGACAACAGCTTTCTGATGAGAACAGGAATGTCAAGGGGATGCTAGGGCACTTTGGAACATAGACTACGTTAGGGGCCATAGAAATCTTGCTCTGAGCAAGTTAGGAGGCAGAAAGCAGCATGCCAGGGCTCAGTCTGGAGAGATGGGGATGGAACCATCACATTTACATATTAATGTTTCTCTTCTGTGTTCGTCTCAAAATCCCCCCAAGAAAAACTTGTTTAGGTGATTGGCTTCCTCCATTAATCCACTAACATCCATTGGCCAGGTGTAGCCTATGTCTCCAAATGTGCCCGGCAGGAACTTATTTAAAGGACTAAATAAGAATAAGGGTGGGCTTTTGATTTCCTGGAGTGCCTGCCGCATCTCTTGCCAGGAGACTGAAAATGCTCATCAGATTTGCTTCATCCAGAAAGAATGAATCTATGCTTCCCATAATACAGCTCCATCCAGCCTGGCCCAGCTGATTACCTCTCCAGATTTTGCTGCCCAACATTGTGGCGCTTCCATAATTTATTTGGCTGACCACAAATAATGCCAATATTCCAAACCATACAAACACCACTTTATAGCTATGTTATGATTGTTAGATTGTTGATAGTCGAGGTGTTTGAAATTCAACCTATCATGACTCACTATTCAGAGATTTTTGGGGACACACACACAGACACACACACACACCCCGAACCAAACAAAGACCCTTGTGATAATGGTGAAGGGTTTTAGGGTTGGCAAAAACAATTATATGTTGAGGGGCTCATGTGTAAAAGTTTGTGATCGTTATAGTAATTCTTATTCAATAGGGCTGCTAAGTAAATCATTTTTCCTCCCATTTGCCTGGAAATTAAATGGTTATTTGTAGAATGATTTGAGATTTTTGAGTCAGCAAGGATGAGAAAACCCATGGACTCTCTGGGCATCGTGTGAGCCAAATAGAGGGAATGCTGTGTATATAAATGCTGAAATATCCTTTACAGGGCATCCTGGGTTTCAAGTCTTCAACAGGAAATAGCACTGATCCTCATTTAGTTGCTGTGCACTCCTCACCGAACACTAAACAAGCAAGATTGCATTGAGTCTTCATAATAGCCCCTGTGGGGTGGGGTTCCTAAGATGCTTAAGTTTTGTTTTTGGGGCAACTGCTCTGGTTCTCAAAGTAAGAAAGGGTGGCAAGGCACCCAGCAAGTGGCTGAGCTGAGGCTCTTTTCCTACTTTCAAACACTGGCAATATCTCACAAGGTCTGGATGGTGTCTCCAAGACCCCTGTTGGTGGAGTTTTGCAAGGCATTATTTTACATCAGAAATGTGCCCCTGCCCGTCATCGCATCCCCATGAAAGCCTGTATCATGTTTAGGGGGTAAATATTCCACTAACAAAGGAAGAGTTGTATGAGATCTTTTTAATTAAAAGATTAATAAAAATATTTATTTTAGCCTAAGGTGACTGTTCATGATCAGGAAAGTGTGCCAAACTTTCCTATCAATAAATACAGCTTTTGAGCATACTCGGAGTTACAGTTTCTTTCTTTCTTTTCTTTTTTTTTGCAAACCAGCCTTATAGCTGAACTTTGTACCCTTTAAGAAATAAAAGACAATGCTCGGTTTGCTTCTGTCACGAAATGAACCAAATGTTTTTCCCTCTAAAACCAGAGCCGGGAGAGGTGTCATTAGTTGGTAGCACTGATATGGGGATTGGGCGACTTCACGTTATTTCCTTAAGTGTTTTTAAAATGAGTTAATGTGAACAAACATCACATCTCCTGGTTGCCAAATGCCTTTTGGGGGTGTGAAGATGAATAATTTGGGTGAAAATTGGGAAAACATTGGCAATAAATGCCTCTCTTTGCCTGAATAGGGACAGGACATAAGAGCTGTAATGGTCCATAATTTGGAAGGGCTTCTAGAGAAGAGCCACAAATTAAAAAATTCTGTGACTGCTCAGCTCAGCAGGTAGGTTTCGTAAGTGCTTTTACCATTGGGTGTCGCAAAGGGGAGATTGAATTAGGAAGACTGTAAACAACAAGCATGAAAGAGAAAAGCAGGGTGAGGGTGGTCTCTGTTTTGTTTTTCTTGCCCCAATAAAGACTCTAGATGCATGTGATGGCTTCTTGAGACGCCCTTTCTTCCATCTGCTCCTGAAACTACTTAACTGCCAAGGACCGCTTTCCTGCAGTAGCAGAAGATGCAAGAACGAGTCTGAGATGGCTTTCATGAAAATGATGCCGCAAAATTAAAGTCATAAAGTCCCACAACTCTGAAATGAAGCTGATATTCTCTAAACATATTTCTCTGGAACCTCGGAATAGAAAAGGCACTCTATCAAATGGGCAGAGTAATGAGAGGCTAGTAAAAGCATTCAGCCCTCTGTCTTTGCTGCAGTCTTGAGGAGGTCATGTCTTTACTCCTACCTTATTCTTGTGACCATAGAATAATATCCCAAATGTATCTTGGCATCTATCTATCTACCTGTCTATCTATCTATCTATCTATCTATCTATCTATCTATGTATCTATCTATTTATGTATCTATCTATCTATCTATCTGTGTATCTATCTCTCTCTGCTTATGAAGTATGCTACCAATTTGTTTTTGTTATAAAATCTGTTGTGGTTTAACTCTATAATGGCCCCACAGGCTCATGATTTGAATATCTGTTTCCCAGTTGGTAGCACTGTTTGGGGGAAACTATGAAACCTTTAGGAGGAGCTTTAACATGCCAAAAGAGTTTACTAAGTGTAAATTTGTGAAGGCCATAGCTGGCCCCTGATTTTGGTCTTACTCTCTGCTTCTTTATCAACTATGACAATGCCATGAACTCCACCCACCTTCCTTACCATGATTTCCCTTGAAACCATGAGCTGATGTAAGTGCCAACCGCGTCTGCCTTTAAGCTGTGTCTATCAAGTGTTTTGGTCATAGTGACACCGAGCTAGAACAGCACTCAAAATAAATGGACTAGTAGCAGGTATCACGATGCCTGAAACAAAACCAGTTTGTACAAGCTAAGGAAATACAGAGTACCTAGCGAGAAAATCTCCTCATTTAATTCCAAAGAGCATGAAATGTGAAGGTTTTCAGATTTGGTGAGAAGACAGGTAAAGAATTTGCTCTTCTATAAACCTGTCCAAGGGTCTCTGAAATCGCACATGAATGAAGTTGAAACTAGAACACATTGCATCTCTACAGTCTTAATTATCAACACAGAGCTTCCAAGCTGGAGAAAGCACAGGTTCTTTCCAGTCAATTAACAAATCCCCAATAAAAATGGCTAGTGCTTAAACAGTTCCCCTATAGACATTTATTGAATAAAAAGATAAAAAGGACAGACAAGCAGAAATACCAAGGGAAGCTAAACTTTTAATGACCTCCCCACTTCTTAGATGATGAGAATAATGATATCCAAACACTTGGAAGTTTTAATACAAACAGGAGAACATCTCTAGAGACACCATCACTCTGACACGCTCTATCCTGGTCAAGTCTGTTCCAGCTTCACTCTTGATGTCTCCCAAGTTGTTAGTGATACACTCAAAGTCAGAACTCAAATAAATTCATCCGGAAACGAACACTTTTCCACTTTTCAGGAGACCAGAGAATCACTTATTCCTGGCACACTTTCTGATGCCCTTCTGGACTTCTCTAAATGCTAAGTCATCTGAGGAGTTGGCAAAGGCTTTAGGGATGGAAGCATCAATACATCATCTTATCTGGGAATTTTCCAGAGTCCTGAATGTTGCACAGGCCATAGGCTGGACTAACTAAATTCAGGACTAAGAACTGGTCTACTTTCACTTTGTCTGAGTAGTCACTGACTCGTGGTAAACATTCTCCGGGGAATCTGAATTTTCAAGGATTAATTCAAGTGAACATATTTTGTTTTGTGTTATGGATTTCAGAATGAAATGACAAGTTGGGGAAAGAAGAGAAGGGAGTCTAAAAGAAAATTATCCAGGTATATTTTCATGTGTAGAAAGAATGATTTATTTTCCTTTTGAAGCTAAATTATATTTGTTTAATGCCATGTTTACAATGAGGTGAGAGTTATTATATTTGCACAAGCCAGCCATTATATTGCTGACAGGGAATTAATTACAGGTAAATGGAACTTTAAAATAGACTTCTAATTCTTCCATTAATACTCAGTCTCAGAGATATATATAAAAGCCAAGCATCATACTAACATGTTAAAGTGTACAGTTTAAAGACAGGACATCCTCAGATGGTTTTGATGTCAACAAAGCCTGTTGACCTTAACACAGGTAGATCTTGCAAACATAACTTAAAAAATACACAGAAGATATATTAATCAGAATTCTCCACAGAAGCAGAGTCATTGTGATTTAGGGAATAACACAATATTCGCTTATAGAATAACAGATGCTGACAACCCTACAAACTCTATATTTGCAAGCTAGAGATCCAGGCAAGTAATAGTATAGTTTCAATTTGCTTTTGAAGTCCTGCAAGTCAGGAGTTAATATTTGAAGTCTGAAGGCCAATTATCTCAAGACTCAAGGAAAACACTCTTCAAAGTATAACACAACACACACACACACACACACACACACACACAGAGATTTTTACTTAGCCATAAAGAAAAATGAAAATAATATAAGTTACAGAAAAAAAATGGATGGAACAGTTTAAGCAAAGATAGCCAGACCTGTTGTGGAATATTATTTTCAGGTGTGTTACTTTTGTTTATGCTGCATTTGATTAACTGTGAGGCTGTGATTCTTTGCCAGTTTAAAACACCTGCTGGTCCTAATAAAGAGCTGAACGACCAATGGCGAGGCAGGAGCAAGGATAGGTGGGGCTGGCAGGCAGAGAGTATAAATAGAAGGAGAAATGAGGAAGAAAAGAAGCAATGAGAGAACAAGGAGAGGAGGACATCAGGGGTCAGCTACACACAGCAAGCCACAGAGAAAGAAGTAGAGAAAGGTATACAGAAATAATGATAAAAGCCCAGAGACAAAAGGTAGTCAGGATAATTTAACTTAGGAAAAGCTGGCAAGAAACAAGTCAAGCTAAGGCCAGGCATTCATACCTAAGAATAAGACTCTGTGTGTGCTTTATTTGGGAGCTGGGTGGTGGGCTTCTCAAAAAGCCAAAAGAGCAAAAACGTCTCACAAGACAGACCCAAAAAAATAACTATGAAATGTGTTCTCTCATACGTGAAAAAATAAATAAGATAAAATAAAATAAGTTGAGCTAACTATCAAGTATGGACTAAAAGAGAAAAGGGGCAGGACAAGTGAGAGGGTAAGAAATGGTAGGAGGAAGGGGGATATGATCCAAGGAATGCATGGGAATATTGTAATATAATAAAACACACCATTTTGTAAGTAATAGCATTGAGTAAATGTATTATATATTATAATAATAAACAAATAGCAGAAGCCGGATATCCCAGCCCTTCACACACGATGTTCCCTGAGCCTCAGGTAGAGGGGTTGTGTTGTCACCTGAGGCTGGGCACGCTGAGTCAGTTCTCTGAATTTTGAGCAGTTTTGGCTTTCTGTCATGGCTTCCATCTCCTATAGGAAGAAGGTCCTTTGAGGAAGAGTGAGAGTTACAGCTACCTGTGTGAATAGGGATAAACACTTCGATGAGATCGGGCATGTTCAGGGCGTTATGGCTGTAAACAGGATAAGTACTTAGAATTTAGTTTAAAAAAAATAGGTTTAAAGAAGGCTGGGCAGTGGTGGCATATACCTTTAAAGCCAGTACTTGAGAGGCAAAAGTAGGTGAATCTCTATGGATGCAAGGTCAGTCTGGTCTACAAGAGCTAGTTCCAGGATAGCTAGGGCTGTTACAAAGAGACAGAGAAACTCTGCTCCCCCTCCCCCAAAAAAAAGAAAGAAAAAAAAAGGTTTAATGAAATGGAAGCAATAGATTCTCTACTACTTGTGGGATAGGTCAATAGGACCAGACATAAATTTCTTCCAATCGAGAAGGCCTTAAGTCCAATTAGATGTCTTCTGGTTGCTTCCAGGATACAAACACCATTATTGTCTTTTTCAGGATATCTTTCTCGCCTTTACAGTTATTGTTATTGTTTGGAAGCATTCCACCAGGATAGGACTATGGATTGCTTTTCTCCCTTGACAGCTTGTATAGCTCTTCCCTGTACTGTGAGAAGGAGGAGACTTCAGGCCATTTTCAGCTCAATTTCTTCAAATCTTTTATCTGAATTGTATAGTGTCTTCAACAATATGGTCTCCTTACCTTCAGTTTCTGCGAGGCCACCAACATCAGCAGTGGCAATAGTCTGCATTATTTGGGGATCCCTTTGACTACCTTGGTCAAGGATTCATAAGGAGGATAGGACAATGCAAATCTTGGAATGCCCAAAGAATTGTATTTTTAGCTGCAAAAGATGGACACACTGTCTTGATCATGAAAAAATATATGGACACACTCTTAGACTGAGGATCACTAGCCTCTCTAAATGTAGGGACATATCTCTTGCTCTTCACTGTATCCCCAGCTGCTCCAGTTTGAACTGACCTATAATAAATGTCAAGTGAACATAAGCTATCCTTGTACAAATATATAACTATAAAGCTAATAAATATGAAACTACTAAGCACTTTAAAGTGAACTTTCTAAGTTCGAACTTGTTCATTATTGTCTTTAATAATCCTAGGGATGCAAGAATAAACTATTGTGAACTTATTGGAAAAGCAGAATGAGAATGGCCAAAAAAAAAAAAAAAAACTTAGTACTTTTAATTTAAAAAAATGACTTTGCAGATAATTAGTCCCAAATACCTCTGAGAGTTCCTGGACCATGATCTGAGAGCTACAACTGAAAAAAATAAAAGAAAGAAACGAGGTCTCTTTGATCTAATAATGACTTAGGGTTTCCATTTGGTCAAATAAGCTGAGCCCCCCACCCTGACGTACCAGCACTGACCTTCACGTGGGTGATAAATAAGACTATCTCACACGAACTGCGATAATTTATCTCAGGTTAAACCAGCTTAGTTTGTTGGCTGGTGGCCTGCTTTTCAGAGGATGAAGGGGAAATTGTTTTTATTTTCTTCTATCAGTGTGTAGGTATTGACTAAAGATGGGAAGGCAAGTGTAGACCCAGAGGTCTTTGTTGGCCAGATAAATGGAAGTGGCGTACGTCCCTACGGAAGAAATGGCTTTCAGATCTAAGGTGCACCTTTATCACAGCCCGACAACTTCATTCATTTACAGTAGCAGTTGGTCCCCCAGGAAGCCAGTGGAGATTTTCTGTCAGGAAATTCGAGTGACCAGAACAATGCCGGAAAGGCAGCTTGACAGTTATTGGGAAAGCTAACTAAAGAGAAGGAAGGGCATCAATCGGAGAGCCACATAGCCGGAAGGCTGCCACCATTAGATCCCACGAGAGTTAACTCCTATCTAGATTGATCTTGATGCGGAGTGAATTTAAAATGCTGGCATTTCTGAGCCCGTGAGATGAGCCGTGGGTAAGGCATTTGTAATCTAAGCTTGGCAACTTGAATTTGATCTCTAGAACTAACTTAAATGTGGAAGAAGAGAATCGGCTCTACGAAGCTGCCCTCTAGCCTCCACAAGAACATGATGGCACACACATCAACATATAGAAACAATAATGATGATGGTGATGATGATGATGATGTGTACATTTTTAGCTAGCTACATGGTAATAGCTGCCAGGTAGCATGACCCCAGGCTTTGGATATGTGCTGCTTTGCCATTTGTTTTCAGACTCCTACCTGTTGACTTGGCCCATAAAGAACATAAAGGATCCTTTAAAGACTTTGCAAAGAGCATCACAGACCCATGTTCCTTTCAACTTCAGTGAAGAGCATGTGGGACAGAGGATGTGTCCCATCTGGCCACACCTTACTACTCGGCAGGCACACAAGGAAAGAAGACTGGCCAGCTTGGAGTCTGCCTCCCTGTCTTAGGAAGGAGACAGTTTCATTACTCCAGTGGCGCCTGTGTGTTGAGTGTGCTCGGGTTAGCCCTGATAGTGCTCAGAACATGCTGTAGCTCTTTCTTCCTGAATATCGCAGTGAAGAATTAGAAAGAGATGAAGATGCCTAGCAAAAAAAGGATGACATCAGCTAATATAGACGGTTTACAATATGCCAGGCATGATTTTAACTGCTTTCATACATTATGCCATCTAACACATAAAACATCCATTTTCAAAAAGCACCAATACAATCCCCATGTTACAGGTATGCACAGAAGTGTTCATTACTTGCTGACACCCTATGTGCAAATCACCAAGGAGTTGGGATTTGAATCGGGCCATCTGTCTTTGAAAGCCTAGAGTCTTAACCAAGCACCTTACCAATTCAAGTATAATTTGTAGGAATCAAGCTTGGGTTCTGGAATCCGGTCTCCAATAATGTAAGTGAAGGGCGAGACAGGGAGGAAGTGATTTTATAAATCTCTTCACAGCACCTGATACCCAAGCAAATAGAAAGGGAATAAAAATCAATTCAGTTCTCCTGAACCTTTACACTGGCGTCTGATCCAGGAGGTTCTCCTGTAGGAGAGTCGGAACTGTAATGAGTACTACGGTGTGCTGGGTGCACCACACTGTTGGTGTGGAATCCAACCATATGCTTTCATTTGTAACCTTCTGAACAAGAGGGTGGCCTTGCCTGGTCCTATGTCGGTACAGGCTTCTGAGTACACATCATACAGGGAAAAGACCTCGCTCAGGCCCTGTCACTGGCACAGGCATAGTCTCACCTGATGCTTCCTAGAAGCCAACAAAGCCTTCCTCCTGTGGGAAGCTCCTGGTTGCTAAGTTCCCAGAGTCCGAAGTTCTCTTGAAAAATTCGGGAGATTTTGACACAGTTGTTCAAGGCCATTGATATGTTTTTTCCTCCAGACTGATTGCAAGTTTCATTTACTGCATTTATATTCTCATCTTTGTTACCAGGGCATTCTAAAATACCAGTTTAAACCTCATCAACTCACTGGCCGCTTTCTCTTCCGTGAAGAAGCCCCTTCTTTGGGCTTTGATGACACTTCATCTACAGTTTTAACATCTGAAAAAGTCCATGAAAAGATGTACTTGCTCTGTCTCAAGATCAGGAGCCTATGAGAGAATATGCTTTCCCTCCTATACCATGGGTCATGGCTTGCCACACAGAAAGCCCTAGGGTTTGTGAAGGACAAATAAACAAGTGGAGAAATTCAGAAGTAAATAGTGATGCTAACCATCTTTATGATACTATACAAGGTGCCCTGTAAATTCTAGTGTTCCCAACATCTCCATCCTGGCCCTGCTTTTATAGAGGGCCAGAGAGTTATAAAAATAGCAAAAGCAGCAAGAAAGCAGTTCTTCACTGTCCCTCCTCTATTGGTACAGGGGTGGAATGGTTTACAAAGTGAGCTTCAGGAAAGAAAGGGTTTGCAAAGGATTGCAAAAGTCCTAAAGGTAGCCACAACGAGGTGTCCCTTGCAGAAGGGAAAAAGCCATAGATGTTCAGTGGTTGAAAAGGCAAAGAAGAAAGAGATTATAAACTACAAAAGTCTTAATTATATTATGAATTTAGCCCAGAACGGGGAAACCTGCTGGTTCTGCATACCCACTGATGCTTGTTTAGGATACTAGTGCTTGCTTTAGTCTCAAGTTTATATGCAGATAGCAGAGGAACTGGGCAACCAGTGACACTCTCCTGGTGATGTGGGACCTATGAACCACACTGTTGGAGTGTGTGATTCAGTGTTTCTAGGCCAAATCAAATGCTGCATATGTAGCTTTTTTTTTTTCCTGAATGAATTTAAAGAGCCAATCTATTGGATGAGCCCACGTTTGCTTTTCACAGCTGAATCTCACAAAATAGAATGATTCCCCAGTCTCCAGTGGTAGCTGGGTCTGGAATTGACTGGGCTGTATGATTTGATAGCTTACTAAGCAGTTCCAGACATCTTTGATTGCATTAGAATCGGGAAAAACAAACCATGCCAGCTGCTGTGAACTGTCGATGTGAGGCTAATGTCTGTGGAGATGCTGGCCATTCCTCCTTTCCGACCGCAGCCTCCCTTGACTCCTCTTTGCTTCTCCCCTCTTTGGCTACCCACCCTCAGGGTCATTTGTTTTTCCAAAGCCACCTGCTCCTCGCTTTCAAATTCCCCGATGCCATCTGAGATTTGACCTTGGGAACTGCTAGCTTAGAGCCACGATGGCTTTTCCCATCTGCAGTAAAAGCCATTTCGAAAAGCAGGGAGGAAAGCTGGGCCTCTCATATTTTCCTTGCTGGATGTGTCTGAGGCTGCAAAAACCAATTACTGAAGCTCAGCTGTGAGAAAATAAAATGTATTTAGTCACAGGTAAAGTTCAGGAGCAAAGTATTAGCTCCAGAGTGCGTGTGGCGGCATCTTTTACAAATGAATGCATATCCTACACCCTGCTCCTTTTACAAATAAGCCATCTCCAGGGCAGTATTGATGGCAAAAACAGAAACAAGTCTAATGGGCAGGCAGCCTCAATGCTGCTCAGAATAACGAGCTATGGCACACAGTACTTTATCTTCATCAGGTCCTTCCCTTTGCTTGTTCATAGCACCGGAAGCCCTCATATTCTCTTAGGAACAAATAGGCTTGTAGCCCTGCAGGATAAGCTCCCTCCTACACACTTTCTGTGTTAGTATTTGATGCAATTGCACCGTGAGAAATGGTGCCATAGAGGAAGCTCACAAAGCACACGAAAGCACATAGGGGTAACATTTGACGAGGAAGCCCATTGCTGAGAATGATCACATGTTCCTCACCCACGGACCAACACCACATTGGAAACAAAGGACCAACCTGCCAGATGTCACTGGCTTGCTCACAGTAGGAAGCTTTTGTTAAAATGATTCTTTTAGTATTATTATTTAGAGTACAGGCTTTTTTTTTTTTTTCCAGTTTGTGGTTCCATAAAAGAGTTAAAAGCTGGGAGACCACCCACTGTCTACTGCTATACTGTTATTTTAAGCAAACGTGGAACTCTCTCTAAAACCATAGATCTAAAAGAACCTTGAAGAGTCCTATTTCCAGGCTGTGGGATCACTGCTCACACCACCAGATGAAAAGGTATTTGTGTAGTTTGCTGAGATCTTTGATGGAGTATGGCTTCCTCTTGGGGTGGCTCTTCTTGCTTTGGGTCCTGGCAGGAGGACATGGACTTGTCCGGTGGAGGGCTGCTTCCCACTGCCAGCTCCCTTATCAATACTGCAGGGTTGAACCAGGTTAATCCTACCACAATGCCTGATTGCTTTGAACTCTGGTTTGTTCTTTATTTTCTATTTGGACCAATGGTAGGGTTGTAGGAAGGAAAAAAAAATAAAGGTTGAAAGCAGTTCAAAACTGGATTGTATAAATCTTTGCAAAAGTGTTCAGAGACTCTTTCTTCGTTAGCACTTCTCACTTGTGACTAGTGCCCTCATTGATCCCTTTATCTAAAGGACAAAAGTAAATGCCTGTTGGTGCTCCCTCTGGGAGTCCCAAAACACCATCTTTATAGGACTTCTTTCCTTTTCTTTCATCCCAGGAGGTGTCTGGCTCTTCTTTCCTAGACAGATTGGTCGCCTGGTCCTTCCAGACCCCATCCTGCTCTGCTCTTCAGAGGCTTCTGTTCCTTTCTACCTCTCTCCTTCTGGCACCTGCAGCCTCCACTCCTGCCTTGGCGCGATCCAAGTTGCCTCCAGATAGGTGCACACCTGTGTCTGGATGATTTCCCCAGCCATCCTGCTGGTTTACTCCTGCTTTTTCCTGCTAAGATCCTGGGCCCAGTGCCACCCAGTACCATTCCAATAACAGTAGTACGACCAACAAGAAGTGAGTACATTTCGGTGCCACTGTGGACCCTATGTTGGATTAAATAATTTATGTTTATCACCTTAGTTTCACCCATACAGTAAGGTAAGTCTCGCGATAGCTGTTGTTGCTATGACTTTTAAGATAGGGGACAAAAAAAGCAGAAAGATCACAAAGCCAGGAAATGTAAGATTGAAACCCAGGCAATCTGATCTCAAGATCCAAAGCTCTTGCTAGACTTTTTTTTTTTTATTACCTTTTCTATGGTTCTGTAGCCCCCTGGACCATCCCTGCAGCATCCTGAACTTTTATGCCGAGCAAGTGCAGACCTCTCAAGAGCTGACTCTAATGACATTACTAAAGTTTCATTCTCTACATCCTTTTTACATTATCTCACACAGTTAGGCTTCCGTATTTACCTTTTATTATCACCCTCTCCTCTCCTGTGACTCTCAAAACATGCACTAATGGAACGCGTGTCCCTTCTCCTTCGTGAGTCAATATGAACACCACCACTCTCAATACAAAAACTTATCCCACACTTCATCCTCCCAATGTATCCTCTGCCGATGAATCTTAGCTTTAAGTGTTGCAGATCCGTTGTCCTTTTTGATGCTGGGTGAAATGTTCCAAATGGAGGGCGGATTTTTGCTGTAAACAAATCAGCTTTGGCAATGTTCTGATTTTTGTTGAACAGTGCTTTCTCTTCCTTGTCTAGCTACCCAGACTTCATTGTGTGTGTTCCATCTTGGAAGAATTTGTTCCTCACCACCATACATCACGATTTAATCTAATTTATGACTTTTCCACATATTTCCTATTTCTGACACCCCTCTTTCATTTCCCAGCACCCTTTCAGTGACATTATTAGCTTATGTTCAGCCCATAGTTGAAGCCAGACCCTGACCTTCCTGCCTCTCTTCCTGACCCCATTCTATACGTGGCTGGCTGCCCAAGGTCATCAATCTAAAATGCGACCTCTATCATGCTATTACCCTGCCCATAAATCCAAGGCAGCTTCTGATGAGCCGAACCCAAACTCATTAGCCTGGCATTTAGTGGCCTTTCTAATCTGACCACAATTTATCTTTCCAGTCCCATGTGCTCGTGACCAAACATGCCCAAGTCTCTGCTTTGTCCGAATCACTGCTCTCTATCTCTCAAAGCCTGGTCCAGTTCTTTTCCACAGTCCACTTGCTGGCAGATAGTAGCTTCCATTCCTATATATTCAATCAATACAGCATAACCACATTCTCCTAGAATAATCTTCTTCCTTTGAGTTCTATAGCAAGGACCATCAATTTAATGCCTCATATTTCCTGCCTCTATTTCACTGTGAAAGATATTTCTTTCACAATTGAAAACCAACCAGACAAACAAAAAATGAAACAAAACACAAAAAACTGTTACAGTTTGGGAACTATGTTACACATTTTAAAGTTAACTTATTTAATAACAATCACAAAGTATGTATTTTATGTTTATTTTATGACCTTGAGGCCCATAATCCCACTGAATACTTCCACTTACATCCTATGGTACCCATCACAGATTATCAACATACCTATTGCTCAAAAATATTGATTGAAAGATGTGCTACCAAAAATTTAAAGTATTTGAAAACATAAAAAGACATGAGTAAAATTAGAATATGAAATATGAGAAAAAAATTTTACTGTCATATTGAAGAAGAATTTGGCTATGGTACTGAACTAACTGGATATCAACATGTAGAAGAGTTCAAATAGATCTATAGCTATCACCTTGCACAAAACTCAAGTTCAAGTGAATTAAAGACCTCTACATAAATCCAAATACACTGAACCTGATAGATGAGAAAGTGGGAAATGGAGGCACAGGAGACAACTTCTTGAGCAGAACACTGATGGTGTAGACATTAAGACCAAGCGTAAATACACAGGATATCATGAACCTGAAAAGCCTTTACAAGGCAAAGGACAGTGTCAATAGGGCAAAATGCCAGCCTACAGAATGGGAAAAGATTTTTATCAACCCCATATCTGACAGAGGGCTGATCTTTAAAATATATAAAGAACTCGTGAAACTAGACATCAAAAAACCAAATATTCCAATTTTAAAAATGGGGTATAGATCCAAACAGAAAATTTTCAACAGGAGAATCTGAAATGGCCTAGGAATGTCAGGGTTCTGCTAAATATAACCCAGTCGCACAGATACTGAGAGCAACAATTAATAAATTGGACCTCCTGAAACTGTGAAACTTCTATAAGGCAAAGGACATGGTCAACAAGACAAAATGGCAGCCTACAATATGGGAAAAGATCTTCACCAACCCACCATCAGACAGAGGGTTGATCTGCAAAATATACAGATAACTCAAGAAACTAGAAGAACAAATAATCCAATAAAGAAAATGGGCTACAGACCTAAACAGAGACTTCTCAACAGATGAGGCTAAAATGAAGTGGTTGAAAGACACTTAAGGAAATACTTACCATTCTTAGCCATTAGACAAATGCAAATCAAAACAACTCTGAGATAACATTTTACACATGTCAAAATGGCCAAGATCAAAAATGCTGATGGCAGCTTACTCTGGAGAGGATACAGGGTAAAGGGAACACTTCTCTCTTGCTGGTGGGAGTGCAAACTTGTACAGCTGCTTTTGAAATTAGTATGGGTATTTCTTAGAAAATTAGAAAAAAAACCTATTTCAAGACCCAGCAATACTACTTTTGGGTATATACCCAAAGGATGCTCAATCATACCACAATGACATATGCTCAATTATGTTCATAGCAGCATTGTTTGTCATAGCCAGAATCTAGAAACAGCCTAAATGCCCCTTGACCGAGGAATGGATAAAGAAAACACAATGGAGCACTACATAGCAGGAAAAATAATGACATCTTGAAATAGATGGATCTAGAAAACATCACATTGAGTGAGGTAACACAGACCCAGAAAGACAAATATTATATGTACTCACTCATAAATGACTTTTAGACATAAAGCAAACAAAACTGGTCTACAATTCACAATCCCAGAGAACATAGACAACAGAGAGAACCCTAAGAGAGACATACAAGGATCTAATCTACATGGGAATTAGAAAAAGACAAGATCGCCTAAGTAAATTGGGAGTGTGGAGATCATGAAAGAGGGCAGAAGGGGGAGGGGAGAAAAGAAAGGGAGTGGAGAAATTAATAACTCGATAAAAACAATTAAATAAAAAAATTAAGATTAAATAGTGGTTACCAGAGGCTGAGAAAAGGAGAGGAGAGGAGAGAGGAGGGGAGGGAAGGGGAGGGCAAAGAAGGGGAAGGGAGGGGAAGAAAGGAAAGAGTGTGGAGAGGTTATCGAGTATTGAACTATTGTTAGACTGGTGTTAGAAATCTGTTGTGCTATTTTTTTTTTTTTTTTGATTTTCGAGACAGGGTTTCTCTGTGTAGCCCTGACTGGATGTCACTCTGTAGACCAGGCTGGCCTCGAACCCACAGAGATTCGCCTGCCTCTGCCCCCCCCCCCAGTGCTGGGATTAAAGGCGTGCGCCACCACCGCCCGGCTTGTTGTTCTATTGAACAGTGGGATGACTGTAGATGACAACGATGTACTGTGTGTTTTATAAACTAGAAAAAGAATTTGAATGTCTCACCATTGAGAAATATATTCAAGAGACATATTGAATTTGATTTAAATGGCAAACATTTATCAAAATACCATGTAAAGCATCACAATTTGTGTAATTCTTGCTTTTACATAGGAAAATTTCAATTAAAATAAAAAATAAATGTTTATTTTATTTTATTTTTTTAAAATCCTTCTTGTTTTAATTCTTTGGATAGTAATGTGCTATATATTTTTCTTTGCTCCTCCCCTTTCCTCTCCCCTTTCCTTCTACACTTCCCCCTCTCCTCCTTGCTCGCAATTTACTCAGGAGATCTTGTCTTTTTTCCCCTTCCTAGGGGGATCCATGTTCTCACCACCAAGTTCTAGAGAAACAGTTCTCAACCTGTGGGTCAAAACCCCTTTGGGGGACACATAGCAGATATCCTGGATATCAGATATTTATATTACAATTCATAACAGTAGTAAAATTACAGTTATGAAGTAGCAACAAATAATTTTATGGTTGGGGTCCCCACAACATGAGGAACCATATAAAAGTGTCACAGCATTAGGAAGGCTGAGAACCACTGGTCTAGAGGGTAACCGAGTACATTGACAATAACCTATGTTTGGAGGGTCTATGAGACTTCACTGACTGCAGACTCCAAACAAGTGTTCAGTTCCTGCACTGGCTTTTCATTCATTGGACTCTGGTGTCTAGTCGGGGCTTTGCTTCCTGGTTACAGTTCAACTCCATTTTAACTCTTTATGTATTAAGACAGACAGACAGACAGACAGACAGACAGACACACACACACACACACACACACACACACACACACACACACCACTGAAGATTTGCTTGCTCTTGAGAACCTATTCCTCATCTTGGTTTGCCTTGCCTAAAAACAAGGGGAAGTGCTTAGTCTCACAGCAACTTGATATGCCTGTTGATACCCATGAGAGGCCTGCCCCCTACTGAACAGAAACCGAGTGGACTAGTGGGAGGGAATGGGAGGTGAGGAGAAAGGAGAAACTGTGGTCTGGAAGAGAGGGGGGGGGGAGGCGAAGAGGGTGAGGGGGGAAGGAGCGAGGGAGAGAGAGAGAAAAATTGAAGAGCAATTAGCCTCTCAACCTGTGCAAACAGAAGAAGAGCAGGGGAATGTGGCAACCTCACCCTTCCCTGTGACCTGACTGAGGACCACATCCCCCTTCTTGCTTTCTCTTTGTTTGCATGGGTTTATGGTCAGCCCTTTCTTTATTCCTTATGTATTTCAATCACTTTTTCCCTTAAAGAAATGCCTCTGGGACCTTCAGCAGAGTTTGATTTAGCAATTCCCATCCGAATTACTTACTTGAGAAAAAAAGCCAAAGGTATTGACAAATATTCACATGCAAGAATAAGAATAAAGGAAATTGATTAAAGTATGCTACACTCAAAATATGTAAAAAGAAACATTAATCGGATTGACTAAGAATCCCAAATGACAGCAAAATGTGTAAAGAGACAGATAATATCATGTTTGAAAAGACGATAACATGTTAAGTGATTTGGCCAGTTATGAAAAAAATAGCTTAGTTTGGTCTCAAAATCAAAACCCATGCCCATGTATCTCTCTGGTTCTGTATGGTGGCTACAGGATGGCTATATGATGCATATCAACTATCAATAGCGGCTTCCAAGTAGAAGCATTATGGATGCCTTTGATTTTCTTCTTGGTGCTTTTCTTTGTATTGTGAGGTTTTCATAATTACACACACCACTTTCATAATCTCAAAACATGATTTTTCCTAAAGGTGAATATTTTATAGGAGGTGTTATTATTTGTAGGATGATTCTGGCGTTTATTAAACACAGAACAAAATGTATTAAACTTTTTTCAATATAAGAGGCAAAAAAAAAAAAAGATGTGACAATCCATGTACCATGCCTCTGTGTCTAGGGAGAGACCTAGGAAGTGTGTGTTCTTCCTTGAATAGGAATGGCACTGGAGGGGAACTTAGTGATTGTACTCACACCCTCGAAGGTGCACTTTTCTCTCGGGTCTTACTCCTTGCTTCTTTCCATGTCCGTGGTATTCATTCTGATATGACCTCAGCCTTATACATATCTTCAGCATGGTACACAATCTCATCATGGTACACAGCTTCTCCAAGGCTCACAATCTCACCAGGCTATCCAGCTTCAGCATGGTACACAGCCTCACCATGGTATATAGTCTCATCATGGTACACAGCTTCTCCAAGGCTCACAATCTCACCAGGCTATCCAGCTTCAGCATGGTACACAGCCTCACCATGGTATATAGTCTCAGCATAGTACACAATCTCACCATGGTTACAGCCTCACCATGGTATATAGTCTCATCATGGTACACAGATCTCACTATGGTTCATAGTCTCACCACGGTACACAGATCTCACCATGGTTCACAGCCTCAGTATGGTACACAGCCTCAACATGCAATACAGTCATACCATAGTCTACAGCCTCCAATGGTATACAGCCCTACTGTTGCCCTGTGGGACACAGACTTATCATGGTGCATAGTCTCCCATGATAGACAGTCCCCTGTGATAGGTGGTCTAACCATAGAATACAGCCTTACTGTGGTGTATGGCTTCCCAACGTACATTGCCTCACTGTGGGACTCAGACAGCCTCACCACGGGACACAGCCTTACAAGGATACACAGCCTCACATGGTATACAGTCTCCCGGGATCTACAGCCTCACCATGGAATACAGCTTTACCGTGGTTTCCAGCTTCTCAGCATCCACAGCCTCCCCGTGGGACAAAGTCTCAGCATTGTACACAACCCTATGGAGCCTCCAGGTTTCCGTACCTGCTCGTTCCTAAGAATTCCTCACCAGAGCATCTCAGGCAAGCAGGCATTCTTCTGGCCATTTTATTTGCTCCCCAGTCCTTTTTTATTTGAAAGACAAGGGCATTCCTGTGAATAAAAACCTGTCAATTTTGCTTTTCTGTTCCTTCAATGGATAATTTAGCTGTCTCATTAGTGTTTTTTTTTATATGTGAATTTTTCTAGAGCTCCTCTGATTTTTTTTTTTTTTTGCTGTTCTTTTACCAGTTGATGTGGAGACACAGGCTATCATTACAAAACCTCTTACAAATTAAAACCATTTCTTTGAAACAATCTCCATAAAGAACTTGGAAGATTTGGGCTTTGCGGCCCAGGCAGGGCTCCTCTTCATTGAATTCTTCTCTTGTCAGCTTCCAGGCTGTGTAAGAAATGTGTAGGTGATTTGTATGGGTGTTCGTGTCTGAGTGGGGGTGGGGAAAGCTCTTGCAGTATGATATTTTGGATTTTGTGGTGTTTCCGGTTATTGTCGTTTTGCTGCTATGCTTATTTTGATGTCTGTTTTTTTTAATGATCTAGCTATAGCCATAAAAGTTTGAACAATTGCATACATTAAACAAAAAACAACTGTCTGAAAATAAAACTAAACAATTAAATCTTTCTTGTTATTCATCCCCATCTCTCTCTGCATAATTTGGGATTGGGGTGATATTCAGAGTAAAAACCTATCATTTTGTTCTAAGTGTATTATAGTCTTTCTCCTGCAAAATTTCTATATGCAGTCCTCTAGAGGATCTTACAAGCAAGGGTGGTATTGATTAGACTTTTATATAAGTCTGATGCTAAGCTGGTCTAAAGCTGACTTAGCTGGTTAAAGCTAAATATTTCCTTCCATCTTGTCCCACAACCAGGAATGGGCCAGGCAAAAATACCGCACAGGCGTGTTTCTGCTATCGTTTGGACCTGGACTAGGATCCCCAGCAATAAATACAAACCCCTTGATCCCTTGTATGAGTCTTTTAAGCTGGCATAAACCAGCCAATGTGTCGCACGTGTCCTCTAAAAGTTAACCGTTTATAAATGCCACACTGAAATAGGATGCCCAGAATCTCTTAGAAAACAAGGAGACCCTGCGTGTAGAACTTCTGAGTGTGGAGCAGCGGGTCACCTTTGGTGTGGGCATTAGCTCTTGCGCTCTAGTTCACCACGGTCCCGGCTGTCCTGGCCACTCTGCACCTGTTTCCTTAATGACCTGTAATTTGCCTTTAGCTCAAGTCAGAAACCAACTTATTACTTATCTACAGCCTTGTGGCTTTTAAACTTCGGCAAATACTAAAATCACTGGGACCACTTACTAGAACATAGATGGAGAGGCTTCCGGCCCCAGAGCTGACGCAGATAGGGAGCCAGAATTTGCATTTCTGACAAGTTCTTAAGAGATGCTGCTCTTGGAGGTTGCTGAGAACAACTGCTGTAAGGTGTCATTTCTCTGAGAGATTGTCATTCCTTCATGTATCCAATATTTATTATAAGATGCCTTCCTCTGTATTGAAGATCTAATTAGTGATCAAATGAACTTCTTGTTGACCAGATTCTGTTAACTGTGCACACTGAAGTTCTAGACTGTGAAGCGGAGTCGGGCCTGGCTACCTTGGGGAATGACGGCGAGCTAAGCAGCCAAGGATAGTGAGACTTGGTCAGACAGACCATGGGGAAGAGAGGAGCTTCCTAGGTCAGAGAAGAGCCTCAGCCAAGTTAGGGAAAGCATGGAAAAGCTTCTGACAGGATTGCTGCTCTCCAGAGGCCGTCAGGCTAGCAGGGCTGCTTCCCGGCCGCCATTCCAAGGAGTCAGGTGCCTGTTCTGATGACTTCCACAGAGAGGATAATGGCTTCCCAACTGCAGGGTACTGAGCCAGAAGGGAAGGAACTCTGGGCACCTCTGCTCTGATCCAACTGTCCTAATGAAGTGGGCTGCCCAGAGGAGCCCTGGCAGACTGATTCGGAAAGCTTCCTCTTCAGGGAAATCCCACTGGTATATTGGCAAATGTGCCCAGTTTCTCACTACTCCAGTTTCTGCGCTTCAGAGTGTTTCTAGGGGGAACAAGGATACTGCATTGCCAGAGGAGATCAGTAGCATGTCAGATCAGCTCAGCCATGCCTGCTGTTTGCTGCCAGTCATTCTTCATCGGATTACTCATCCTCGCAGGAGTTCCCTTAGCCTCTCCCACCTTCAGCCTCTGTCTACCTTCACTTGAGGCTGGAGACCTCCACATCATCCATCACGTGGGAATGCATTTTTCACATCAGAAATCCTTTATTGATACTTATTTGGCCCATAAACTTGCTTTCGTTCTGGAAGATTTGCATGTGTGTGTGATGTATGAATGCAGGTATGTGTATATATGTACACATGTGTGTGTGTGAATGTCCATGCACGTGTGTGAGCGTGCACGAATGTGTGGAAGCAAGAGGTTTATACCAGGTACCTTGCTTGATTCACTCTCATCTTATGATACAGGTAATATTGAGACAGGGTTCCTTGAATCCAGAGCTTACCGTATTCTGTTAGCCCTAGACAGCTAGCATGTCCCTGGAATGAAGCCGGGCCACCTTGCCCTCTCAGCATTTATGTGTATGTTGGGAACCATAGGGCAGTCTTAATGTTTGAGTGATTAAGGTAAGCACTCTGCTTATGGAGCTATCTGCCTAGTCCTTATGCCCACCGTTCTTTTATTCTCATCTATCCTTGAGATAAGGCCTTTCTGTGTAACCATGGGTAGTCTGGAGTTTACTATGTAGACCCAGCTGGTCTTGAACTTATAGATGTCTTCCTGTCTTTAGTGCTGAGATTACAGGCCATTATTCTCAGCAACTCTTTCTTCTTATCTTTAGTACATGAATATACAGATTCTATATTTGAAAAAAAAATCTCTTCATTTTCTTCTTTCCACATATACACATCATTGCCCTCATTTGTGAAGAACTAATTTTCACCAGTATCTCCTTGCTTCTACTCTTCATTGAGAAATGAGATGCTTCAGACACTACCAGCTGTTGCTAGTGATGGCAAAAGCTGGCCTGCTTTCTACTCTATTCTTTCTCATAGGTCTTCATTTTCTAATTTAGTATGAATGTCCTCTGAGATTTCCTGTCGGGGCTATTAGAACTGCAAGAACTTGTCCCCTCTTCCCTACGAACCTTGAATCTCTAGCTTTTAACAAATGAATTTTTGTCAATTTCATGGTATCATCAAAAAAAAAAAAAGATTGTACCTTTTACTTTACGTTTTACAACTTCTCTCCTGACTCCAAATTAGTTGTACTAATGCTGCTAGCCAAGTTCCTCTAATGTAATTATCTTCTGGCCTCTTAAAATAAATGAAGTCATATCCTTTCCTAAACACGTCACATACAGAGATTTCAATTTTTTATTAAGGTTTAGGTAATCTCATGACTTTAAAAAAATTATTTAAGTTTTTTTCACACTATATCTGGACAATATTTTTCCCACTCCCCAGCCTCCCTATCTACCAAACTTTATGTTCTTTCTCTCTCTCAAAAAAAAAAAAAAAGAAAATTGAAACAAACAAGCCAATTGGACACAAGCAAACAACAATAACAAACACACAAATTAAACCAAAAAGAACAATCAAAAAGTCCACAGAAAGAGATAGAATCTTATTTCTGTTGGTCAACTACTTCAGAGCGTAGGCCCTGCCCTGCGGTGAGGTTGACGGACCAAGTATCACTCCATTGGAGAAGACTGAACTTCCCTTTCCCAGCGGATATCAGTTATAAACAGCGTCTTGATCAGAGGTGGGGTTTGTGGATACTTTCTCTTCTCAGTGCTGGTGTCTTCTCTGGTTTGAACCTGCCCAGGTCTTGGGCATGCTGTCAAAGTCTCTGTGAGTTCATATGTGTAGCAACCCAGCTTTGTCTGGATAACTCTGCTGCCTTGGAGTTGTTTGCTCCCTTTTATTGGGTGCTGTTTTACTCTTTTGACTTTTTGGGGATCAGCCACTCAGCTCCCAAATAAGTCACACATGGAGTCCTATTCTTAGTTATAAATGCCTGGCCATAGCTTGGCTTGTTTGCAGCCAGCTTTTTCTATCTTAAATTATCCTAACTACCTTTTGCCTCTGGGCTTTTATCTTTCTCTATTTCTGCATACCTTCCTTTACTTCTTTTTCTATAGCTTGCTGTGCGTTGCTGGGTGGCTGGCCTGTTGTTCTCCTCGTTTCTCCTTCTATTTATTCTCTCTGCCTGCCAGCCCCACCTATCCTTGCTCCTGCCTCGCTATTGGCTATTCAGCTCTTTATTAGGACCAGCAGGTGTTTTAGACAGGCAGCATAACAGCTTCACAGAGTTAAACAAATGAAGCGTAAACAAAAGTCACACACCTGAAAATAATATTCCCCAACTACAATGTCTGGATCTTGTAATCGTTCTTCCTGATTCCTCTTCCACATAGTTCCCTGAGCCTTGAGGGGAGGGATTTTACAGAGACATCAAGTTTAAGACTGAGTACTCCGAGGTTTCTCACTCGGGTGTAAACTTTTCGGTCTCTGTGTTAATTTCCTTCTAATGCAAAATGAAGCTCCATCGTTGAGGGTGGCTTAGGATTGAGGCTATAGGTACAACAATACATCACTAGAATATAGCCTTTGGATGCTATATTCCTTTAGCAGAATTTAGGTAGGTTTTGGCCACGTTAGCTGTGTCAGGTTTGGGTTCCATCTCCTGGAGTGGGCCTTACTCCAGTCATGATTTTAGATACTTTACTTTGGCGGCTATGTTTTTCTCGTCAGGTTTGTCTCGGGCAGTGAGTTGGTTAGGCCATCTCATCTGGGGCAGTAGAGTGGAGCCTTACCTTGCCTTCTTTGCACATTTCTTTTGGGAGCTAATGCATTTTACCAACCTCAGCTTATGCTGGCCCGGCCCACATATGTGTACTCTCATTTCAAGGTGGCCTCATGAGCCATCCAGTTTCTGAGCACCCAAAAGTGCACCCAGAAATGACCCCCTCATCTCCTCTATTTCTAATAGGCACTCGGGAAAGATACTACCCCCATTCTGAGTCCTTATAAACAAAATACATTTGTCTTAATCTTCAAATATTAGCTTTGTGGTTTTTTTTTCTGTATGACTTAATAGTGTTGGTGATTTCTGACCTCCTCTGTGTGTGCATATTATCTAGTTTGGGTGACTTTTATTTCCTTAGTTGATAGCTTCTTTGATCTCACTCTGTTCAGAGACTGTGACAGCATGCACCAGACTGCACAAGCTCAAGTCAAACAAAATTGCAATATGAAGAAGGAAATGTGGACATAAAGTCCCATGTCTATCCAGAAAGCTGCTCACAAACAACAGCTTCTGTGGGAGGGGAAAACCAGTTTCTTCAACGAAATAAATGTACATAGGGTTTAACTGTACTTTACAGTAAGCCCCAAGTGCAGAAGCAGGTGTGGTGGGTATTCGCTCTGCCCATGGCCTTGAGCTACTTAACTCACTAGAGGTGGTGCTTCTTGTCTGCCAATGTGACCTCTTAAAGGAAGGGGATAGGGTGTCGGACACTCACTCTCATGTGCAGTGGCTGGAGATGGGACTGCTGATTCCATTCACCCCAGGGCAGAACGGAAGACAACTGCGGCTATTTGCCTTATTGTGTGTCTGTGAGTGTATCCTAATAAACCCTCGATACTCCTTTAAATGGGCTCTTGTGGATTCACCTACAGATGACCAACACAAACTGGATTCCATGTTTTGTAGCGGCTTTTTTCTTATGTGTTTTATTTTTGTTTTTTTTTTTTTGTTTGTTTTTTGTTTGTTTAAGAGAGCAAGGAAGAACAACTGACCTTGTGGTATGATGGAGCATCCTTTGGGTATATGCCTAAGAGTGGTATAGGTGGGTCTTGTGGCAGATTAATTCCCAGTTTTCTAAGAAAGCACTGCACTGGTTTCCAAAGTGACTGTACAAATTTGCTCTCTCACCAGCAACGAAGGAGTGTTCCTTTTGCTCCACAGCCTCTCCAGCATGAGCTGTCACTTGTGTTTTTGATCTTTGTTATTCAGACAGGTATCAGGTAGAATCTCAGAGTCATTTTAATTTGCAATTTCCTGAAGGCTAAGGAAGTTGAACATCTTCTTACTGCCCCATCCATGTGTGATTCTTCTATTGAGAAATATGTTTAGATCTATACCCCATTTTAAAAACTGGAATATTTGCTTTTTAAGTGTCTAGTGTCTTGAGTTCTTTATATATTTTGGAAGTCAGGCCTCTGTCAGATGTGGGGTTGATGAAGATCTTTCCTCATTTTGTAGGCTGATGTTTAGTCCTATTGATAGTGTACCTTACCTTATAGAAACTTCAGTTTCATGAAGTTCCATTTATTAAGTTTTGATCTTAGTGTCTGAATTATTAGTGTCCTGCTCAGGAAGTTGTCTCCTGGGCCAATGCATTCAAGGCATTTCTCACTGTCTCTTCTATCGGTTGCAGTGTGCATTTATATTGAGGTATTTGATCCACTTGTACTTGAGTTTTATGCATGGGGATAGAAAAGTATCTATTTGCTTTCTTCTACCTGCCAACATCCAGTTAGACCCGCACTATTTGTTGAAGATGTGTTCTTTTGTCATTGTATAATTTTGGATTCTTTGTCAAACACCAGGTGTCCATAGGTGTGTGGATTTATGTCCGGGTCTTCCGTTTGATTCCATTGATCAATGTGAGAAGGGAAGAGTGCTGAAGAGACTACTGGAAAAGCAGAAGCATTTCGGGTTGGGTAAAAACCTGGTGCAAGGGAATCTCCCAATAATGTAAGGATGGACCTCAGCTAAGACTCCTAGCAATAGTGGATAAATAGCCTGAACTGACCATCAGTAATAAACAAAATTGACTTTCAGGTCATGGAAAATCACACGAAAACATAAATGCACATTACTAAGTAAGAAAAGGCAGACTGTAAGAGACTATGTCATGTGAGGGGTGCACCCACCCACGGAGACAGTGGGGCTGATCTATTGGGAGCTCACTAAGGCCAGCTGGACTGGGACTGAATAAGCATGGGATAAAACCGGACTCTCTGAACATGGCGGACAATGAGGGCTGATGAGAAGCCAAGGACAATGGCACTGGGTTTTGATCCTACTGCATGAACTGGCTTTGTGCGAGCCTAGCCTGTTTGGATGCTCACCTTCCTGGACCTGGATGGAGGGGGGAGGACCTTGGACTTCCCACAGGGCAGGGAATCCAAACTGCTCTTCAGACTGGAGAGGGAGGGAGAAAGGAGTGGAGGGAGGGGGAGAGGAGTGGGAGGCGGGGAGGAGGCAGAAATTTTTTCAATTTAAAAAGAAGAAATTGGTGAAAAAGAGAGAGAGAGAGAGAGAGAGAGAGAGAGAGAGAGAGAGAGAGAGAGAGACTATGTCATATGATCCCACCTCAATTATCCGGGAAAAGTTAAACTATGGAGGTCAGTTGTTGTCAGTGGGTTGTAGGGAGGGAAAGCCAAACAAGGCAGGTAGCAGAGGACTGTGGAATAGGGAAAACACTTTCTCTTTTAGTGGTGGCAACATGAGCATATAAACTTGGGAAGAGCGACAGGACGAGCAGAACAAAGAGTAAATCTAATATAAACCATGAGCTCTGGATGATTGCCAATGTAGGCACTTGTTTACTTTAACAAGCATACCACTCTAACGGTAGATGTTGATGAAGAGGTTAGCTAGGTATTGGTGGTAAGTTTGCATTCCTTTAACTCAGCTTTTCTGTAAGATGAAGGCTGCTCTAAAGCATAAGAGGATAATAAACGTACAAATACATTTTAATTATTTGACTATGCAATATAGGGTACACAAAAAGATAGCAATAATTTTCTATTTTCCCACCATGATAATGTATTGGCAACTGAGTGAAAACAAATACGCAAAGCAATTAGTGTAGGGAACCTTGGATTTGGCACAAGACATTCCAAGACCAAGTTCCCAACACAAAGGAGATTTATTTGCTCCAAAAGAACAAAGGGCAGGGAATAAGAGACAAAAACAGGAGATAGGGGATGAGGAAGAAGGGGAAGGGAACAAGAGGAGGGGAGAGAGGGAGTACTGTGGTTGGTATGTAAGATAAATAAAAAATTAAAATAAATTTAAAAACCCCAAACTAACAACAGCAACAACAAAAAAACAAAGGGTTTGAGCACCCTCACTAGCTCTGAAGACAGACATAGGAAAGATGTCATGTCCCAAGACTGAGTGTGGCGCTCTAGATACTGGAAAAGGTGAGGTGGCCACTTATGCTCAGCGGTGAATAGAACACAGAGATATCAGCATCTTCTTTTCAGTCCATTGATTTGTCATCTACAGAACCATAAAGTAACAACCGTGTATGCTGTGATTTAGGCCATTTGTTAAAACTGAAGGAGGTTCTGGGCGTGAGAAATAAGTAACAACGGGGATGCCACCATAGTGAAGAGAGTAGTGGTGACCGGGACCAACATGAACTCTCATGGGTCCTCCAGAAACCTGAGCTTATCCAGCTCTTGAATTCATTTGGAGAGGGAGGAGGCAGACCCCTCATCTGACCTCCTAATTCCCTCCCTCCTTCTCCCTTTCTTTCGGAATGGGCCCATTGCTCATCCCCCACGTTGAAACACTGGCTTTCTGCTGTTCTTTTCCCTACTGGGATTTGTCAGTAGAAATATCCTTCAGACTGTCAACTTGCTGATAAATATTTCCATTTTCCAGTACTCTCTCACCTCTGTGACTCACCCGGTCTTTCCTTGTTATTGCAGTCAGAATCCCGAGAAGGGTGAAATGGGCGCCACCGCCTCCGTCTGGAAGCCAGCCCCGCAAAGGGTGCTGGGAAGTGGGACCTGACCGTGTCCTTAGCTGGAGTTGCCCTCTCTGCCGCAGGACTCCTCACCCCGGCTCTTGCTTTGCTTTTCTTTCCCCTCCTCTTTGTTTCTTTTCCATTTCCATCAGAAGCCCCCATCTCGGCTCTGAACTCTTATTGCACGAGCGCGTTTCTGTGTTCAGTTGGGCAGCTGCTTATGTAGTCGCTCGGTCACCAGTAGCTGCAGGCCTTTGAAACTGGCTTCAGTCGCTTGCCTCCGATCCACAACCTCCAGCACTCTGTGTGTACACGGTCTGCTTTCATCCTAAGGGCTAGACACAATGTGTTTTCTCCTCCTGAGACCCAGCTGTGCCCTTTTCTCCAAACCTAACATGCCTTTCCTGACTGTAGGCTAGACACCAGTGATTTATTGAACCCCCTCTGTAATATGTCTTTGATTCTTTTATGCTCTCTGAGAACCTTCTGTATCCCTAAATGAAAAGCACTTGGCAGGTAGTTAACCTTATCTTCCTCAGCCACAGTTCCATCTCATGCCAGTATCAATGAATCCAACTCCTAAACTGTCTGCTACTTGTATCGAAGCCATTCATATGTGACAATCTGGCTGTAACAAATCATAGAATCATTGATCTTGGTGTTGAAAAGGCCTTAAAGTAACTTAATGATGTATACTGACTAGAGAATTTCATGGCACAGCATTATATGAATCGGGATGCAAAACTATATGCACTTGTATGTATATACACACATATATATGTGTATATATGTATATATGTATATGTGTGTGTATGTATGTATGTATGTGAAGATATTTGAAATATTGCGGTATGTGTTGTGTCCTCCAGAGGCACATACAGGAACATTAATAGGGTTGTTTTGTTTCTGAGTGGGAATTTCTTGCTGTTTTTCAGTCTTCTTTTTCTTACATTTTTTTAAGAAAAAAAAACTCTACTAATTCTAATTCTAACTTATGAAAAATAATGGGAACTTGCTTTTACATTTTCAAAGGGAAGAAACTTCAGTCAGGACTTCTGTGGCGGCCTACTCAGTTCTCAGTGAGAGCATAGAATGGAGGTCTTTAGATCTGAAGCCACTGCGAGTTTCCCTTTAAGAAAGCTCAGTGAAGAGAATATGCTAATCAAGTAGAAGGCACAGGATGCTGAGAGCAGGAAAACACAAAGCAAACAGTATCTGAAGCAATTCCAAGGATGAAAGTCATACAGCAATCTTAAAGAACAGTTACCCCAGAGAGGAAATGAGGAGAGAGAGAGAGAGAGAGAGAGAGAGAGAGAGAGAGAGAGACAGAGAGAGAGAGA